>NC_134085.1:53310899-53620130 GCF_000715075.1 Nicotiana tabacum
GAAACAACTATTTTACCCATAATCATCCCGATGGGACTTCAAATGTCCAAAATATAACCTTACTACTCCTTTAACTCATTCTACCTAAGCCGAATTTACGGGGTGTTACATTGGGTCTGATGATGAATTTTCCATCGGGTTGTGTTAACTAAAACATTTAACTCACTTTAGATTAAAAAATAAAAGGAAAAATAAATAAATATAAGGGTGCATAACGCGCCTGATTATAACTGATGTTGTGTGCCAGCTGGGACAGAGAGATATATTTTAATTCAATAAAAGTTTATACAGGGGAGTCAGAGGACACCCGTGTTTTTAAGGGATGCAACTAGCACTTTCGTACAATCCTAATGGGATAATTATATACTATCCATAATATTTATTCAAACACTATATTCATCAAACGATAAAGTATAATATAATACAATATAATATGATATATTATAAAACGATATGTTACAACCCGCCAAACAAGCCGCAAGGAGTCAATGTTTGAATTGAGATTGAAAATTAGTTGGTCTAAGCCCTTACACTTAAGATTGACAATTAGTTGGTCTAACTTCCTGCGTCATTTTGGTTTTCGTAAATGAGAGGAGTCAAAAAGAAATTCTTCTTACTTTCATCTTGTTCCTTACTATTCTAATACTAAATCTTCTATTTCTTTGTAATTTCGATAGTGAGGTAGAAGTTGTATTCTTCAAATATCCTAGTAATACCTTTCTCATATAATATTAAGATATCAATTAATGTAACATAGTTGCTAAAAAATAGTTTTTGCAAACTAATTTTTTAAAAAAAAGTTGAGAAAATTACTTACTATCATTATCACATTTTAGGTTATGCACCTTTTCTTTAAGTCTGTTTCAAAACGAAAGAGCATTTTTTAAAAAAAATAATTAAATTTAACATTTACCCTTAAAAAAGTTATAACCAAACAAATATCTATCTTTTGTAACTATTACCCTTAGATTACTTTGATTTATGATGTTCTGGTAGTGGTTTGTTTTGAGTTTTGTCTCCTGAAGTTGGGGCTCTATATCCAACTACGCGTTTTATGTTTATGTTTATGTACGTAACTTCAATAAATAAAAATTATTTACTTATCAAAAAAGATATTCATAGCTTATTTTAGATCATCAGTTTAAAAAAAAATTCTTTCTTTCTTAGTTTTTATGTTCAGTCAAAAAGCATCACATAAAATGGAACGATGGAAATAGTTTTAATCTTATGATTCTTGTTATTGATTAAAACTTCATAAATTCATTTTATATTTGGTTAGATCGTTATTAAATCTATATTTCATTTTCGCTATGAAATTATTCTCTACAAGTAGGATGAAACAACTATCACTCTTTCGTATTTATTTACGTGACACTCTTTCCTTTTTAGTTACTCTCAATATGATTGATACATTTATATATTTAGTAACAATTTAACTTTAAAATGCGTACTTTACCTTTAAAGATAATTTATAACCACACAAATATCTATGACTTATTTAAAACTATAAATTTAAAAATTCTTTCTTCCTTAAACTTCATCCTCAGTCGAGCAATACCAATACCAAGTACTACATAATAAGCGTTACTTCTTATTTTATATATGAGTTTAAAAACATAACATTATATCTGGCGCATTGTTATATAGGGAATGATGCAGAGTTAATATGTGTGTGTTTGTCATGTCAAGAGAAACTTTCAAGAACTCAAAATCTCTTCAAGATCTGAATAAGGACAATATATTTAAAATTTTGCGGGTCATTTGACCAAATGTCCAAATATCTGTGTGGATAGAAAGTAGGAAGATGGTAGACAATAAATATCAAGGGAAAAAGTGACGGAAAATCGAAGAGGTTGGTGAGCGAGTGCTGCCTACACAATAGTAATGGAGTATATTTTACTCCTACTTAATAAATAGCATATCGTGTAGTGGATCTTTAGGGTTCAATGAAATGGGACCCTTCTGAGTTGGTGAAGGGTTGACTGTTGAAAAATCTCGGTGATTTGGCTTTATCAAGCACTAGAACCAAGTAGATTCCATCTTTGCTCTATCTCATACCCTTTTTAGGAGACAACTAGAGTTCCGAATCAAAGTAGCATAAAAGCAAACTCGCTATTCGCTAAATCAAACTAACTTAAGAAAATTATGTATTTGCACCTATTTTAACGGCCAAGACATGTGACGCCATCCGATAGATTGAACCAACTCAATATTTTTTAAAAAAGTCCAACCCGACTCGTTACCCTTAACTCGCCCGACCCTATTCCCCTCTTACGATTCTTAAAAACAAATTTCCACCATTATAGATGTTAACATAGTATTAACATCGCATAAACCAGCCATTATTTATGAATTGATTAATATCGAAATAATATAATTACAGAAAAATACATAAAATAAGCCTAAATCTTTTCTTTTTCTTTTTTAATCTTTCTTTTCCACCTCTCCTTCACCACCACCAACGAATCTACCATTGCCAACACCTTGTTTCTTCTCCAAAACAAATAATATTGTTTACAAAATTAAATCAAAACGCAAGTTCTTCTAAGTCAAACAAAAATGTAAAAATTCTTCACAAATCTAAATTCTATCTTTATGTCTTAAAACTTGGACAAATAATTGAATATCTCTGTTTTCGTTGTTCCACTTTTACCGTTAACTAGCATAGATTGGTTTTTCAGTTCGCAGACATTATAGCACTAACAAAGAAATTTTGAGCAAAAAAAGATCACTAATTGGTTCACTTATGGGAAATTTTGCCCAAAATTATCAGAACCTCCATGACAGCCGATGTTTTGCCGGGCCTAAGCTTTTGCAAGGTAAGATCTGGACATATAGAAGAATCATGATAGAGCAGAATTTGCTCAAAACTACTGGAGGTAACTTGTCAGAGTTTTGTGTTGTGTTTGTTATGTGTAGATAGGTTTGATTACGAGGGGTGTGTGATTTGTTTTTAAAAAGAGTAAGAGGCGAATAGGGTCAGGTCGATTATGGGTAACGAGTTAGGTTGGATTCTTTTAAAATGTTGGGTTGGTTCAATCCTCAGGTGGCGCCACATGATCAAGATGGCGCCACATGTCTTGATCGTTAAAATTAGGGGCAAATATAGAATTTTGATAGATAGCAGCGGTGTATATGAACAAAACGCATAACTGAGTACATCATTAAACATTAAATGAAAGTAGATGGGCAATTTAGGCCCTTTTCCGGAAAAAAGAAGAACCATCCTACCTATAGTGTATGGCAGACATGAGTTGTAGGCAGTTCACCCTTCATGCCAACCTTATTTTTAACAATTCTCATATCCGTGCAACCCTACTTAAACCGAACTTTATTACATGAAAACTAATATTTCAGTATTTGATACAAATTCTTCCTTTATAATTCATCTTCATTCTTTTACTTTTTGAATCTTCCAACAATGACGAATGAGAGGCTGATTAGGTTGCGTTATAGTAGGACAGTGAAATTATGTTGAAGAATAACTCAGTACAATATAGTTTTCCTCATACAACTAGCGTGAAGCTATCATTTTCAATAGAGTACCACACACTGGTCACTCTTGTTTAAAAGAATGGGTGTTAATAAGCGTTTTAGTGAGACTTAGGGTAACTGGAATATTTTCATATTAAGCTACTCCACAAGGTGCCACTTGTTATGCCAAGTTTAGTATTCATGATAGTGAAACTTAGCAAGAATTTTTAAGAACTCTTAACGAACATAGTGATTTAATTGTTATAAGGATACTTTAAATGTATCTAAGCTCAGAAAATATGAGTCAGAATGAAGTTTCACCTACTCCGACTAACACTCAACCTTTGGAGGGTAATTTTGGAGCTATTTTATTAGAACAAGTGTCATACCCAAGAGTCTAGCCTGATTGTAACCTATCTCTGCCGGATGAGCCGCCAAAATAAGATTTCTCTCCAATGCATGGATAATCAATCTGAAAGACACTGAAATCAACTCCATTGGACTCAACTAATCCCAAATTGTGCAAAATCTCATAGAAATAGTTTAAAAGGTCATAGGCATCCTTTGAAGGTGCACTGATAATAGGCTAGATTCATGTAGTTTGGCGACTATTTATGCACCAACTTGACTATGCTTCACTGTTCTAGGATGGTTAAATGACGATGAATTGGCTCTAATTATGAATTTCATATTTTGCAGGAGCAAGTTGTGCTTATGAGGACATAGGACAATGTTTGGAGCTAAATTAAAGCAAGGGAAGCCCCTCGGAGCTGAGACGTGTGAAAGAAGAAAGAAAAGAAGAGAAAAATGGCTGTTTCATTCTAGCGTGGCCTTAGCGCGACCGCGCTAGAGCAGGAAAATGAGGCAGAACACTCAACGATATGCGCGACCACTAGCGCCGTTCGAGCGCGGCCGCGCTAGTCCATTTGGAGCGTAGAAATTTCAGGGGCAAACTTGGAAGTTTGGGAGTAATTCCACTTAACCTATAAGAGGTCCAGCTCGCCCAAAAAAAAGACATTATCAAGGTTTTTATAGCCTTGTTGAAGGAAGAAGAGGCAAAAGGCAAGGAGGATAATTCGACATCAAGTTCTGCCTTTCTTCCTTTTGTATTTATCATTCATGATGAATTTTGTTGTTGTTATTATGAATACGATTATGAGTAGCTAATTATTTAGTCTAGGGTTTTGATGGAACCTGTTGAAGGATGAACTTCTTGTTTTGTTAATATAGTTTGCCCAGTTTAATCTCTATTTGTTCAACTACGTTCTTGTTGTAGTTAATTGATAGGATCCTCAATTACCTGTGCCTATTTAGTATGTATTACTCCGGAGAGAGTGCATATTTAGGTAGTTGTTGAACAACACCACTCCCAAAGTATATGAGGATTTAATAACCGAGGGTTTAAATGTGGGATTAGGGATACAGAAACCTTAGGTGCAATCTAAAGTGAGTTGTAATAAAATCCAGCTAGTGTAACTTGGGAGAGTGCGCCTAGTAAATTATTGTAATTAATTGGGAGGTATTTATGGTAGTAAGAGTACTCATGATCGATAGAGACGATTAGGCAATTCTATGCGAAACATACCAGGAAGGGATTCCATCAATAGGGAAAATCACAACCTTAGATCCTTCTCTCATTTATTTGCAACCCAATCATAGTTAGCTCTTATTTACTTAATTTTATTCAGTTAAAGTTAGTAGAAATATCACCAATTGTTATTCAAATATCTAGGAAGTTGATTACGAAGAATTCAGTGAGTCTGACAAAAGTAATTGGTAGGTTAATTCCCTGTGGGATTCGACTCTGGGATAAATACTCGGATTATATTTGCAACGATCGCTTGTCCTTTTTATAAGGCATAGTTGGGCGTGATCAAATTTTGGCGCCAGCCGGAGAATTAACGGTGTTATCAATTACAGTTGAAAGAAATACAAAAATTCTTAGTGTAGTCAGTTTTCTTTATTTTCAATCTATACATTGAAATTTTAACATTTGTTGACTGGGTTGTACAGGTGCATGCCTAAAAACTCATCGAGAACTGATGAAGTATTTGAAGCATTATCAGATCCCGTGAAAGTTTTCAAGGCCTTGAATCGGGCCAACCGGAAAAACAAATAACAACAATCAACTGAACAACTCGAAACAGACATGTTGGATAATGTGGTAGACCCAACTGCGCAGGTAGTGGCGCCTCTTATACTAGAGGCTCCTCTATATGACTGGGCGTAACCTACGGTAGAGAATTTAGGCACGACGATATTAGTCCCGCAGATACAGGCTGAATCTTTTCAAACAACATGCTGCACTTGTTGCAAAACAAGGGACTATTTTCGGGGTCATATATTGAAGATCCTCAATAGCACTTGAAGAATTTCCTGTCAATCTGCAAAACTCAAAGGCAGCCCAACATAACTCAGGAAGCAATAAAGCCGTTGTTGTTTCCATTATCACTAATAGGAGCTGCCCAGACTTAGCTAAATTCACTCCCCATTAATTCCATCACGACTTGGGAGGAGTTAGTCAAGCAATTTGTGAACAAGTTTTATCTACCTAACAAGACTGCTCAGCAAATTGATGAAATTTTGAGCTTCAGACGGAAACCAATGGAGACATTGCAAGAAACATGGGAACGATTCAAAGGGATGTTGGTTATATGTCCGCACCACGGTATTCCAGACCAGATGTTGGGGCAGCAATTTTACATGGGTCTAACAGATAGTGTGAAGGCTAATGTTGATGCTTCAGCTGGTGGATCATTCTTGAGCAAAACATAGAGAGAAAGCCAGATCCTGCTTGACAAGATGGAATAGAATTTGGGGTGGACAACCAGGAATGCACCTATCACTCCAGTAGTTCACACAGTGCCCTTAGATCCAACCAACACTCTTGCTGAAAATATGGCCACCTTAATGACACAAATGAGCATACTCACCAAAAAGGTGGATGAGTCAGGCCAGAAGCAGCATGTGCACATTGTAGATACAACCAATAGGGGCTTATGCACATCTTGCATTAGTCAGCCAATTGGTAGCCAGTGGAATTCAGAAAGTGATCATCATCATTACCCTGAAGACATGAATTATGTGTCTAATTATGGGGGCTAGAGACAAGGTGGTCAGAATTGGGGCCAATAGAATCAGCCATACAGGCCAGTCCAACCACAACACAACAATGGAAATATGAGAGCCATGCAACCTCACAATAATGTTGCGCCCTACCAAAGGCCATAGAGATACAACAACCAAAATTAGCAGCATGGTTATCATCCTCCTCAGCAGCAACATGGTGGGAGACAGGAAGATGGGTTTGCTAGACTCGAAGCAATGATGCAGTAGGTTATTGGGTCAAATGCAAAAATGAGTGAAAGAGTAGATGCACATGAGTGAGCTCTAAAGAATATTGAAGTGCAAATGGGTCAGATCTCGGTATCTTTGAATAATCTTCCTCATGAGACATTGCCTGCAGACACTCAGGTAAATCTAAAAGATCAAGGCCCGAAACAGCTGATGACAGTGAGTCTACGTAATAGCAGAGACTTAGATTTAGAGTAAGAGAGGGCTCGAGAAAGCAGACAAGCTGAGACACTTGTACCTGTGCCCATTGAGATAGATGATTCAAAAATCTGACAGAGGTGACAATACAGCCTGCCTAGGAAGAAACCAACACATAGATTGAGATTGAGAAAAAAGCTGAGACAGCCTAGGAATCGGTAGTTGAGGTGGTGTCTGACAAAGAATAAACCCAAATCATCGGGAAGAAGAGACCTCTAGCACTATTCCCACAGAGGCTGGCCAAATACTAGAAAGAGGAACAATACAAGAAATTCTTAGAGATGTTGAAACAAATCCAGGTAAATATTCCATTAATTGATACTTTGAAAGGGATTCCTGGTTATGCAAAAATGATGAAGGACTTGATGTACCAAAAATTTGACTTCTAAGAACTGGCCACAGTGACTCTAACTCAGACTTGCAGTGCTGTGGTGACTAGACCAGTTGCTGAGAAGTTGTCTGATCCAGGGAGTTTCACAATTCCCTGCACCATTGGTAACTTTGCCTTTGAAGGCACGTTGTGATTTGGGGGCAAGCATAAATCTTATGCCCCTGGCGATCTACAAGAGGTTGGGGATTGGAAGAGCTAGACCCACGTCTATGTTATTGCAGCTGGCTGACAGAACTGTGAAGAGACCCTCAAGTATTTTGGATGATGTGTCGATATAGGTAAGGAAATTTGTGTTCCCTGCATATTTTGTGATTCTGGATTGTAAGGTGGATGAAGAAATTCCCATAATTTTGGGAAGGCCGTTCTTGACCACAGGGCGAGCCCTCATTGATTGTGAAACTAGGGAGCTCAAGATGAGGTTGAACGATGAGGAGATAACATTCAATGTGCAGAAATCTATGAGGCAACCAAGTGAATTCGCCAATTGTTCTCTTATTGATGCTGTGGATGTCATCGTGGAAGAGGATGATGAGACATTGACTATTGAAGATCCTCTTGCTGCATGTCTTGTGAATTTAGATGAGGTGAATGAGGAAGAATTAGCAAAATGGGTGCTGGCTCTAGAGGGCAGAGGGTTTGGGAGAGAACACTTGAATTCGAGCCCCTATACTTAGAAAACAGAGAAACTCCTCCAACCAAGCCATCCATAGAAGAACCACCAAAGCTGGAGTTGAAGCCACTGCCCGCCCATCTTAGGTATGCATTCCTACAACCTAACTCCATATTAGCTATTATTATCTCATCTAGTTTGTTAGATGTGTAGACACAACAGCTTTTGCAGGTACTCAAGGAGTGCAAGACTGTTATTGGATGGACCATGGAAGACATTAAGGGGATCAGCCCGGCATATTGTATGCATAAAATTCTACTGGAAGAGGGGCACAAACCTTCCAAGGAGCACCAAAGAAGGCTGAACCCCAACATGAAGGAAGTGATGAAGAAGGAGGTGATTAAGTGGTTTGATGGGGGAATCATTTTCCCCATCTCTGACAGCAACTGGGTTAGCCCGATGTAATGTGTTCCTAAGAAGGGTGGTATGACGGTGGTAAAAAATGATAACAATGAGCTGATTTCTACAAGAACCGTCACAGGCTGGAGAATTTGTATGGACTATAGGAAACTAAATCTGGCCACTCGGAAAGACCACTTCCCATTTACCTTCATTGATCAGATGCTTGACAGACTGGCAGGGAGGTCCAACTTCTGTTTTTTGGATGGGTACTCAAGGTACAGCCAAATCTCCATTACACCAGAGGACAGAGAGAAGACCTCCTTCGCATGTCTATATGGAATTTATGCCTTCCGGAGGATGCCTTTTGGACTGTGCAATGCACCAACCACATTCCAAAGGTGAATGATGGCCATATTCATTGACATGGTTGAAGACATAATGGAGGTGTTCATGGATGATTTCTCAGTGATGGGAAACTTATTCGATGAGTGCCTTACAAACCTGACCCGAGTGTTGAAGAGATGTATAGATATAGTGAGGTCTCTGGGTTTTGTGATTAGGTCTAAGTTTATCACAGGAATAGGAGTACAACAGTACGAGATGATCAACAGAAGTTAGTCAATCTTATTTATGGAGTGACGCCCTTTGACAAAACGACTACTACTAATTTATAGAATATTGTTTGGCTACTTTGGTGCTACGTGGAACACACCACCATCCATACTAATTCATATTTTTTGATTTTTTTATTTATTTTTTAAGAAGAAAATCAAAAGAATAAACCAAAGAAAAATATTTTGAATTTTCGTTTGATATCCTGAAGAACGATTTCGAAACAAGAAATGAAAAAGATAAAAAATATTTTTGGATTTCAGTTTTTGATTACCTAAGGGAGAAACGCTAAAGATAAACAAAAGATAAAGTATGCATTTTTTTTTCTTTCCTCTTCTATTACAATGTCTTAAAATTCTAGTAAAAATAAAAAAGAATTTTGTTTCTATTCATTTTTCATTAATTACCCAAAGAAGAACCTCAATTTTTTTTTTTTGGATTTTTGGAATTAATATCTTAAGAAAACTTCTAAAGAGGTATCAAAAGAAAATTCTCTCCCTTTTTTGAATTTTTAGTCTTAATAACTAAAGGAAATATAAAAGCAATTTTAATTTTGAGTTCTAGACGTTAATTTCCTAAGGAAAACCACAAAAGATTTTTTTGAACATTCTAGAGTTAGTATTCTGAAGAAAACATCTAACAGAAATATAAAATGTAAAATATCTTTTTTTTTTGTATTTTTGATTTATAACACATCTTTTTTCAAATACAAAATAGGAAATATAACAACAAAAGACTCAACAAACTTAACTAGCCTATGACAGACTCTAATATCACCTAAAAGACTTGACATTATTGTACAAAACTAGAAGGTAAAAGACTACATAAAAAGAAAACAGACTCAAAATATAATATAAAAAAAAATCCTTAAGCAAACTCCTGAATGAGCAATCTTGACAGGATGGTCCTAAGACGTCTGTCATGCCCAAACTCCGGTAAGTAGATCCACACATGTATGAGAAAATTAAGACCAAATAAAGTTAAAGACCTAGAACACTATATGAGACAATAACACTTCCTGTTGGACAACATGCAAGACATGATTGAGGCTATTTTTGCAAAATGGCTTATGCGGCCTAAAGATGGCTAGAAGTGCAAAATTTGGATAAAACCACGCAAAGCCAAGAACCTAAGATTTACTAGGAGGACCGGACCCTATGTGAGTTGCCTATGTATCACGCCCCGAAAGATGAGAATCAGGTATGCGTAGTTCGGGAATATTGGATACGAGCGAGAATTAAAAAAAATAACTAATTTAGAGAAAAATATATTTTTTGTCTTTTCTTTTGAATAAATGATGAAATATGTAAACTCTTTTTGGATTTTCTTTTCCATTTTTTTTTGATTTTTTTGATTTTCGGAAAATAATGAAAAAGTGCAAAATCTTTTTTTTTTTTGAATTTTTCATGTTTTTTTTTGTCTTTTTCTTAACAAAAATGTGACGGAAAACATAAATGACCCTACTTGCTTTATTTTCACACTTCACCCTCTTTTTTTCCTCATTTACCCTCAACCCTTATTGGTCCGCCAAATGATCATTTTACCCTTGAAGATTGCAAAATGTAGTACGTAGGATGCATCAGGATGATCTTTTATTTTTTTGGGTACACTTGTCCTAGACGGACCCAACCCCTGTGTTGAGTCCCCTAAGTCAAATGCACGTGATGCAAATAAATATTCCTACTAGGGATTCGACATGAAGTTATGTTATTCTAGGTTTAAACCCGGGGTTGTGTTCTTGACCTGGTTTACCCGAGCTGTCAACTCGAGCCGAAGAGGGGGCAACGTATCGGGAGCACGAAAGTCTACCCGGCCTTGTTGCTGGCCCAACCTCGTTCTATTTGGTATAACTTCTAATACTAAAGGTGGGCCACGCGAATGTGTGCACCATTTTTAGAAGACTCATATGGGAGGCGTAAGAAGATAGTTTAATACAATTCAAATAATATCCAAGCAGTAAATAAACGACAATTAGCACATTAGATCCAGAAAATACAGTAATATCAACAATAAATAAAGCCAAGTAAAATCATATTAACAAGCTCGAGTTCTGAACCCTGAACCAGAAGTTCTGGGTTCTTTTCTCCAGCAGAGTCACCAGAGCTGTCACACCTCCTTTTTCCTACCCCGAAAGGGATGTAAGGGAGTTTTTTCCAATTTAAGTGACAATCGAAACGATATTATTTATATTAAAATCAGAGTCGCCACTTGGAATAATTTATGGTGTCCCAAGTCACCGGTTTAAAATTCCGAGTCGAGGAAGTTTGACTCTATTTACGGTCTGCGAACACAGAAATCCGGGTAATGAATTCTGTTAACCTGGGAGAAGGTGTTAGGCATTCTCTGGGTTCCGTTGTTTTAGCACGGTCGCTTTGATCATACTTGGCTTAATCAAATTATCTAATTACTCATTTTAGAATCTATGTGCATTTGCCTCTTTTAATTAAGGAATTATCTTGAAAACGAGTCACACGTACGTGTACCCATTTGTTTGGTGCGTCAATAATCATGTCACACGTACGTGTCCACAATTCCTAACACTTAGTTATTATTAAGAAAAGTTTGGTCGAAGTTGCGTGAATGCATACCCCGATTTTGTTTTTAGGGTCGTAATTATGTCACGCGAACGTGTACACAATCACGATAATTTATTAACTGTGGGGAATACCTAAAAGTATACTAGCATACATGGAAAGAGAGGACACTTATTCTTATTTGCATTCGGTAAACTCCACTGCCTCAACCTAACAATCATTCAAAATGGTTCATTCAAAACCATCCGAACGGACACACAAAAACAAACATCTGGACAAATAAACACTAAACCATTCCAAGAAACATGAACTACGTAAAGATGAAAACAACTTAAATCTCCAAAGGGTTTAACTTTGTTATTTAAATTTAAATCTACATTCATGTCTTTTAAAAAGCACCTCAGTAACACTTGAATTCAACAGAGAAAATATAAAAGATAATCCTATAAATTCATTATGCTAAAGAAACCATGATTAAAATAATGAAATATTTTTTAAACATATTTCCTCTGAAACGAGGTGATGGAAAACAAGCAAAGCATTATTCTATTCTTAACAGAAGACGTCAAACGAGGTGATGGAAAACAAGCAATCATTATCGATATCAGGTAGGATTAATGAAGAGAAATGGACTTGAAATTAGAAAATGGGCCAACTGATTCAGATGTTAACTTTAAACTCAAGAGAAACTACAACAGCAAAGTCGAGCAAAAAATCGCAAGCAAAATCAAAACCTCGAACCGGAAACCTCGTCGAATTCGGAATAGACTACCTTCAACGGCGACCTCTACTCGATTCAAACTCAAATTCGGCTCCAAACATTAATTAAACTCCATGTTGCAGAAAACTAAGAACCAAATCGAGAATGGGGAAGGCGAAGTAATTTTTGTACTATTTTTGATTGCTCTATTCGTGTCTATCTATTCTAGCTCTATGCCCATTCCCTCATTTTGTTTGTGTGTGTGCATGTGATTTTATTGAAGGAGTGCCAAAGAAGAAGGGTGTACGACTGCTGTCCGTTTTCCGGCGAGCTCGAAGGTGGAAGAACGACGATCTGTTGGTGCATGTGTCCGGCGTTAAGCTGCTGAAAGCTGTTGTTGGAATGAAGAAGAAGATGGAATTCAGATGGGGGTAATCGTTTGGTTGAAGAAGAAGCAAAACGGTGGGGGAGGGTTCTATGTCTTCTGGGGTTGATCAGATCTCTTAGGCGTTAGGTTAGCTCCTCATTTTTTTGTCAAAAATGGCTGTCAGCCCCTAGAGTGTATAGGTCTAGGTTAGTTTTGTAGGGTTTTTTAGGTTAAGGGATATGATCCTAGGAATTATGGGCTAGGTCCAAAAATTAGGCTTAAAATGGGTTGTTTGAGCCCAAATTTTAAAATGAGCACAGAAAACCAAGTCGCTGATGATCTATCGCGACTTGAAGGAGCTGAAAACTCAGTTGAGGTAGAGGATATTCTGGAAACCTTTCCAGACAAGCATCTACTCGCTACAAGCCTTGAGGAAGTGCCATGGTATGCAGACTTTGCAAATTACCTGGCAAGCGGTATAGTTCCCTATGACCTTTCCTCTATGCAAAAGAAAAAGTTTTATCGTAACTGCCACATGTATTACTGGGATGAACCTTATCTGTTGACAATATGATCCGGAGGTGTGTCTCCGAGATAGAACAATCTTATGTTTTGTAGGCATGTCATGCATCGACATATGGCGGACATTTTGGAGGAGTCAGGACGACAGCAAAAGTGCTAGAAGCCGGGTTCTACTGGCCAACAGTGTTTAAGGATGCACATCAATGGGTGAAGGGCTGTAATGAATGTCAGTAAATCGGGAACATTTCCTGTCGCCATGAGATGCCTATGAACCCAATTCAAGAGGTTGAAGTGTTCGATGTATGAGGGATAGACTTCATGGGCCCCTTCGTTAGCTCTTTTGGCAATAAGTACATACTTATTGTTGTGGATTACGTGTCTAAATGGGTGGAAGCTACAACACTCCCCACCAATAATGCAAGGGTGGTGGTGGGGTTTTTGAAGAAGAATATATTCACCCATTTCGGGACCCCGAGAGCTATTATCAGTGACGGAAGAACTCACTTCTGCAATCGAGCCTTCGAGAAATTTCTAGCAAAGTACGATGTGCACCACAAGGTGGCAACCCCATATCATCCTCAGAATAGTGGACAGGTCGAAGTGTCGAATAGAGAGATAAAGAGTGTGCTGACCACGACTATGAATGCCACAAGAACTGATTGGGCGAAAAAGCTAGATGATACACTCTGGGCCTACAGAACCGCTTTCAAAACACCAATTGGTATGTCACCATACAAGTTGGTGTTCGGGAAGGCCTGTCACTTGCCAGTGGAACTAGAACATAGATCATGGTGGGAAATGAAACAGCTAAATCTAGATATTGAGGCTGCAGGAAAAAATAGAGTCACAGAATTGCATGAGCTAGACGAGTTCTGATTTCTTGCTTTCGAGAGCACGAGGTTGTATAAGGAGAGAATGAAGAGGTTGCACGACAAGAACATTGTTGAGCAAAATTTCAATCCCGGAGACATGGTGTTGCTTTATAACTCAAGATTAAGGCTATTTCTGGGTAAACTCAAGTCATGATGGTCTGGACCATTTCGGGTGGTCGAAGTGCTCCCTTTAGGTTCCATAGAGATTGCCTCAGAAAAAGATTCCCACACATTTAGAGTCAATGGGCAAAGATTGAAACCATATATGGGCATGGATGAACCCAAGGAAATGTCAGTGATCCATCTGACTGAACCTCAGAGGTTGAGAGAGCCTTAAATACGCTCATCTGCATCGTGCCGCGATGTTAAATCAGGCGCTGCATGGGAGGCAACCCATTGACTTGTTGTAACTGTTGTGCCGCGACATTAACTAAGGCGCTGGTTGGGAGGCAACCCAATGCATAGTGACTTTAGTATAGTTAGTATTTGTTAATTTTGATTTTGGTAAGTACTAACCAATGCAGGTGAGCTTGGGCGAGTGATAAGTCCATCAGATGCGGAAGGAACAGGTAAAAAAGTGGAAATTTTTTGAGCCCAGGAGCATGCCCGCGCTATAGGCCGTGCATATGGCCAAACATTATGTCTCAACTTTACGCCCAGGAGCGCGCCCGCGCTAGTGGCCGTGCAAATGGCCAAACATTCTGTCTCACTAGCGTGGCCGCGCTCGAACCGCGCTACGACAGCACTAGTACCGTCCGCCTGCCACTTTATTTAACTTAACATTTTTTTATTTTTTATTTTGTATGTTAATTGTTTTAGTTGTTTATCCCCCCCACCCTAACTATTCCCCTTTCTCCTATCAAACACCCAATGAACCCCAGCCCTAATTCCCTTCTTCTCCAAATTCCCTTCTTCTCCATTCCCAACTAATCCCAGCCCAAATTCTCCAAGGTTCAAGCCACGCCCTCCCCTACTCTTCTTCACTTCTCACAATCCCCTCTCACTGCAGGTAAGGTTTTCTTTTTGCCATTTGTTTTGTAGATTTTCGTTTAATTTTCTTAGTTATGTAGTAGTTTTTTCTTCTCTTTTCTTAGAAGTAATTTGTAGTGTGTGTGTAGTGCTTGTGGGTGCTGATGTTTGTGGAGTTGTATATCTTAACTTAGTTGGGTGAATTTGGGGAAATTGTGGTGGTAATTGGGTTCCAACATGTTTAATTGGGAGTTCCGGTATATAATGCCTACAAGATGTTTGTTTAAATGCCACAGTGAGTGTAAATGGTAATTGTGACCAATTGTAAGGGTGAAGTCTGAGTAACCGCAGTTGAGTCACAATTTTTTGGGATGTTCTAGTGATATTCTTCTTCCAAGTACTATGGCTCCCTCCAGGAAATGCCGAACCACTGGTGCTTCATCCAATGGTCAAGCTGCGTTTACTAGGGCACGCGGGTCAGCTCCTGCTCGTCCTTTTGATAGTAATAGGTTCGTATCCGCCAAGGCTCAGGACCACTTTGCTGATAAGGTCCCTAAGAAACCAATACCGGAGAGGGGCATAGATATAGGGTCGCTTCGGCTGGGCTTCCCTAACTTGTATAATGAGCTGGTTAGGCGGGAGCTACAAATCTTCTTTGAAGAGCCAGACGAGGGGAATGTGATGGTTGTCCGTGAATTCTATGCCAATGTAAAAGAACATGTAAATGGCATAGTAACAGTGCGTAGGAAGGCTGTGGATGCCTCTGTTGAGGCTATTTGGAGGATATACCAGATGCCCGATCCTGGGGATGAGTATGAATACTATTATGAACTGTATGGCAGAAAATACACCCAGTAGGAGAGGTTCTTTGCAACCATCTGTGTACTCGGCAAGGAAATTGTATGGATAAAGTATGGGAAGAAGTTTCACTCCGTGGATCTCACCTTTGAAGGGAAATGCTGGTTGTATGTCATCAACAACTGCCTGATCCCGTCTTCCAACACCACGGAGGTGAATGCTCCCCGAGCTGCTCTAATTTGGTGCTTTATGAATGGTCACAACTTTGACGTGGCCAAGCTGATTCACGAGGAGATATTCACTTGTTGTCCGGTGAAGAGGTATGGGTTTTGCTTCCCTTCCCTAGTCACCAGGCTTTGCGGGCAGCTTGGGTGCCGGAAAATTTGAATGTGGATGGGATAGTGCCAAAAGACTCCAAGTTCCGAGCTGATAAGGTAGCTACTGGGAAGGAGCCTGTGGCAGCTGGTGGTGATGCTAGTGCTGAATCTGATGACTTTGAGGAAGGGGAGGATGAGCAGGAGGAGGTAAGGGCCGAATCATCGGCCCATGAGAAGATTGCAGAGGTTGCAGGACCATCTAGGGCTGCTCGGGTTACCCGGTTCATAGCCTTAGAGCGGGAAGTGGCAAGATTGCATACCTCGGTCGCTGACTTAGGTATATGTGTTGATGTGGTGGCTGTCTAGCAGGTGAAATCGGAGAAGTAAATTTTGGGCTGGCGGTGAGCTCTGGGCCGTGCATGCAATCTGAACCCGGAGACGGTCTCCGATCAAGAGTGATCAATCAGGGGAGTTCCTTTACCTCATTGTTTTTTATTTTGTATGCCATGAGGACATGTCTTTATTTTAAGTGTGGGGTGGGGGATACTTCAATGTAGGTGTATATATGTATGAACTTGACTGTTTTATGTTTTCTTTGTTTTTCTTGATTGTTTTTGTGGTTTTGAGTAGCAGTCAGTTTTGGACTCTTCCTGATGACGGATCTTCTAGACAGTTTTCTTGAGGGAAGTAAGTCTAAAGAAAATACCAAAAAGATTTTTTTGTTTTAGGTAGTGTAGTAACTCTCCCTTGGTTTTTCTTTGGGCCACGGTTCTTTTCCAAGGGTTTTGCTTGAACCGGGTGTAGTTAGTTTTTTTGTTTATTTTGTTTCTAGTTTTTAGTTGGTACTTATGGGAGATGAGCTGAAATAGGAAGAGAAGCCCTTAGCGTTGATACACTTGAACATAGTAGACACTAGAATGTGACACTTAGTCTCAGTTGTTGATTCTTGTTAGAGTGCCTTAAATTGTATGTTTGTAACTGACTTGAGTACTCAAACGAGAGTGTCTTGATAAGCCAATCTGGAGTGAGTCACGTGCCATGTGTGTGTGAGTTGTATTGTATCCTATGCTCTGCACTTGATGCCTAGAACTTACCTCGTGTATTTGCAAAGCGAAATAGTAGTTTTATTCAGTCATAGAAGTGATATAGGCATTTCTTTGTTAAGCCAAATATATAAAATAGACCTACCTAAATGCGATACATCGTAGTTAACCCCATTGAGCCTACAAGCCTATTTCTTTGGCAACCACATTACAAACCTTACCCAATTGTTTGAACGACCCATCTGTTTGAACATCTTTACCTCCCATGAGCACTTGAATGGTTATGAAATATGCAAAAGTTAAAGTGTGGGGTGATGGTTTGGTTTTTTTAGTTGAACCAATGAAATAGAGAAAAAGGTGTAGTATTTTGAAAAATAAAAGAACAAGAGCCACTTAAAAAGAAAAAAAAAAGAAAAAAAAAGAGATACCAGCAATCATAACAAGAAGCAAGAGATAGCTCGTGGATCAAACGCTGCAAATTTCTCTACGAGCTTCAAGTTTCAAGCAATCAAGATCAAGTCCAAAAAATCAAGATCAAGCTCAAGAACGAAGAACAAATCAAGGTTCAAGGAGTACGAATTCAAATCAAAGTTTGTGCTAGTTGAATTCAAGATCATCGTTCGTGAAAACTGACATAAATTATAGATAAAGCTCGAAAAACCTTAAATATATATTATAAAAAAGAATCAGAGGATTAATAGAGATTGTACACTCATATTACCTGAAATCAAATAGTACGATTGTTGCAATATTTTTTTGTCTCGATTATTTATCTTGATGTAATTTCTTGTCTACAAATTCTAGCACACCCAATTGGATTAATTTTGCCCTTCATCTCTTCCTCTCGTAAAGCGAGGTCTGCAAATTCCAAAACCAGTTGGTGGAAATATCTCTTGTTCCCTGTTAATCAAAGTTTATCACACGTTGTCAACATAAGATCAAAGGTGTACTTCAAGTCTCATATTCAAATTTTAGCAAGCTAACACTCTAACAAATCATGAAGTATGTGGCATTTGTAGACATCAAATTTTTTTCAAATTAGTGCATAAAAAATTGAACTAGGGCCTGTATAAGATGAGCCCATTAGGGTTACTTGGTGGCTAGTCCATACAAAACCTAGTTCTTGCCTATAAATAAAACTACATATGTCCTTCAAAACCAGATCAATAATTTCTTATACTATCGGAATATGCACGAAAAGATCAAATATATGATTTCCGAAATTCCATAAAACTCTTGGAATATTCATTAAGAGATCAAAAATATATCAAATATGTCTTGTTCAAAGTTCTAGCAACATTCAAGATCCAAATAGAGTGTTGTTACATGTTTTTTGATCATCAAATACATCAAGGAGATGCATATCAACCTACATTCGAGTAATATACTTCTAAGACTCTCGAATTATGGATAACAAATCGGAGGAAAGAATTAAGGGATAAATAGAGTTGTAACCCGTAATGTTTATCAGTAAAATCCTCTTTTCTTTATAGTTGTTTGTTATTGCAGTTTTATTTTTTTGCAGAAATTTATTGCGAATAAATTGGCACACTCAGTTAGACAATAAATTGCATCAAGAAAAATAATCGAGACCAAAAATAATTACAACAATTATAGTATTTGATTTCAAGTAATATAAGTGTACAATCTCTATGAATCCTCTGATTTTTCCTTTTTAATATAAATTCAAGGGCCTTTGACCTTGTTTAACGGGACTGGCACCGTTCTGACTACAAGGTGATGGACTGTTACTTTGGGGTAAAATCCAGGCATCTCTTTATAACTACAAGCAAGGACATACCTATACTCCTTGAGTATCTCAATATATGTTTATTCATCAACTGCTAGTAATGTACTTAGATAAGTGGGCCTCGGTTCTTCATCAGTACCAAGGTTTACTTCTTTCAAAGCGTCAACTGTTGTAATTACCCCTTCTTAAAGTGTAGGTGGAATATCTTTTGCATATTCATCTTCTTGAGGGTCCCCATTGTTGAATGATATGTGTTAACATGATGAAACATCCTCCAATTTAATGTCATCATCCATTAGAGATGAAATACCATGCTCGCCTTGTGCAGTAACGTGATATGAAGAAAATTTCTTCGTCTTCATCATGTTCCTTAGTATAGACCATAGTATATATCCTTCAGTATTTCTTTTCATGAAACCACAAGTTTTGTTTGTCGCCTCATTCTAGAAGGAACCAAAATATGAAAATCCTTATAGATCTTCTAGATTCGGGGTGAAGCGGGGTGTTCTTATGCTTTGATAATCTCTTTGGAATTTGTTCTTCTTCTTTAGTTGACCTAATCTCTCAAATACAGAAGTCCTCACAATTGATTTTCCAAGTTGTAGACATGTGATTTTTGACCCTCCCCAAGATTTTTCACATTTTAGCACGTAAATATTTAATTTAGGCATAATATAGATATTTTAAGTAATTTTGACTTTTTACTTTATTTTATTACAAGAAAACAAAAAAATCACAAAAATAGGTTCATTAATGTTGTAGTCATTTTAATCTTAAAAAAAATCTTAAAAAATATATACAACAATAGTATCGTATTTTTATTTTAATATGATATCCGAAAATACCAAAAATAGATTTGTTTTAATGGTTAGTTTTATTTTAATAATTATTTGAATAGTAGGAATAATTAACAAATGGGTCCGTATTTTTAATCTCGTTCGCAGCGAAAGAATAGAGCTTGGGCTCGAGCAACCCATCTTTAGGCCTAATTTTAGACCTAGCCCACAATTGCCAAGCTCATAATTCTTAGGCCCATACCCCTAAACTAAAACCCTACAACCTAGACTCTACACTATAAAAGAATGTTTAAGACTAAAATAAGGGGCTGGAACGAAAAAAGCAGCAAAAGCTGCGCATGAATAACGATGAAGGAGACTGGAAAAAATGAAACAAAACTCGCCCCCTGCGTCGTCTTCTTCACGACCCCCCACCCCCACGTTTTAATCTCCTTGAGCAGCCATAAACAAGGAAGCAGCCGTAAACGACCCCTACTGAACCTTCTCTGAAACTCGCCGGTACGCAGCAGTAGCCATACACGACCTATGCACGCCGGAGGAATGTACAGACCCCATACTCTCATCTTCGTCTTCTTCACGACGACCTGAGCCGACAGCCGCGTAACACCCAAAAAAAAACAATCCCTCCGGTAATCCATCTGCCTCACAACCCATCATCGTTTCCTTCACTCTTCAACGCTGAACCCATCAACAGCTGCTGCCTCGCCGGAGCTGATCGCCGGTGAGTGGTGACGCTGCCGGCGAACCAAACAACACCCTTCATTTTTGATTGCTTCAACCTAGAACGATCTCACACCAGAAGCTCACGCCATCACACACACGCACATGCTGAAGCAGCAGTGAATGAAAAATGGGCTGAAAACAGTGAGGAGTTCAAAACTTGTTTAACACTTTTCTGACGAGTTTCTGGCTGAGTCCCGATGACTATTCTGCTGGTTCCTTGTCGAGGTTAAGTCCATCTTGGGGTTCATTTGCGAGATCCGTACAGCGCCATATATTGAGGTTGTCACTGTCCGTCGAGGTCGTTCGAGATTCCGGTGCACTCCCTGTTTGGCCGATTTTATTTCCGACTGAAGCCTATTTTGTCGATCAAAGTTTTTTTTTTCTGAGATAATTCAGGTCTGCTTCTATTTCTCTGCTACTATTTAACTTCACAACATATTATTGTGTCATGTTTGTCATGTTTTTGCTTGGTCAATTGTCTGAGTAAACAGTTTTCGTTGCTTTGTTCGTTGTGGAATGCTTTAATAGTACTCGTTTGTCGCATTTATTCAGTTGACTGTTATTTGCACTTTGGTTTGGTTTAATACATGTTATTTGAATTTGATGGCCAAGAGCAAGGTGATTCTTTTGTTGTTGGAATTGAGTCTGCCTAAGTATGTGCATGTCGTTGATTTCCTGGGTTGAAGTATTGAATATGGTTGGGTTTTTGAATTCTTAAGCAAAAATGCTAGGTGACCGTGATTCGAGTTGAACATAAGTCAAGATCTGTTTATTTTGAATTCGCTAGGCGCATGCTAGGCCTGTTAATATCATGTAGTTGCTCTCTTTTATTAGTCCATAAATAATTTTGTAGTATTCATTAACAATATCGTAGTTTGCTTTAGGCGCGTTAAATTTATAATTATCACAGCAATTGTTAAAATCCGGAGGTGCATTTCATGTGACCCGGTTCTAATTGCCAACAAGGTTAAATAGAGCGTGTCGTGAACCACGGGTGCATTTCATGTGGTGTGGCTTGCGATATGTTTTAAATGACCTTGAATTAATTCTTTAAATAAGTTAAAAGCGGTTAAAATTTTAAATTTGCACATAGGTTCAAAATGTTCTAAAATCAGATTATTAAGCCGAATATAACAGTTGAGCGACCGTGCTAGAACCACGAAACTCGAGAGTGCCTAACACCTTCTTCCGGGTTAACATAATTCCTTACCCGAATTTCTGGTTCGCGGACTGTTAAACAGAGTCATAGTTTCCTCGATTCGGGATTCAACCGGTGACCTGGGACACCATAAATCTCCCAAGTGGTGACTCTGAATCTTTTAATAATAATCCCATTTCGACTGTCCTTTAATTGAAAAAGCTCCTTTTACCCATTTATACCCTTTATGGGGTGTAATGAAAAAAGGAGGTGTGACAGCAGGGTTGCCCAATATTACCCCCCAGAGGTTGCCCACAAGGTTCCCAACTCATACAAGCAGGGTCCGCGGGATGGGTCTCATGTTTTAAATGAAGAGTTCACAGGAAGAAAAGGGCGAGATGGGATACCCAGGAGGCTGAAAGGCATAGAACAGTCTTCAATGAACAAGCAAGGAACGGGAGACCAGGGTAGCATGTCTTACCAAGAATTGTCTATGTCCCCCGACGTTCATCTGCCTGCGAGGTTTAAAGTTCCAAAGTTTGACTTGTATGATGGGTGTGGGGATCCAGTAGCCCATTTGAGGGATTATTGCAATAAAATGAGAAGTGTTGACGAGAAAGATGATTTGTTGATGGCGCACTTCAGTGAGAGCCTAACTGGGGCAACATTGGAATGGCATAATCGTCAAGATGTTGGTAAGTGGCCTACATTGGGTGACATGACTCAAGATTTTGTTCGATACTTTCAATAAAGATCAGGTGTTACCCCAGACCGCTCCTCCCTATCTAAAATGGAAAAGAAGCCGGAGGAAAGCTTTAGAGAATTTGGACTCAGATGGAGGGAGCAGGCTGCTTGAGTCAATACCCCGATTGGGGAAGAAGAAATGGTTGAGATATTCCTAAAAGCCCAAGGGCCCACCTACTTCAGTCATTTGATCCCGGCCTTGGGAAAGCCTTTCAATGATGTGTTAAAAATGGGGGAGATGGTAGAAGAGGGAATCAAATCAGGTAAAATCATGAGCTGTTCGAAAGACATTCAGAACATCCCAGTAAGCTTGGGTGGAAGAAAGAGAAACAAAAAAGATGATCTGATGGGCTTTCCCGATCAACACTTCCAGCCTCGACATTGTCCCCATAGATATCCTGATGCACCAGATGATCCTCCCCAATGGCACTTCTCTCCACGGAACTCCCAAAATTGTACATCACTCTCTTAGTACCCAGCTCCACAAAATGCCTATCCACCCCCACGAGCCTATCAAAAACCCCATGGATCAGGTTTCCGGCCCAATCAAGCATTTAAGAATGAGAGGTTGCTGAAAAAAGAAAAGGCTTTCACCTCATTGGGAGTGTCATATGCCAGTTTGTTCCAAAAGTTGAAGCAATTGGACATGTTGAAGCCGATTCATATAAAAATGCCAAACCCTCTATCAAAGAAGTTTGATTTTTCTCAAAGGTGCGCATATTGCTCAGATGCCTCGGGGCATGACATAGAGAAGTGTTGGAATCTAAAGAAAGCAATTCAGAAGCTTATTGATGCAGGTGACATTGTCGTGCAAAATCCAGATGCAGCAGACACTAACCAAAGTCCATCGCCTGCTCGCAATGAGATGCATATGGTGAGTATGATTTGTTTTGAAAAGGAATATGAAAATTCTTCTGAGATCCTCGAAGGTCCACGCGCTGCAAAGTTTTCAGTGCTATCAGAGGCTGATCTTAAGAATGAGCCAGCAAAGGGAACCCAAAAGCAATTTGTTAGGAACAATGTGATGGAAGTTTGTGAAGGTCCTAGTAATGTTGATGCAGAATTCAGTGGCTAAGATGCTGAGCTTGGCAATTGGAAAGACGCTCCTATCTTGGTTAGCCAGGGGGAGTTTTGGTGGTTTATTTTGTTGTCATTTCTGTTGTCCGGGTTATTTCAGGGTTGTAATCCAGATATTGTCTTGTGACTCAAACCCTTCTATCCTCTTATTTTGCCTAGTTTGTTTAGTCTAGTAGCCTGCTTAGTGTTTTCTAGGTTTGTTCTAGGTTTGTAACCCCAGTCTAGTTTGTCTGTTTTATTGTCCAAACCCTTTCACCATCTGTCTAATGCAAGTTTCTGTTTTCTGTTATTTTTAGTCATTTTTGTTTAGTTCTCTTTTCCTTTTATAGTCCTTTTCCTGTTGACTCTAGTGACGTGACATGCACGCGTAATTCTCAGCCTGATTTTAAAAGTCAGTTTAATCACGAAGCAATGAAACAATGTTGAAGATGTAAGGACATTTGAGGGAAATAAGTAAAGGCATTTTGAGATCACTTCAAGCCCGAATTGTGTGAAACTGGGGCAGATAGAACATAAAGAACCTCTATTGAAATTCATCCTGCCGCATCAATTTGAAGATAAAAGCAAGTTTGCCCCAAATTTTTAGGGGGCCGTTCGCGGTAATGAGAGTGAGAGTGTTGTCCAATGGTGCTTTGTATATAACAAATGTAGAAGGCGAATATGTGGGTACGGTCATCAAGTCTGGCGCAACCAAAAGATGTTACGAATATTTTTCTTGATTTATTTAATTGTGTTGTTAGTACTTGGGAGGTTTTGAAGGTTGGAATGACGAAGACATTTTGTTCTACTATAAACACTTTATCCCTCGTCACCCCTTTTGAGCATTATTTATTTTCTTTCATACCCCTCTTTCGGAATCAGTAGCGAATATCAGAAACACAAGCATGAAAGATAAGAAAAGGAAGAAAAAAAGAGAGAAAGAAAAGGAAAGTGAAAGAAAAAAAGAAAAAGAAAAAAAAAGAAAAAAGAAGGAAAGAGAAAAGAAGAAGAAAAACAATAAAAAGAAAAAGAGAAAAGCAAAAGAGAAAAGAAGAAAAAGAAAAAAGAGGAAAAGAAGAAAGAAAAAACAACAAAACAACAAAAAGAGAAAAAGGAAGAAAGAAAAGAAAAGAAAAGAAGAAAAAGAAAAGAAAAATCACAACAACAGAGCAATTCCTATGTCATGAACTACGTTCGACCTGATTCCTTTTAATGATAGCCTCACGGTTCGGTCTCATCAAAATAAAAATCCAAAAGTCCCCAAGCAAGAAACTAGGGCAGAAATTGTGGTTGTTGTAAGGAATCTGATTCCGAAAGTTGTAATTTTGAACCTATGAGAATTGTTTTTGAGCCTTTGATATTCTTTCTTTTTTAACCCTATCCAAAAGCCCACGTTACGGTCCAAAGAAAGACCTTCTGATCAGTCTTCGAGGAATGCCAAGTCAAGCAAGGAGAGGTAATTCATATCAGGGGCAATACTCTGACCCAAGTAGAAAAATAATGAAAATGAGAGAGTCTTATTGGTGAAAACCCTCATGGGAACCGTAGGGCAAGGGGAGCTAAGAGAAATCCAAAAATGATAGAGTCTTATTGGTGAAAACCCTTGCAGGCACCGTAAGGCGATGGTAAGTGGAGAGAAAGAATAAAAAATGAGAGAGGCTTGATGGTGAAAACCCTTCGGGCACCAGAGTCTTATTGGTGAAAACCCTTGCAGGCACCGTAAGGCGACGATAAGTGGAGAGAAAGAATAAAAAATAAGAGAGGCTTGATGGTGAAAACCCTTCGGGCACCACAGGTCGAATAAGGATTGTGAATCAGATTGGATAATCGGAGCATTGAAGCCCAGTTTCACGGTTTAGGGGTATAACAGGAGTTGAACATCAGACTTGCTCAACAGAATAGGCCACATGTGCATGTCATGGTCATTAGAGTTGGTATTCTTATCTGATAGGTTTCTACTTTGTAGTTTTCTTGTTAGGAATCATTTCTTTCCTTTGTCCTTTACTCTGTTTCTTTTGTCTTGTTTACTTCCTCTTTTTGAGTCGGTTTGATCAGAACAAGTGAGAAATGACTTCAAAATTTGCCGCCAACTTTCCAATTGCACAAAACGGGATCTGGTCAGCACATCAAAGTGGCATAAGTTAGGAAAGAACAACAAGCGCACTGAGTTGGTAGCAATCAACATGCTTTGGGGTCCATGAGAAATACAAAGGTTTGGTATATTTCAACTCGTGAATAGTACAACAGATAGAGGATGTTGGGTGAACGGGTCAAAGGTATTCTCTATGATGAGATCAACAAAGAAAGTGTTTAACGAGTGACAAACAAGGTCTTCCAAGCAGAAATCAAAGTTATCATGGCAAGTGAAGGAGCAACAGACCTCAAGGCAGGGCCAGTGGTTTAAGTCAAGAAAAAATAACATGCGCGATGAGTGGGTGGCAATTGTCGTGTTTTGGAATTCATGAGAAACACAAAGATGCAGTACACGTCAACACAAGAGCACGATGCAACAGATGAAGGGTGGTAGGTAGACGGATCAAAGGTATTTTTGGTAAAACACAAAGGTTGGTAAATGCCAGTTCATGAGCAGTGCAACATATAGAAGGAATTGGGTCTGAATGGAGAAGGGGCATTTTCTGTGATAAGGATGGCAGAGAAAGTGGCTAGTCCATAAGCAAGCAAAGTCCTCGAGGGGAAATCAGTTATCATGAGAAGTGAAGGAGCAACCGCCCTCAAAGTCAAGGCCACAAACCAACCACTACATTTTTAAACTGATAAGATTTTTCTTTGATTTAAAACAGGGGCAGGAAATTTCGGTTGTTTCGGAGAAACCCTCAATGGAGAAAGGCAGTCACCAAACAGGTTTGATTTTTGATTTTCAGGACCCTCATGGAAAATGGGACCTAGTTTAAAGTTCAGAAATAGCATGATCTAGCATAAATGTATCCCAAAGGAATATAAGTTGGTTTAGAAGTTTGCATGCTTGAGATAAGAATCAATTAAGAGTTTTCAGGACCCTCATAAATAATGGAACTTAGCTTTAAGATTTTGATTAGATAACAACATTTAGCGTAAAGTCTGTTGTAGGGTAGTATAATTCAGCCATAAAAGTTGTCACTCTTAAGATAAAATTGGACTTTTGATTTTCAGGACCCTTATAGATAATGGGGAGTAGTTTAAAGATCCTCTTAGATAGCAAGATTTAGCGGAAGTCACACCTGTAGAAGATATAACTTAGATTTTAAATTGTCGTTTAGTTAAGAGTTGTCAGGACCCGCCCTGAATAATGGGACCTAGATTTCAAATCCTTAGTAACACTTGGTAATATGATTTAGTTTTACAATCACATCTGTCCCCAGCCGCCAAACTGGGGCAAAAAATTTTCTTTGTTTTTGTTTGTTTATTTTGAAGTCAGGAGCCCGCCTGGAGAGCAGGGAATACATTTCAAGTTGAAGTCAGGAGCCCGCCTGGAGAGCAGGGAATACATTTTAAGTTGAAATCAGGAGCCCGCCTGGAGAGTAGGGAATACTTTCAAGCGTAGCAGTCAGGAGCCCGCCTGGAGAACAAAGGAATACATTTCAAGTTGAAGTCAGGAGCCCGCCTGGAGAGCAGGGAATACTTTCAAGCGTAGAAGTCAGGAGCGCGCCTGGAGAACAAGGGAGTACAATTTAAATTTTAGCTTTCAAATTCTTTGTGTTGTCTATCTTGAAGTCAGGAGCCCGCTTGGAGAGCAGGGAGCACTTTCAAGTTGAAGTCAGGAGCCCGCCTGGAAAGCAGGGAATACTTTCAAGTCAGTAATCAGGAGCCCTCCTGGAGAATAAGGAAGTACAATTCAAATTTTAGCTTTCAAGTTTTTATTGATATTTGGTAATATGATCCATTTTACACTTACATCTGTGCCCAGCCACCAAACCGGGGCAGAAAATTTTCTTTGTTTTGTCTATTTTGTTGAAGTCAGGAGCCCGCCTGGAGAGCAGGGAATATATTTCAAGTTAACAGTCAGGAGCCCGCCTGGAGAGCAGGGAATATATGTCAAGTTCAGCGGTCAGGAGCCCACCTGGAGCGCAGGGAATACATTTCAAGTTATCAGTCAGGTAGCCCCGCCTAGAGAATAGGGTCAGTTTTTACTTTAGTCAAGCTTAGTTTATAGTTTTCCTAGTCTATTCTTTAGTTTAATTTCATCACTGCATCAATAGTACAAGTGGTTTACAATTCTGCTAACAACCCACAAATCTTCCTAGTGCAAACTGGGGAAGAAAATTTCTTTTTTTTGTCTATTTTGTTGTAATTAGGCGCCCACCTGGAGAACAAGGGGAAACAACTCAAGTTTCTAGGGAAAGCAGTGCCGAAGGAAGACAACTCGAGTTTCAAGGGAAAGCAGTTTCGAAGGAAGACAGTTCAAGTTTCAGGGGAAAATGGTTCAAGGTGCAAAGGAAAACAATGTCAAGTAACAAGAGAAGACGGTTCGAGTTCAACAGTCAGGCGTCCACCTGAAGAAAAGGAAAAGCATCTCAGATTGCAATTCAAGTCAGCAACCAAATAATCTCGCGGCAAGAATGCGAGTCAATAGTCCGAGGTGATCAACAGAAGTTAGTCACAATAAAGAAAAGAGAGAAAGGCAAGAAGTGAATCCAAATGTAGAAGTTGATAAAAGATGTGAACTGCTTAAGACGTGATGGAAGTCACAAGCACTACATGTCCGGTCCTGACCCAAAAGCTGTAGAAGAACGAGCTAGCACTTGCAGTTAACAAGCGCCAAGGTTCAAATCTAAAGTCTGCATGAAGAACCATTCAAGACTCAAGATCAAGCTTCAGAAGACTTATAGATAGGAATCTTATAACTCGTAGTTGATAGGCTTAGCTAGTCTTTTTCATGTTTTGATTTTGATGTAATAGCAGGACTGCGGACGGGAACCTTGACGGAACGCCACCTCGACCGGCTCTCCACCTTGGCATACTCCATCATTTTACTCACCTCTGAACTACATGTGGCCTGATTTCTTTACAGCCAAGGATATGTAGGCAGCTCAGATACTAGAGCTCGGTCACATTCCCCTTTTCTCTTAGTTTTAGTCTCTCCAAATAAGGGTCGGGTCACAAACTTGTCTAGTCATTCTTTGTCTGAAAATACTACGTCTTTCCAGTCAAAGAGAGACAGTTGTAGACATGTGATTTTTGACCCTCCCCAAGATTTTTCATATTTTAGCGCGTAAATATTTAATTTAGGCATAATATAGATATTTTAAGTAATTTTGACTTTTTACTTTATTTTATTACAAGAAAACAAAAAAATCACAAAAATAGGTTCATTAATGTTGTAGTCATTTTAATCTTAAAAAAAAAATCTTAAAAAAAATATATACAACAATAGTATCGTATTTTTATTTTAATATGATATTTGAAAATACCAAAAATAGATTTGTTTTAATGGTTAGTTTTATTTTAATAATTATTTGAATAGTAGGAATAATTAACAAATGGGCTCGTATTTTTAATCTCGTTCGCAGCGAAAGAATAGAGCTTGGGCTCGAGCAACCCATCTTTAGGCCTAATTTTGGACCTAGCCCACAATTGCCAAGCCCATAATTCTTAGGCCTATACCCCTAAACTAAAACCCTACAACCAAGACTCTACACTATAAAAGAATGTTTAAGACTAAAAGAAGGGGCTGGAACGAAAAAATCAGCAAAAGCTGCACATGAATAACGAAGAAGGATACTGGAAAAAACAAAACAAAACTCGCCCCCCCTGCGCCGTCTTCTTCACGACCCCCACCCCCTCGTTTTAATCTCCTTCAGCAGCCATTAACAAGGAAGCAGCCATAAACGACCCCTACTGAACCTTCTCTGAAACTCGCCGGTACGCAGCAACAGCCATACACGACCCATGCACACCGGAGAAACGTACAGACCCCATACTCTCGTCTTCGTCTTCTTCACGACGACCTGAGCCGACAGCCGCGTAACACCCAAAAAAAGACGATCCCTCCGGTACTCCATCTGACTCACACCCCATCAGCGTTTCCTTCACTCTTCAACGCTGAACCCATCAACAGCTGCTGCCTCGCCGGAGCTGATCACCGGTGAGTGGAGACGCTGCCGGCAAACTAAACAACACCCTTCATTTTCGCTTGCTTCAACCTAGAACGAGCTCACACTAGCAGCTCACGCCATCACACACACACGCACATGCTTAAGCAGCAGTGAACGAAAAATGGGCTGAAAACAGTGAGGAGTTCAAAACTCGTTTAACACTTTTCCGGCGAGTTTCTGGCCGAGTCCCGATGATTATTCTGCTAGTTCCTTGTCGAGGTTGAGTCCATCTTGGGGTTCGTTCGCGAGATTCATACAGCGCCATATATTTAGGTTGTCACTGTCCGTCGAGGTCGTTCGAGATTCCGGTGCACTCCCTATTTGGCCGATTTTATTTCCGACTGAAGCCTATTTTGTCGATCAAAGTTTTTTTTCTGAGATAATTCAGGTCTGCTTCTATTTCTCTGCTACTATTTAACTTCACAACATATTATTTTGTCATGTTTGTTACGTTTTTGCTTGGTCAATTGTCCGAGTAAACAGTTTTCGTTGCTTTGTTCGTTGTGGAATGCTTTAATAGTACTCGTTTGTCGCATTTATTCAGTTGACTGTTATTTGCACTTTGGTTTGGTTTGATACATGTTATTTGAATTTGATGGCCAAGAGCAAGGTGATTCTTTTGTTGTTGGAATTGAGTCTGCCTATGTATGTAAATGTCATTGATTTCCTGGGTTGAAATATTGAATATGGTTGGGTTTTTGAATTCTTAAGCAAAAATGCTAGGTGACCGTGATTCGAGTTGAACATAAGTCAAGATCTGTTTATTTTGAATTCGCTAGGCGCATTCTAGGCCTGTTAATATCATGTAGTTGCTCTCTTTTATTAGTCCATAAATAATTTTGTAGTATTCATTAACAATATCGTAGTTTGCTTTAGGCGCGTTAAATTTATAATTATCACAGCAATTGTTAAAATCCGGAGTGCATTTCATGTGACCCGGTTCTAATTGCCAACAAGGTTAAATAGAACGTGTCATGAACCACAGGTGCATTTCTTGTGGTGTGGCTTGCGATATGTTTTAAATGACCTTGAATTAATTCTTTAAATAAGTTAAAAGCGGTTAAAAGGTTAAATTTGCACATAGGTTCAAAATGTTCTAAAATCAGATTATTAAGCCGAATATAACAGTTGAGCGACCGTGCTAGAACCACTGAACTCGGTAGTGCCTAACACCTTCTCCCGGGTTAACAGAATTCCTTACCCGGATTTCTGGTTCGCGGACTGTTAAGTAGAGTCATAGTTTTCTCGATTCGGGATTCAACCGGTGACCTGGGACACCATAAATCTCCCAAGTGGCGACTCTGAATCTTTTAATAATAATTCCGTTTCGATTGTCCTTTAATTGAAAAAACTCCCTTTACCCATTTATACCCTTTACGGGGTGTAATGAAAAAAGGAGGTATGACACAAGTCGATCAAAGATAGATGGCCTATCAGAAGTGGCAGGTTCATCTTCTTTAGTGATATGATTATTGCTTGCTCTTCTTATAGAGATGCGAACTAGTGACGGTTCCTTGTATCCCAGACCTTCACATGGTTGCCTTTTAGTAGCTTCTGATAGGAGCTTCCCTAATTTTGATGGCTCATTGGGATTATATCTAGCTTTTGCAAATAGTTTGTAAGCATTAGGATCAAAAGCTTTGTTTGTACTCTTTGTAGGGAGTTCCATATTCTATTAATGATTTTTGGCCACAAACCCTCCAAGTAGCGTTGAGTACATATTTACTGCCTCAATTCATTTGATCAGAAGAGTTAAAACCCTTAGCATATTAGTTTTAATATTGGACGATTCTCCCTCCTCTTTCTTCTTTGTAGGGACTTAGCGGAGCGCAAAAGTTACTTTATTGCCATAAGACACAATGTTCCCTCTATGAGATTTATTCGAGCTAGAGTGTACCTCCTCAACAACAGTTTTGGCTTTACCAATAGCCATCTCAGCTCTTTTGGTCATGGACTCATCATTATTTCTCTTTATGACATCATCAACTTTTAGCTACTTCATAATGTAGTTCATCGAAGTGCAACTCAGCCTCAGTGAATGTTTTGTCATTAACAGTTATCTTCTTCTTGACCTATCCTTGTAGTACTTCAAACATCGATCGTAGGTAGATGGAGACACTTTATTCTCATATATCCAAGGCCTCCTAAGCAAGATGTGGTTTGAAGTCTTTGCATTAATCACATGCAGCCATGCATTTGACGGTATATCTCTAATGGCAATCTCCAATTTAATTGCGCCTATCGCTCTTTGCCCCCTTAGTTGAAACCTTGAATCATCGAGCAGCTTTTCGAGAGTTCGTTCAGGGGGATGCTAAGTTCGTTCATGGTATGCATTGGTAAGATGTTCACTGAGTGTCACGACCCAAACCTATGGGCCGCAACGGGCACCCGGTACTTTACTCAACCGAGTACCAACATAACGTATCTTTCTTATTACATTATCATAGGTAAGTGGGACGGGAGGGTCGTCATGCGATAACCAGAGTAAATATGAGGGGATACCCGGCATAGGACAACCTAACCTGATATAGAAACTCATACTTGTGACCGGGCCTGTAAGTCCAATGTGATCCATTATATACTTAAAATATTGGCCGACAAGGCCATGCAAGTATTCGTATATATGACATCTATCTACAAGCCTCTAAGAATATATAATATCATAAACGTCGGGACAGTGCCCTGCCATACCAAACAATACGCATCTAAGTTATACCGACCAAACAAGCAACTCCGGAGCAAATGGAGCGCACCAACATCTTCCGCTGAGTTGATAGCCTACTTGGAGGACTCTCGACCTGTCTATCGGAACCTGCAGGCATGAAACGCAGCATCCCCAGGCAAAAAGGACGTTAGTATTAATAATGTACCGAGTATGTAAGGCACATAAATAAGTACATAAAAGACATGGATGAAATATAGAGTAAATGACTCAACCTGTAAGTCTGGATAACTCTGTAAATCATGAAATACTTATAGTGTCATGCATATGCGCATGTATGTCATGTCGTACATAGGTATATGTGTTCATAATAACATCATCAAGCCTCTGAGGGCATCCCATCATATCATCTCGGCCACTGTAGGCAAAATCATCAATGTATACCAGCTGATTAGGTGGTGGTGCGTATATAACGCCGTAACCTTTTTCCATATCCCATATATATATATATATATATATATATATATATATATATATATATATATATATATATATATATATATACGTATATAATAATGTTGTCTGGTCATGGGTCAATGTACATGTATAAATGAATGCAATACATGAGAAGTACGTCAGTAAAATTTCTCGGAATGTCAAAAGACCATTATACCTTTGTGTAATATCATGAAGTAAACTTTTTTCAATTTACGTATTTTTTGAGACCCATGAACAAAATATTTAATAATAAGACACATGAGAATTCAAGAACATAGGCACCTCTAATACTTCTATGAATAGAGTCGTTTATGGAAGTTGTGCATTTTCTCGTTTCGTTCCTATCGTATAAATCATGCCAAAAGAAAGAAGGGATAGCCTTAACATACATGAATCGATTTTCTTGACAATCCCTCTAACACACGTTAATTGTGACAAAATACGTGACGGCAAGATCAGAGTAAGGAAGACTTCGTATGATATTCTTGAGAAAGATTGCACCGTACACCGTTAGAATCGAAATTCTCACATTGCTAAGTAGTCTTGTATGAATTGTTCAAGAAAATCACGTTGCTAATGAAAATTTCATCTTTTGCTAAAGCCTTTTACCTTAACATACATGTAAAATGCCTTCATTTGTAATTTAGAGAAAGGATTATAAGTCTTGGTGGTTTGGGCCCCACTAGCAAGACTTGGTGTCACATAATCCTCTTAAATGTGACACCTTTAAACCTAATATAAGAGTCACTTAGAAGGGATGAGGTGCTGCCACGCTAAGGCATATATAAAGCCTTAATTAATCCCACCAATTCCTTAACTAAATAGTTAATCTCCCATTAACTAATAATTAACCAATTACCCACATAATTAAGAATTATCTCGAATTACTTAAAATACTACTCATTTTTAACATGCTTTATATATCATACTATCATGGTCATGTGGTACCTTGTATATGGCACTAGCCTATAAATATCGGGTATTGTAGCTTGAACCGTATTATATTCCAAAATAACAACCTTCGACGAAACTCATTTTTTTCGATTTGCTTACCCTCTCACCTTCGCAAATTTACTTATCAATTTGTTGAAATAGCATAATATTTGTAACCTCAAAATAATCTCATTCTCGAGCTTGCGCCGATTAACTTACGACAAAACTTTAATGTATGGAAATGCGGGATGTAATATCTCATTTCCGAGCTTTCATCAATTTACTTATGGCGTACTTTTACGTATGAAATCATTGGGTGTAACACTGAGGATCCTCCATCAATAAACCTTTCATCGTGATATAGCCAATCATGTATAATGAGCGATTATGAGGAGTGTCACCTAGTAGAAGGCCATCATGCGTGACTGTGACTTTTTCTTCGCAAGCATTACCTTCTTAAGGAATTGACTTAGTGAACTTTTCTAGCTCTGAAGATGGTGCCAATGATATGTATTCACTCTTTTCTTCTCTTTTATCAGCATTGCAATAGGAGGACGCGTCACTATCATGGGAAATATTTGTGCGGAGCAAACTTGGTACGAATTCCTCCAAAGTTATTGGATGTCCTGGCTTTTGAGGGTAGTGCAATTCAACATTTGATTTCTTCATATGCTTAACTGGATTTTGTTTCAATGGTCTTTTCACCATCATTTTCCATGTTGGTTGTTTTATTGACTCTTTTTGTGGACTATTTTTATGGTGCCTACGGCGAGTCAATATCCAAGCTTCATCATCCGGCTGACCAACTTCGACTTTGTTATTCTACAATATTTCTTTATCTTTACTTTCTTCAAGACTGCATAACTCATCTTGATGGAATGGACCAAAGGTGATAGAGATTTGGTTCACACTTGTCTTTTTATCTTTAAGCACGATCTTCTTTTCACGAGCCAAGTCCATAAATTTATCCTTGAAGATAACGTTCTTCTGAAGAGGGTAACTCACAAGTTGAAGATATTTCCAGTATTTTGAACATTAATTTTTCTAGCTTCATTTGGTCGCTTCAACTCTAGAAGCTCGATGACCTTTAGCTCAAGGAGTTCTTCAAATATTGTAGGGACATCAGAATCTAGAAATGGGTACTCGTTTTCTTGCATATCTTTTAGAGTCAACTTTCCACTTGGATTATCTTGAAAAGAAGTGGATTTCATACTCTGCTTCTTGCTCAACTTTGTTGTGACTTTCATAGGTCATGTGTTGACATTCATAGCTTCTTTGCTTACCGAATTGGGCATGAACTTGCTCCATCTTTTAGCATCTTGCTTGTCATTCCCTTTACAAGGCTTGTAAACAGGAAACCTTTTATTCCTAGCAGAAGCCATGCTTAACTCCATATCATGGGCACGAGTGAAAGTTCTTAGAATGTCCTAGGCTTGATGCCTTGCAAAATGTTACAAAGTCACAAATGCATTCCTTGGATGCACATCTCTATGCCAGATCCTTTGCTAAGCCTATATTTGCAGTTGAGGCTTGCATTCCTCCATCTATTGATAAAGTCGATAACTGGCTATCATTTCGTTGACAAGTATTTGTAAGTTCCACCATGCTCATGGTGCGCCTTGTGTTATAGAAGTGGGTAAGGAACTCTTGATCTAATTAATCCCAACTATCTACAAATCCAACCTCGAGGTTCATTTACCAATAAAAAATATTTCCCTTTAGCGAGCGAACAAACTGCTTGACGAGGTAATCTCCGTAAGTCCCAATATTATTGCATGTCTCAATGAATTGTGCCACATATTGCTTTGGATTATCCTTGTCATCAAACTGCTGAAATTTCGGAGGTTGATATCCACCGGGCATCTTCAAGCTATCGATCTTTGCGGTGTACGACTTTGTGTATATAAGGGAGAACTTGGAAGCAACTTCATACTTATTTTTTATTTCCCCTTCAATGAACTCTTTAGTTGATCAATTGGAATTATCTCCTCATGTGAGACATGGATAGCCTTAGCGGATGCTACTTGTCTTGGGGGAGGATCACATTCTAGAACTTCTAGGAACTCGCTATTCACATGGTTGGATTTATCTTCCATCAAGATTCCCACCCTATCCATTAACTTATCAATTCTAGTATCTTGATTTTGCATGCGCTTGGTCAAGCCAACAATTGCTTATGTTAAGTTTGCCAACTGCTCCTCCACAGATAAAGCATTTGTCACTATAGCTTGCATGATTATCGTGGACGACAGGGAGTAGCATGGTTGTCACATAGATTCATCCTCGATTGGCTCACATTATACGAAGTAAGTGGGGAGGATCCATCACTTGAAGTATAATCATCTTCCTTCACAACAGAGTTCTTAGATCCGGAGAGGTTAAGCAGAGCTAGAGTTTTCTTAATTTATTCAGCAACATCGCATTCTCCTTCAGGTGCGTTCATAGAGGACCTTGCTCCTTTGGAGGGTGAAGATCCAAAAATGGGGATTAATGCAGACGACACTTGGTGTGCTTGCTATCCTAAAGCGCTTCCTTTTCTCTTTGTAACTAGTCCAAAGCTTCCAAAGGTAACATCGAGGATGCTTTCCATATTAGTGTAGAACCTGAAATTAGAAGCATTGATGCAAGTTGATCTGGAGTTAACTTTCTATGAATCCATTTCTATGTTCTTGAACTTTGGTGATTGAAACGTTGAGATGAGAGGTAGAGATCAAGGCCAATTTGTTTGCAATAAATTTATGCAGAAAAATAAAACCGCAATCACAAAAATTATGAAAAAGGATTTTATTGATATAAATTGTGGTTAACAACTCTATTTATCCCTTGATTTTTCCCTCAGATTTGTTATCTATAATTTGAGGGCCTAATCAGCGTATTGCTCGAACTTAGGATGATATGCATCTCCTTAATATATTTGATGATCAATAAGAATCTAGCAACACTCCATTTGGATCTTAAATGTTGCTATAACTTTGAGCAAGACATATTTGACATGTATTTAATCTCTTAATGAATATTCCAAGAGATTTATGAAATTTTGGAGATTGTGTATTTGATATATTCATGCGTATTCCGAGAGTTTATTGAATTGCTGAGATGGTTTTGAAGGATATATGTAGCCTTATTTATAGGCATGGATTAGGGTTTGGGTGGAGTAGCCACCAAGTACCCCTATTGGGCTCATCTTGTGGAGGCCCTAGTCTAATTTTTTATGTACAAATTTGGCAAATTTTAAATGTATATAGCCAACTCTATGGGGCCGTTCGGTATGCAAGATAAAGTGAGATATAGTGGGATAAGGTATAGAATTAAATTTACATTGTCTTTGATTGATGGTAACATAGTATGAATTTAATTCTAGGCTTAATCCTGGATATCTCATCAAACTTGAAATTATTTATCCCACCTTCGAGGTGGGATAAATTAGTCAAGAGATTATTATCGGGAAAAGTACAGAAATAGCAATTTAAGCTCAAACTTACCAACCTCTAGCCTAAAATTATACACTTACCAAAAGTAGCCGAAATTAGAGATACACGCAAGGAAGGATTCCTTCCATCCGAGAATCACGCTAAAGATCTTCCTTCCTTCCATGTTTTACAAGCGTATCAATTTAACAGATACCTACATTTTATAAATCATAACATTCTCTCCCTCTATAAATCACGACATTCTCTCCCGAAAAATTCTCAAAAGGAGCTCCAAATTTCACTCAAAATCGATCAATTTCACTATAGAAACAACAATTTCCTTTCGGGATTTCTGTGTAGATACAACTTTGATGAAGGAACTACGAACTACCATCAAAATCAATTAAGGAATTAGCGAGTTTTGACCCAATTTCAGCTACTTCAATGGCAAATTTACCAATTTTTATTTAGTATGGTGGCTGATGGAATGTTGACAATAACTTTGTAGATTACAATGCGGATGCTGTAATAGTTACTCCAAATATAGGTTTTAAAGATTTTGTAGACGTGATTTCGAAACAACTTATGATAGATACTTCATTGAATATTATTGAAATCAAATACACTGTCCAAAATAGTTCTCTACCAATAGTGATGCACAATAATATGGGTGTATGCGTATATCTTGATCTGAAAAAGCTCGGAATTTACAATGTATCCCCTTTGTATAACATCGAGTGAAAATGATATGGACAAGATCTGATACAATTCAAATTCTGTTGTGATTTCCTCAGAATGTGCACAAAGCTCAATTATACAGGAGAGATACAATGACGATACAATTAATATGATTGAGTTTGGGGATAGAGAAGACTTGAAGGATACAAAATCTGATGAAAATACAATAATAACTGACCCTCAATACATAGATGTAGAACAAGGTCAAATTTATAAAGGCAAGGCTATGATAGTCAAAGTCATGAAGCACTTGGCAAAAAAGAATTTTTTTAGTTTAAGGTATATAGATCAAGTGAAAGCAGGTATCAAAATATTTAATGTATAGTTATGTATCTCAATAAGTATTGTAGTTGAAGTTAGAGGCATAATTATGCAGGAAATAAGTTGTTACTTGTAAGTCTGTGGCTTTACACTTTTAAGTTATGATTGTCACCGTGTAGTACTGTATAGTCATTGTATTTTTTCATCTAGTATTGTTGATGGCAGTGTGTATCACTATATATCATTGTATTTCATGTCGCTCGGTGTTTATTGATGAAAAAATTTATATCCTTGTCATAGGTATTGCCTAGTATGCATTAACAACAACTACGTTTGGTATTTTAAGTCTTCAAGCCTGAAAAAAGCAAAACATTTCAAGGTCAGAAATTTCAGCAAACTGCACTCATACCCGTTGGAAGACAGATCTTAAGCAGATCGTCAAGCTACTGCAAAACTCATAGGCAGTCTTCTTATAGACAAGTATAAAGACCCAAAAAAATATACACTCCTAATGACATAACTGGAGACATGAACAAGCAGTATGGTCTTCAAATGACATATATGCAAGCATGGAGATTGAAAGAATATGCAGTTCAACTACTAAAAGGGAACCTGAGCAAATCATATGAAAAGTTGCCAAGCCACTTTTATATGTTGGTTCTTACAAATCCTATGTCGGTGGTAAGTTTTAAAAGAAATAGAGGAAGACCTATTCATGTATGTTTTCGTTGCACTATATCCGTCTATAAAAGAATGGCGGTATTGCAATTCGGTTGTTGTTGTTGATGGAACCTTTCTTAAGTCGACAGACAGAGGAACATTATTGATATCATCCATACAAGATCCAACAGGTAAAATAAGAATAATAATGTATATGTATGTATGTATGTATGTATGTATGTATGTATGTATGTATGTATGTATGTATGTATGTATGTATGTATGTATGTATGTATGTATGTATGTATGTATGTATGTATGTATGTATGTATGTATGTATGTATGTATGTATGTATGTATGTATGTATGTATGTATGTATGTATGTATGTATGTATGTATGTATGTATGTATGTATGTATGTATGTATGTATGTATGTATGTATGTATTTATGTATGTATGTATGTATGTATGTATGTATGTATGTATGTATGTATGTATGTATATATACTCACATATGTTTAAATGATTCAATTTATTAGGTAGTATCCTACAACTCGCATATGCCATAGTAGATTTAGAGAATAATGCTTCCTGAGAGAGATTTTCCGCGAGGTTCAAGGATGCATTTGGGGAAAGGGATGGAATATGCATAGTTTCGGACATGCATGAAGGCATTGAAAATGCAGCAGCAATATTGTATCCACAAGTACCTAGTGTGTCTTCATATGGCATCAATGGAATAATGTAAAAGAATAGCCATTTGCAGCTCAAAAACATATTCTTTGCTATGGCCAAAGCATACACAGTTGAGAAGTTTGATTTCCACATGGCAGAGGTAGAGAAAATTGATAAGAGGGTCAAAGATTACTTAATGAATGTTGGGTATGAAAGATGGTCCAATACATATTCCACTGTCAACAGAACATTGACAATGACTTCAAACATTGTGAAGTCGATCAATGCAGCGCTCAAGGCTGCTATGGAACTCCCAGTATTGCCTTTGCTGGAGTACATAAGGCAATTGATTGGACGATGGAATATTACAAACCAAAAGAATGCAATAGAGTCATTTACTGATCTTGGGAAAAAATATGATACAATGCTGAGCGACAATCTCGAATATTCACATCGGATGAAGGTATGACTAGAATATATAGATACTTGTGCATATAATATGTAATCATGCCAAATTCATGGATTTGTTATATCTTGAACCCTTTGTGGGTTAAACTAGTGTCCACCTGCACAAAAGCAATATTATAGCGCTCAAGTAATGGAGGGTCTTATCTCTATTACCCGAGGCTTCATGTTTTCTGTTTCTTTTCAAAGCTAGTTGGTGTACCTCTATCCCCCTTTTCTTCTATGGCATACGAGAAATTAGTCATTATATAAGCAAATTGTTCAACTTTTAGGCGATTGCCAGCATGTATACCCACTGCTGAAATATTGGTTGGTTTGATATGATATTAAGTTATTTTGAATATTGTAGGCTCTCTAGTATATGTATTTTGAGGGCATCTGCTTTGTCACCACTAATGATAGTCGATAAATTTTGTAGGTGACCCCTTTGACGAGTTACTTATATTCAGTACTTGATAAGGGTAAGCAGAAAATGGTGTTTCTAAAATATCAAACTTGCAGTTGTAGAAGGTTTCAGTTGGATGAGCTGCCATGTGCACATGCTTGGGCAGTATTAAAATACAAATACATTGATCACATTGAGTATTTCTCAGTGTACTACACTAGGAAGTACCTATTGAAGACCTATGAAATTCCAATTTATCCGGTTCCTGATGAAAGCAGATGGAAAATTCCTGCAAAAGTTCTAGATGTAAAAGTCTTGCCACCAGACGTGACTAAATCAATGGGAAGTCCAAGGAAGTGGAGGTGCAAGCCAATATCGAATGAAAAAGGTCGATTTTATGTGACAGTGTGGAGAAGAAGGTCACAATAGGAAAACTTGTAGAAATAATTCAAAGAAAGGATGAAATATGTCAAACTTAGAATTACTTATTATTTTCTTTACTGAATATCATAGAGATTTAGAAGAATCCAATATATCAAGAAATGTATTAATGGAGAATGTCATTTGAATTTAGATATAAATAAATATTTGATCTATCATTTAAAATCGTGTTGCAAGTGTATTTTTAAATTATACATCTATTTGATTAAAGAAGAAGTTGTATCAACTATGTATCATATTTGCATCTCTTGTATATCACCTATGTATCTTTGTGTATCGATAAATTGTACATCTATTTGATTAAAAAGAAGTTGTATCAGCTATGTATCATATTTATATCATTTATCTATATCTTATGTATCACCTATGTATATTTGCGTATCGGCTCTTACTCATGTATGTATTTGTGTAGTAACAAAGCTAACTAATGGAAAACAGTCATAGAAGATAGAAACCTAGGCAAATAGTTTTAGCAATTTGCAAGAGTGTGGCTTCATCAATACATATTTCAAAACCAAAGAAACTGCAGAACTCATTATGAAGAAACTAACTGTGCAGCAATCCAAAACAAGTGTATCATCTATGTATCATGTATGTATCATATGTTTATTATATCTGTATCATATGTTTATCATGCGTGTATCTGGAAGAGACAATGTATCACAAACTACCATATATTTTTCATATGTTTAATTCACAACACAAAATCAAGGGAGAAGACACCAAAATAAACTGAATTGCAACACTCCAATATTGACTGAAACTCATTAAACCTTTATAACATAGCAAACATCTCATTTGCCGTACAAATGTTAAAAGTTCATAAAATTCAAACACAAACAAATCTGATCCGTCTTACAACAATGACAATATAATAGAACACAATACAAAATGAAATTATTGAGTTTATCCTGCAACAATGACAAAAGTAACTACTTCTTCTTCTTTAGCGACTTATTCTGGCGACCAATAATCTCATCATCACTTTGCGCGTTCAGTTCTATCTTCTTTCTAGCATAATCCCACAAGAGAGCATCAAATCTGCGCCGATGTGCATAGGCATTAAATTTTTTAGGAGGCGTTTTGCCCTCAATTAAATACTCGGCAAATGATGCCGCAAATACACCGCAATCACTACAAAAATAAAAAGAACAACAATTATTAAACTGCAGAATCTAAAAACAAAATAGACTGTGTTAAAAGAAATTCATACGATTGGACTTGTTGAGGCAGTCTTTCAACTAGTTTTACATCAAAAGGGGTAATCAAGTCCTTTAATTTGTAGATACCAGTGCGCCAATTGATATCTTTTTTGTTTAAATAGAAATGCATTTGCACGAAAAAATGTGGCAACAATATAGAATACTTGCGCATTATGTTATGAACTTTGGCTTGATGAGCAGCTCCACCGCGCATAGAGTCATACACATAAATGCACCTATCCTTGAAGGACATCACAACCATTATCCAATACCATTGTTCCGCAACATTAATTGGCATTAAGACGTGCTCGACAGTGTGCCATGAAATATTAGCGTCCAAGACATACCCTTGAATATACTCTTCAATGACATGTTTCGGATTGCACACTTCACTATCTCCATATGTATCAATAAACGCCTTCCACAACTTATGTATTTTCTCGTCGAAGTACCAATCTGTGGTGGTGAATGTTACAAGTAGGTCTTTGTTATTCTTTCCCTTCTTCCTTAAATAATATAACAAAAAATCAATGTGCTGAAACAAAACGTAACAAATAATTAATCACTGAAGGCTCGTAAGCTTTAAGCAACTACAATTTTTCAAACCAATTTCACAGAAACAAAGGAAAATGAATGCTCACTACTTCTCTTGTGCCAGGCAAGATAGCAATTAATAATATATTCTAACTTAAGAGGCCTGATCACGTGTACAATGGCTAAAATTTAAAAAAAAACTATAAAAGTAACTTCTTACATATCGAGTTATCCAAAGGCTGACTATTATATGCCAAAGTGTAAAATAATTTTTGTCTTCAACATGATATACACCAAGATCATAAGCAAGATTTAATTCACTAACACGGTTTGGGAAATTTTGTTCCTGGTAACAGATATACACAAAAGAGATATAGTGATTTGATATAAAATAATGTTATAAGTGACAATATTGAACAAAACTCAGAAGTTGGAAACACACTTCTTTCTGGACTTCCCTTCTTTGACCCACGCAGCAAAAACATTCAATAAAGAGCTGTTAACGCCAGTTCTGATTTTGCTTTGAAAAGGATGCTTAACAACATAAATTTGCTTTTTTTCTTTCACTGCAACAACACCAGTACTGGAACCTGAATCAAATACAGTAATAAACGAAGACTGCAACCTTTGAAGGACCTCTCTTTCTTTTTTCCATTTGCGGCAGAACTTCAGGAAGTAATTCAGGCTAGTACAGAACAATCTGAGATTCATGAACCTCTTTCTCAGATTGTTTCTTCATCTCCCCTGCTGCCTCATCAATACTTGCAATCGCACAAACAACGCCAGTCTGAGATTCGGGAACCTTTTGTTTCTCAGATTGTTCCTCTTTCTCCCATGCCGCCTCATCTACAGTCTCACTAATAGCGCCAGCATGCGCTACATCTGGTGTGAAAGTTACTTTAGAAACTAACATATTAACTTTCAAACTAGAAGGTTCTTCCATGATACTGACATCTAACTGATCTGCTGCATCGAGTACAATGTTGTTACGATGATGCTCACTGGTATCTCGTTGAGAATGTGGATCATCTTTGCCTTCACTTCCACTGACCTATTTTTTTTAAAAGAACCGAATTATCAAAAAAAACAAAAAAAAAGAAAAGGAAAAAGTGCAGAATGCATAACTAAACACACCTTACAACCATCCATTTCAACATCTTCATTTCCACCAAACTCCATATTGCTCACAAAATCATTATTGTCTTGACGACCACTGGTGTCTTCCTCTGGATGTGCACCATATTTGTCTTCGCTTGCACCAAACAAATAAGAAAATAATAGAATTTGAATATACAATATAAAAAAGACCAATGCAAACCTGTTTCACATCAACTTTCAACTCTGCAACTCATAGTCATAATCAACAGGTTGGACACCCAGCGCCTTTTTTAGTGGGACATACTCCTTAATCTGTTTAGCGGAGGGGGGGGGGGAAGGGGGAGGGGGGTGGCGTGACAAAATCATCACTATCATCAATAGGAAGTTTTTCCCGTGATGTCAAATATTTCTGATACTCATCGCTAACTTCAACAGACAAAGTAAATCTCCTTAGCTCTTCAGTTGTCGGAGAAATATTTTTAAACAGCAAATGTAACCAAAAGTGCTCAGTCCTAGATGTATCAAAGATGTATAAAAACTGTATATTTGATATATCACAATGAATTACAGTGTATCATATATGTATATCTCATCGATACATAAAAGCTGGTACCTTATTCCCTATGTTGTTGAAGAAACCAGTAGAGAAGTCTTCACGCGTTGGCCTCTCTATCATTTCCCAATTCAATATGCGTGATGTATGATCTCCAATGCGAAAATCAAACTTTTGATCAACTATGGTGCAACATTCATAGAACCACACCTGTAGTGCAAGAGGAAATCCACCAATCCTATAAAACTCAGACTTTCCCCTCAACTCGTCCCTCATCGACTTCATTAAAGCTCGAAACAAAATATTACTCCAGGGAAATGACACATACCCACCACTCTCGACAAGATGGAAATTACGTTTACTTATAAATGTCTTCTGAGCCTGAGTGGATATTAGAAATGTGTTGATAAAATAAATGACTGCAATCTTAACTGCTTCTTCATCAGACTACCATTTCTTCTTCTAAAAATAATCAATAAGCGACTTCTTTGACACTACTTCAAAACTATAAAAATAAGTATCCACCAACCTATTGGGTCCACTGAAGTTACCCTCAATATGTTCATTGCCACAACAGTTTAAACCACTTACAATACCAAATTCTCGAAGACCAAAACATAACACACATTCGTCATTTAATTTCACATAAAATTGATCACACTTATTTTGAACTAACTCCCTAAACATTAAAGAACGAATAAGTTGTGCCTGGATAGCAACTCGAGGTGAATCAATAAAATAGCCAAAATAGCTTTCCCTAAACATCCGAAGCTGGACATCAATCAACTTTGACTAAAACTGATGCGATGTCCATATTAGTGTATGATGTCCAATGAGTAACAGGAAAAGACTCACCAATTGGAATATAAAGCTTCTAAGGCTACAAATACATAACACGAAAAAAACAAATAAATACAAACTAAATCCTATTTTAAAAGAAGATTCAATAATAGAAAAAAATATAACTGAAATTGTATGTACCTTTCAAACTTTGTCAGGAATTTTAGCTTTTTCTGCCTTCTGAAACTTACCTTTTTTTGGTTTGACACCCAAATTCACTTCGTCATCCATGACATGTTTTCTCTTACCTTCATCATCATCCACTCTAATCCTTTTGCTCTTCTTTTTCTCAGATTGTCCAATAACATCCTTTCGAGATTCTAACACTTTAATACTATCAGAACGATTTTGTCTTCCCTTATTTCGTTCATCAATCGATTTCTCAACTAAAACTGGGGTTGAATGAGGAGATAAACTCATTGACCTAGTTTCTTTTCTCGTATTGCTCAATTTCTTAATTGAACCTGACTTTGAATAAGGTGATGAACTCATCGAACGAGTTTGTCTTGTTATATTGCTCTATTTCACAATTGAAACTAGGTTCAATGAGAAAATTTTTTAAAAAAATTATACGAAAAAACGGTTACAGAATTTTATGAAGAAATTGATACACGACCAAAACTTACAAAATCATCTATAACATATACATACGATAAACTCTAACTAAACAATTCAGTCGCAAAAGCCTAAAAAAAGTAACATCGCTTTTCCAAATACACATGCAATCCGAAAAATATACAAAACAAGAGATTTTCTACTCCAAATTACCTGGAATAAGACGAAAATAACCACAAATGTTTCTTATTTTGTCGTCAATTTCAGCAATTTTGGTTCAATTTAGCAAAAAATCGCAGAGAGAGAGAGAGAGAGAGAGAGAGAGAGAGAGAGAGAGAACTCGGTGTCTGTATTACAGAAATAACAGATATAAAAACTAACATTAATTGAAACTATTTGGGCCCAAAATGATACTTGGGCCTTTTTTAGTAAATATTTGGTTTTGGGCTATTTTTGGTTGGGAAAGTTTATAGAATGTCAGTTTTGGTAATTTTCGTACTATTATCTCAAAACTATAATTCTGAGATAATTTAGTCCGCGTATTAAACTTAGTATAAGCCAATGTAGCTTTGCTCGCACACTAAAAGGCACGACAGTCATTACCAAAAAAAAAGGCACGTTAGTCACTAGCTGTGAGCTCAAGTTTTGTTTGTTTAGAGCTTTCATCTTGTTAAGACATGCTACGTATGTATATGGCCCCCTAAATTAAGTGTAAAACGATTATGGAAAAAGGACAATAGGGTGGTGGGCTCTTGGCTGTGGGCTTCGCCAAGAGCTCAATTGCAACATCTGCTCTACTTGTTGAACTGTTTGCCCTATTAGCAGGGATTTTCTTTGACAACGGATATGGTTTGTAAGAAGGAAAATATTTTCCGAAAAATATTTTTCAGTTTTCTCATGTTTGGTTTGCTTAGGGTCTGTTTGGAAAGCTATTAAGTAATTGAAATTGGTGTAATGTAACGATCCGACCGGTCGTTTTGAGCTCCGGCACGTCATTCAGCAGTTTGAGGTCATGAGCGGCTTCATCTTAGGTATATTGACTTGTGTGTATGGTCAGAATTAAAATTCAGAAAGTTTGGAGTCAAATCTAAATGGAAATTCTCATTTTGAAAGCTTAAAATTGAAGAAATGAACTAGGATTGGAATTTTGAGTAAACGACCTCGGAATTGGGATCCGAAGGTTCCAGCAGGTTCGTATGATGATTTCGGACTTGGGCGTATGCCCGGATCGGGTTTTGGATAACCTGGGAGCGTTTTGGCGCCTATTGTGGAAGATAGCATTTTAGAAGAAATTGCATCAGTTTGGTTTAAAATGCATTTCAGTGTTATTGATGTCCGTTTGGGATTCCGAGACTGGGAGTAGCTCCGTATGGTGATTCTGGATTTGGGAGCGCGATCGGAAGTGAATTCGGAGGTCCGTAGGTCATTTTGGAGCCGTTCGGCTAAAGATGGAAAATTGAAGGTTTTTGAGAAAATTTGGCCGGAAGTGGAAATTTTGATATCGGATTCGAAATGCGAATTTTATGGTTTGGATAGCTTCGTTAGGTTATTTGGGACTTAGGAGTGTGTCCGGAATATCTTTGTGTTGAAATATATGAATTATGGGAAAAATTTAAAATTTTTTGATATTTAATATTGTTAAAGTTGACTTTGGTCAACATTTTGGGTAAACGGACCTGGACCCGTGATTTTTCGGTCTCAAAAGGTCCATAGAAAAATATGGGAGTTGAACGTGTTTCCGGAATCGAATTCCGAGGTCTCAGGCCCAAGAAATGAATTTTTTCGTGAAATTGTTTTCTGAAAATGTTTAAGGAAAATGAAAATGAAATTTGATCAGAAAGTAATGGTATCGGGCTCGTATTTTGGTTCTGATTCCCGGTACAGGTCATATATGTTAGTTAAGCGCTTCTTGTAAAGTTTGGTTACAAACGAACGTTGTTTGATGGGTTTCGGCCTTAAATTGGAAAATTTGAAAGTTTATGAAATTTGAAAGAATTCTTGGATTTAAGGCTCAAATCATTGATTTTGATGTTATTTTGGCGATTTGATCGCTCGAGCAAGTTCGTGTGATGTTTTAGAGTCAGTGTTCATATTTGGTTTGGAGCCCCGAGGGATCGGGAGTGTTTCGGAGGTGTCTCGGAGTGATTTCGGACTTAGGAAAAATTGCAGAAAATTCTGCTGTGCCCAGAAAATTTTAGGTGCGAGTAGTCCAGTTTGGAAGTTCATATCTTGTAATATATAAGAAATCAGAAAAAGTGCAAAACACAAAAGTTGTAGCCCATACATTTTAGTTTTTGGAAAGTTAAACCATTCGCGATTTGGATATCATATCAGAAAGTTACGATGGATCGAAAAGGGCTGCTGGAGCAATTTCGGCAGAATTTACGATGCACTTTAGAAGCTCATATCTCGGGATATATAAAGAGTTATATGGTGTACAACCTATCAAATTAAATATCTTTGAGTCTAGTTTCTAAATCTTCAAACTGTTTGTCATTTGGATATTTATACAAGACGTTATAGGTGTTTAAACAGAAGGTGTCCGACAAGGAACAATTTTAATAGGATGTACAACTTGTATAGCACAAGTGCAAGGTACAACTCGACGAAGCACAGACAGATTCTTTTATACACGGATTTAGCTCACTTTTCTTCATTTCTTCAAAGTAAGGACGATTTTTGGGGAGATTCAAGAGGGGATTTTCATCATAAATGTGAAGGTAAGTTATCCCCACCTATTTTGAGTTAAGTACATCAATTATGTATGGATTTGAGCATGAAAATTGTAGAAAATTTGAGGATTTAGGCCAAGGGATTTGAAAATAAGATTTGGTGATTTGCGTGGCCAAATGATCTCCGATTTTGGTAAATTTTATATGTACGGACTCGTGGCGAGACGAGGAATTCGATGATGTGACTTTCGTAATTTTTTGAGAAGTGGGCTTGGGGCTCGGGTTTTGCAAATTTCGTGATTTTCGATATTTTTCGAGTCTTTTTGAATGGGTTATATTCCCTTAGCGTATTGTAATATATTCCTTGTGGTTTTGGCAAGATTCGACGCGCAAGGAGGTCGATTCGAAAGGAAAGGGCATCGTAGAGTAGACTTTTGGCCATGTTGAGGTGAGTAATAGATATAAATGCTGTTCTGAGGGTTTGAAACCCCGGACTTTCACATCGTAATACTATATTGAGACGTGACACGCACTCCATGGCGAGTGCGGGGTCGGATACTATTGGGGATTGTGACTTGGTCCATCCCGTGTGATGTTTATACTATACTGGTGATTGATATACATACTTTATTGATATTACTGGGATTGATGCCATGTTTGGGGCCTTGTGCCGATTTGTAAAATCCTTAGAGGATTGATATTACTTCTTAGCATGATTTGCATATCATTTAATTTCAGTCCAAGGTTTTAAATGCTGTTTTGGAAACTCAGCCATAATTCTAAGTGTTGAAAACTTAAATGATATTTTTAAATGTATTCCGGGCTGGGAACTTCTGTTTTGTAAATGCCCAAGGGGCTTATTATATTATTTTCTAGACTGATTATAAAGTGACTTGAAACAGTGGTAACAATGACACTGTGTGATATACTTGAAACAGTAGTAACAATGACACTGTGTGATATACTTGAAACAGTGGTAACAATGACACTGTGTGATATACTTGAAATAGTGGTAACAATGACACTGGATGATATACTTGAACAGTGGTAACAATGGCACTGTATGATATAAATTGGTCAGGTAACAATGGCTGACCGGTCAGGTAACAATGACTGACCAAGATATTGCGCTTGGGCTGTAGGAGCCCCTCCGGAGTCTGTACACACCCCCAGTGAGCGTCGTCGACGATAAATAAATATGGATGGCTCGGGCTGCACGCCGCAGTGGGTACTGGAGTGTACCATCATATGCATTGCATTGCATTCATGTATTTGTATTTATACTGATGTTTAGCTGCTCAGTTCCATATGTTGCTATATATTCGGATTGTAGCTTACTTTGTGTATTTACTGGATTTTCTTATCTTCGGACTGTAGTTACTTTTATTACTCACTGGGCCGGAGTACTCACTTTACTCCCTGCATCTTGTGTGTAGATCCAGGGCAGTCTCAGGCTCAGTAGATCCAGTTGATCAGCAGATCCAGCCTCTGGGAGTATCGAGGTAGCTGCACGGTGTTTGCAGCCATTGGTCTTCTCCCTCCTATCCTATCTCTTTATTTCCGCATTATCGGTCTTTGGATATACCGTGTATTAGGATGATATTCTGTATTCTAGAGGCTCAGATTCGTGACACCGGGTCCTAGTGAGATTATATTGTGTATTTTGTTAAAATCTTCAGTACTTTAATCTTGCTTAATTGATATTTCTTTCCACTATTTTTGATAAATTAGGTTAAGTGTTGAATAATGGTCGGGCTTGCCTAGTAGTGTGCTGGGCGCCATCACGACCGGGATTTGGGTCGCGACAAGTTGGTATCAGAGCCTAGGTTACTTGGTCTCGCGAGTCATGAGCTAGTTTAGTAGAGTCTCGCGGATCGATACGGAGATGTCTGTACTTATCCTCGAGAGGCTGCCGAACCTTTAGGAAAACTTCTCATTCTTGAATTCTTATCGTGCGTCCTTGATTCAGCTTGAAAAGAAACTTTTGAAATTCCTTCCGCGTGATCGTATGCACCAACGGGCGCTCAGTATCAGATGTGTATCGATGGATTTTGATTCCCCGATCGAGGGGCGAGGTGTAATCTCTGTGAGTTTGAAGTTAGACCAGTCTGGAGGACTTGAGGCCAAATCTTTGCCAATGGCTTGAGCACCGAGGTGCTGATTTTGTGAGCAAGTGTTTTGAACTCATATGTTCATTATTGTCCTTGTTAGCCGGAATGGCGGTTGGATATCCACGTGATGAGTATGTTAGTGTTGCGAGGTGTATTTGTACGACTTGGTAGTGGCGAAGAAGCCTACTGGATAGTAGATGAACTGTTAAGTGATTCATTTCTTATTGTGATTTGTTGAGTAGCCCGAGTTATGGGCGCGTGAAGAATATTTTTCGTGTCTCCTAGTTAGATAAGTCTGGGAGCTGAGATCACTTCCGTAAATGTATTATGACGAAATCGTTGAGTCAAGGAGACCACCTTGAAGGTCGAAAATATTAAAGGAAGAATATGTTCCTACTTGGTTGAATAGCCCAATAATGGAGGGTTGAAGGGTATTTTCTATGTGTTATGATTCAAATAGGTGCAACGCATGTCCATGTATCAATTTAGATTTATGTAATTGATATGCATTGTGATGCTTTGTCAAGTTGTGGATGTGTTGTTAGGATGGTTTTGGTGATTCTCTGGCAGGTGGATAGGACCAATTACAAAGGAGGCTCTGCCGAAATTTTTGAAAAATTTAGGACTTAAAAAAAAAATTGGTCGCCTAGAGAGTGGGCTTAACTGTTGTGTGAGTAAATGCAAGAATTGCAGAAGAGTTAAAATTCCAGATGATTCATGTTTCCACGAGCTTATGATGGAGTGAGTTTAATCTCACCATGATATTACGACAGCAATATAGTATATGTGCTGTGATCTATGGCTTCGAGCCAAGTTGGGGAGCTTGCTGTTGATTAGCTGATTGCACGGTTTATTACCTGCGTGAATTCTGGTTATTAGCATATTGGTGGGTTATTGCATCTACGGATAAGGACCATGAGTGGTAATTTGAGTAAATGAATTATTGGATGCATGCTATGGTTAGCCTTATTGGCTCATGTTCAGACTTGAGGGAAGATTCATGATTTATGCCTCGTATAGGTGCCGACTTCGAGGGAAATGATCCCTCTAGGTGCTTTATCGAGAGGGTATTCATATGTTATAAAATTCAGTAGAGTTGGTTGCATTCAGGGCCAAGTCAAAGCTGGGTGGCTCTCAATAGCGGTCCTATTTAATTCAAGAGGTAAAGTGTGGTGCCTAATGATTTTGAGTCTATAAGTACGGTTAAGAGTCAAGCTTTTAAAGCAGCTTATGAAGAAAGGCACAGAATGTTCTATGATGTTTTGACTTGCGGTGTAGCATTTGAGAGACATGAAATGGTCATGGTATGTGAGACAGCATGGTCTCGTGATTTAAGGTCACTCGGGGTGAGTTTGGTTGAAATAAGTTAGGTGTTAATGGGAGATATTATTATTTCTAAGGCAATCAAGGATAAATTGGAAGGAAGTAGATTGATTAGCCATAGTTGAGTTGGTATACTGGTGTCAGTGATCGGTTCGTTCAGCGTGATCGAGTTATGCATGTGAGGCTTGTCGGTCGCAGTGATTGATGTTATTCTGAAGCATTCTTTTGTTAGGGTCTATTATGAGTAGGCTCATCCCAGAAAGTGTTATGGTGGCTTGGACAACTACTTAGAGATTGGCATAATCGACGATTATGAGGATTCGCCTGTATGCTGCTATAGTTCTCCTGAAGTGAGTTAAATGGAAAGTCTTATGTGATGAAGTATTAGCCTATCGGCGGTTCCAGAGTTGTGATGGAAATCGCGTCTATCGTATATTGGCACGTGAGGTGCAGTGAGTGGTATGGAATTTGAAGTAAGGACCAAGGTTGCAGTTTGGTCAATGACTGTGATGTCACGATCTCGGATGAGCAGTATATGAGTTTCAGTGTTTTGAGTAAGATGGGTATTGACGTCAGTATCACCTGAGGTCGGTGTTCTGTGAGAAAGGCTTTACATCCTGGTTAGGGATTCTTGATCGCTTTTCAGCGTTAGGGCAGCCGGTGGTTTGGATGTGCAGACCCGTTAATTATTTCGGAAGATGGTGGGAGCTTGTCCCATTGGAATATTGTATAAGTGTGACATGTAGTCACTTGATTAATTAGAAATTTAAACCAAGTATGAGGATTTTGGTAATATCATCCATTTGAGAATTTATGCCTGGAGGGCACTCTGTTTATTGGGTTATGGACCTGTGAAAGATTATTGGCCTAGCTTGGCACGATTAGGATCGACTTGAGGTCGGTGGATAGATTTAAATGTGGAAGTGAGCCTTACGTCAGGCCAGTTGTGTTTATTTCAGCAATGCGCTCTTTATGGAAGGATATTCGCGGTCTTATTTCGTGGTCAGTTAATTCATGTAAAGATATATTGCACCGTATGAGTTGTGAGACGGCGTGGTAAATTTCTTATGTGTTGAGGTTCCGCTCAGCGGTGATGTTATATGAGCAGGATGAGACTTAGATCATGTATCGCACCTCAGTTGTGCTTGAGTTTGTAGCCTATAGCGCTATATGTTTCCTTGGGAATGATATTATGCACCTTAGTGTGTTTATGATCGATATTCGGTATTTTGATGTGATGAGCTATTCAGCTCGACGTATATCTCCTTATGTGAGTTCTATATGTGGATCGAGTGGCACACCGCCATGGGTATGTTGTTTGGATAGGGTTGCACGCCGCAACAGTGTGATGTTCAGTTCAGTACCCATATTTGATTTTGTGTGTTCTGTTTCCCTATTTTCTGAGGAAGTCTATGTTAGTGTGCGAGTTGAGTAGTTCCTTCTAGAGTTCGCCTTCCTTTTGTATCGCGTTCAAATTGGTAGCATTCTAGCACATTGTGGCGTTTTGTGGGATTTTTGATTATGTCTGAGGTGGCTTATTGCCTGAGCAGTTCGTACTGGGTGAGACGAGGTTACTAGATTTGGGGTCAGTGCAAACTGATTATATGAAGTATATTATAGAGCAAAGATCATTCTTTGGTTTGGGACAAGGTAATGGAACTTGTCAGGAGTGTAGATCCAATGAATTGTTGATTCAGCAGTTGGTTGTGAATTTCGGCACATCTCTTCAGTCGTATCGGTGTTGAAAAAAAAACTAGAGCAAGACCTGTGTAGATCATGAGATGCAATGGGAGCATCAGATTCGTGGAATTTCGACTATTATGTTTAAAGAATGTTATTGTGGTTCTATGAGTAAAGTGATGCAAAGTGTGAATTCAGCAAAGTTATGCAGTCATGTTTGGGTACAGCGTGTGGAGATTGATATGGTGGTCGTATGATGGAAACATGCTTGGCAGGGAAATTCAGGATGTTGGAATTGGGCCTAATGGCTTATTTGCTTGAATAAATAAGTATATCTACAGAATTATCGAGCTAATGTGCTCAACGGAGTAGTGGTAGCATGGGAAGGTGCATGATGTGTTAAACAAGTGATTTCAGACTACTTCAGTGTAGTTCTCAGCACGTTCGAGGACGAACGTATGTTTAAGTGGGGGAGATTGTAACGACCCGACCGGTCGTTTTGAGCTCCGGCGCGTCATTCAGCAGTTTGAGGCCATGAGCGGCTTCATCTTAGGTATATTGACTTGTGTGTATGGTCAGAATTAAAATTCAGGAAGTTTGGAGTCAAATCTAAATGGAAATTCTCATTTTGAAAGCTTAAAATTGAAGAAATGAACTAGGATTGGAATTTTGAGTAAACGACCTCGGAATTGGGATCCGAAGGTTCCAGCAGGTTCGTATGATGATTTCGGACTTGGGCGTATGCCCGGATCGGGTTTTAGATAACCCGGGAGCATTTTGGCGCCTATTGTGGAAGATAGCATTTTAGAAGAAATTGCATCAGTTTGGTTTAAAATGCATTTCAGTGTTATTGATGTCCGTTTGGGATTCCGAGATTGGGAGTAGCTCCGTATGGTGATTCTGGATTTGGGAGCGCGATCGGAAGTGAATTCGTAGGTCCGTAGGTCATTTTGGAGCCGTTCGGCTAAAGATGGAAAATTGAAGGTTTTTGAGAAAATTTGGCCGGAAGTGGAAATTTTGATATCGGATTCGAAATGCGAATTTTATGGTTTGGATAGCTTCGTTAGGTTATTTGGGACTTAGAAGTGTGTCCGAAATATCTTTGTGTTGAAATATATGAATTATGGGAAAAATTTGAAAATTTTTGATATTTAATATTGTTAAAGTTGACTTTGGTCGACATTTTTGGTAAACGGACCCGGACCCGTGATTTTTCGGTCTCGAAAGGTCCATAGAAAAATATGGGAGTTGAACGTGTTTCCGGAATCGAATTCCGAGGTCCCAGGCCCGAGAAATGAATTTTTTCGTGAAATTGTTTTCTGAAAATGTTTAAGGAAAATGAAAATGAAATTTGATCAGAAAGTAATGGTATCGGGCTCGTATTTTGGTTCCGACGCCCGGTACAGGTCATATATGTTGGTTAAGCGCTTCCTGTAAAGTTTGGTTACAAACGGACATTGTTTGATGGGTTTCGGCCTTAAATTGGAAAATTTGAAAGTTTATGAAATTTGAAAGAATTCTTGGATTTAAGGCACAAATCATTGATTTTGATGTTATTTTGGAAATTTGATCGCTCGAGCAAGTTCGTGTGATGTTTTTGAGTCAGTGTTTCGGAGGTGTCTCGGAGTGATTTCGGACTTAGGAAAAATTGCAGAAAATTGCAGAAAATTCTGCTGTGCCCAGAAAATTTTAGGTGCAAGTAGTCCAGTTTGGATGTTCATATCTTGTAATATATAAGAAATTAGAAAAAGTGCAAAACACGAAAATTGTAGCCCATACATTATAGTTTTCGGAAAGTTAAACCATTCGCGATTTGGATATCATCTCAGAAAGTTACGATGGATCGAAAAGGGCTGCTGGAGCAATTTCGGCAGAATTTACGATGCACTTTAGAAGCTCATATCTCGGGATATATAAAGAGTTATATGGTGTACAACCTATCAAATTAAAGATCTTTGAGTCTAGTTTCTAAATCTTAAAACCGTTTGTCATTTGGATATTTATACAAGACGTTATGGGTGTTTAAACAGAAGGTGTCCGACAAGGAACAATTTTAATAGGATGTACAACTTGTATAGCACAAGTGCAAGGTACAACTCGACGAAGCACAGACAGATTCTTTTATACACGAATTTAGCTCACTTTTCTTCATTTCTTCAAAGTAAGGACGATTTTTGGGGAGCTTCAAGAGGGGATTTTCATCATAAATGTGAAGGTAAGTTATCCCCACCTATTTTGAGTTAAGTACATCAATTATGTATGGATTTGAGCATGAAAATTGTAGAAAATTTGAGGATTTAGGCCTAGGGATTTGAAAATAAGATTTGGTGATTTGAGTGGTCAAATGAACTCCGATTTTGGTAAATTTTATATGTACGGACTCGTGGCGAGACGAGGAATCCGGTGATGTGACTTTCGTAATTTTTCGAGAAGTGGGCCCAGGGCTCGGGTTTTGCAAATTTCGTGATTTTCGATATTTTTCGAGTCTTTTCGATTGGGTTATATTCCTTTAGCATATTGTAATATATTCCTTGTGGTTTTGGCAAGATTCGACGCGCGAGGAGGTCGATTCGAAAGGAAAGGGCATCGTAGAGTAGACTTTTGGTCATCTTGAGGTGAGTAATAGATGTAAATGTTGTTCTGAGGGTTTGAAACCCCGGACTTTCACATCGTAACACTATATTGAGGCGTGACACGCACTCCATGGCGAGTGCGGGGTCGGATACTATTGAGGATTGTGACTTGGTCCATCCCGTGTGATGTTTATACTATACTGGTGATTGATACACATACTTCATTGATATTACTGGGCTTGATGCCATGTTTGGGGCCTTGTGCCAATTTGTAAACTCCTTAGAGGATTGATATTACTTCTTAGCATGATTTGCATATCATTTAATTTCAGTCCAAAGTTTTAAATGCTGTTTTGTAAACTCAGCCATAATTCTAAGTGTTGAAAACTTAAATGATATTTTTAAATGTATTCCGGGATGAGAACTTCTGTTTTGTAAATGCCCAAGGGGCTTATTATATTATTTTCTGGACTGATTATAAAGTGACTTAAAACAGTGGTAACAATGACACTGTGTGATATACTTGAAATAGTGGTAACAATGACACTGTATGATATACTTGAAATAGTGGTAACAATGACACTGGATGATATACTTGAACAGTGGTAACAATGGCACTGTATGATATAAATTGGTCAGGTAACAATGGCTGACCGGTCAGGTAACAATGACTGACCAAGAAATTGCGCTTGGGCTGTAGGAGCCCCTCCGGAGTCTGTACACACCCCCAGTGAGCGTCGTCGACGATAAATAAATATGGATGGCTCAATATAGTGTATTTTGTATTGTGTGATTCGTGACACCGGGTCCTAGTGAGATTATATTGTGTATTTTGTTAAAATCTTCAGTACTTTAATCTGGCTTAATTGATATTTCTTTCCGCTATTTTTGATAAATTGGGTTAAGTGTTGAATAATGGTCGGGCTTGCCTAGTAGTGTGTTGGACGCCATCACGACCGGGATTTGGGTCGTGACATCAAATACTTATCGTAGTAATTGCACAACCTAGTAAATATACAGTTGTGTAATTACAACGACCTATTTATTTGTCATAGTATAATTACAGTATAATTACAAGTTTACTGTTTGATTGCACAAGTGTAATTCCACAGTTAGATTAAATTTTAAATTAAGTAATTATCAAAATTTAAAAGTTAATATAATAAATATGTGCCCATAAATTTTTATAAGTATAAATGATATTATATTTTGTATTTAAAATATATATTTTTTCGTGCATATACATTAATTAGTAATCATATTTTTATAACTAATATTTTATAAATAATTTATATATATTTTGTAAGAATATTGTGGAATTCATGTTTAATAAAATAAAATTAATATTTATAAATATAATGTCATAACATTATTCAAATGTTTGATAAAACTAATCTATCAATTCTTACTAAAAAATGAACAACATATAATGTGAGCGAATACTACTAAAACAAGTAAATTGGAACAATGAATATAACACAATTTTAAAATTTAAAAATAAATAAATAATTTAACATATGTCAAATTCTAACATAATAATAGTAGGTTCCACTACAACTTAAGACTAGGAACACATGATAAGTTTATAACCACATTCAACAATAAAATTTTACGTTAATTGCATCACTCATTATATGTCAAGTTTGTTAATGACTCATTATTTCTAATATTAGGAGGTTTTGTTTTAAAAATAGAATAATAAAATAAATAAAAAATAAAATAAAAGCAAATACATGGAATCATAAGAAGTAAAGATAGAGATAAAAGATAAATAATGTACAAAGAAAAATATATTTTAATGTAATGACTCGACCGGTCGTTTTGAGCTCTAACGCGTCGTTCAACGATTTGAGGCCATGAGCAACTTCACTTCAGGTATTATAACTTGTACGCGTAGTCAGGATTGAATTTTGGAAAGTTCGGAATTGAATTGGAAAGAAAATTCCCATTCCGAAAACTTTAAATTGGAAGAATTGACTAAGATTGGATTTTAGATTAAACGGCCTCGAAATCGGGATTTGAAAGTTCCAACAGGTTCGTATGATGATTTTGGACTTGGGCGTATGTTCGGATCGGGTTTTGGATGACCGATAGCGTTTCGGCGCCTATTGTGGAAGTTAGCATTTTGGTAGAATTTTACAAATTTGGGTTGAAGTGCATTTCAATGTTATCAATGTCTGTTTGGAATTCCGAGTCTAAAAATAGCTCCGTATGGTAATTTCGGTATTGAGAGCGCGTTCAGAAGTGGATTTGGAGGTCCGTAGGTCATTTTGGAGTCTTTTGGCGAAAGTTAGAAATTTGAAGGTTTTTGAGAAGTTTAACCAGAAGTGGACTTTTTGATATCGGGGTCGGATTCAGATTTCAGAAGTTGGAGTAGGTCCATAATGCCAATTATGACTTGTGTGCAAAATTTATGGTCAATCGGACATGATTTGATAGGTTTCAACAATGAATGTAGAAGTTTGAAGTTCTAAAGTTCATTAAGCTTGAATTTGAGTGCGATTCATGGTTTTATCGTTGTTTGATGTGATTTGAAGCTTCAAGCAAGTCTGCATTATGTTTTGGAACTGGTCGGCATGATTGGACGGGGTCTCGGGATCCTCGGGTGGATTCCGGGTGGTTAATGGATTGAATTCGGCCTTATGAAGATTTGGTAAGCCTGCTCTCATCTAGTGTAACCGCACCTGCGAGGTTTTGGCTGTAGGTGCGGAGCTGCAGAAGCGGCCAAAGGGGCGCATATGCAGTTTGGTGGGGAAGTGTTGAGACCGCATATGCGTTCATCTCGCCGCAGAAGCGGAAATGGGTAGCTAGGGGTTAGACTGCAGAAGCGATAGTTGGGCCGCACCTGCGGAACCGCAGAAGCGTTCAAGTGACCGTAGGTGCGAAAGTCGGGGCTGGCAGTGTCTTCTTTAAAAACGAGGGTTTGGCTCTATTTCATTTCATTTTCACCCATGTGAGTCGATTTTGGAGCACATTGGAGTGCCATCTTCATCAATCATAATGGGTTAAGTGCTTTCTTCACAATTTTGAGTTAAATACATGAGTTTACATAGATTTGAACATGGAAACTAGTTGAAATTGGGGTTTTGATGGAAAAACCTAGAATCTTGTATATTTGGATTTTTACCATGAATTTTGGACATGGAATTGAGAAAAAATTATAAATTAGAGTCCGTGATGTCATGGGCAAAGTTTATCTTCAAAAACTTTTGGAATCCGGGCACGTGGGCCCGAGGGTGATTTTATCGACTTTTCAAGCGAAGTTGGGAATTGTTGTAAATAAGATTATAATGAGTAATTGAGTATGTATTAATGAGTTTGCCTCATTATTGACTAGTTTTGGAGCGTTGGGCATCGGTTTGAGCCGTCGGAAGGGCTTGGGAGCCAGTTATGGAACTTTAGAGCGAGGTAAGTTTCCTTTCTAACCTTGTAAGAGAGAATTTGTCACGACCCGAATTTTCCACTCTCGGAAGTCGTGATGGCGCCTACTAGTGAACGCTAGGCAAGCCAATTATTCCAATTATTTTACCCTTATTATTTTTATTCCCTTAACAATTGCGAGTTAACATTTTATAAATAGCAGAAATATCAAAGCGAAAGAATAAAATTTAACAATTTAAGCTAATACCGATACAAATCCATAACATAAACCACCCAGAACTGGTGTCACAATCTCATAGACTATCTAAGAATACTACAAATAGGGTCCGAACAAAAATAGATACATGTATGTCTCTGAAATAGTAAAGAACAGAAGAAAAACTAGATAGGAAGTGGATGCCAAGGCATGCGGATGCCTGCAGGACTACCTCGAGTTTCCTTATGGACTCGAAGCAGCAACCTCACTATGGTCCAAAAGCTGCAGCACCGAGATTTGCACACAGTGCAGAGTGTAGTATAAGCACAACCGATCCCATATGCTACTAAGCTTCGAGCCTAACCTCGGCGAAGTAGTGACAAGGCTAGGACAAGACTACCAAATAAACCTGTGCAGTTATATCATATACAGCAGATAATAATGACAGAAACTAGCAGTTAAAGATGGGAAGGGGAAATATGCTCGAGGGAATATCATGTACAAACAGAAATTCAGTAAAGCAGCATACGGAATACAAAAATTCAACTATAAGAAAGAATAAGGAAATTATTGACAAGTGCACGACATCACCCTTCGTGCTTTTACTCTCGTCGTCACCATAAGAATCAATATATTCGGCACGGAATCACCCTTCGTGCTTTTACCTCACATAATCATGGCACGTCATTATCCTTCGTGCATTATCACTCATATCATGGCACGACATCACCCTTCGTGCTCTTACAATCACAATATCGGCACGGCATCACCCTTCGTGCTTTAACACTCTCTCACAAATATCACGCACGACATCACCCTTCGTGCTTTTACACTCTTCCTTACCCAAGCAACAATCACAAAGCAATTCGGGCAAGGGAATCAATAAAATCACAATAGTTTCCTGGTAAAGGAACAATAGTATAACAATAATATCCCGGCAAGGAAATAGTGTCATGAACAATAACATCCCGGCAAGGGAAACAATATCAAAAGCAATAACATCTCGGCAAGGGAGACAATATCATAAACGTCTTCTCTTTTCCACAATTACTTCACAACTCAATTCTCAACTTGATCTAATGCTCTACAACATTCAATTACCAAGAATATTTCCATAAGCCTTGTTCAACATTAGAAATCATCATATTAAGCATGGACTATACAAAACGGAGTCACATCAATCATAGTATAAGACTCACGGGCAAGCTTGACACCAACGTATAGATACTCGTCACCACACCTATATGTTGTACTCAATAATTAACACATAGCAAATAAGACCACGACTCCTATTCTCTCAAACTAAGGTTAGACCAAAAACTTACCTCAATACCATAAACATAATTCAAGCCTCAACTACCGCTTTACCTCTCGATTCCACTTCAAATTTGCTTGTATCTAGCCACAACTTACTTAATAATATTAAGAAATGCTAAATAAATCAATTCTAATGCATGAAAATAGGTTTTCCAATGATTTCCCCAAAAAGTCAAAAATTAACCTCGAGCAATTGTGCAAGCTAACATATGGCTAGGCTCAAAAACATCCAACCTCATGAACTAATTGGCTAAAGCTTGAACATCCAAAGTAAGTGGTCTCTCACCGACAAGAATATATGCAAGACTGCCCATGCTGACTGACTTTCTACTCAATGCATCGGCCACTACAATGGCCTTCCCCGGATGGTATAAGATGGTGATATCATAATCTTTTAATAGCTCCAACCACCTCCTCAGCCTCAAATTTATCTCCTTCTGCTTGAACAAGTACTGTAGACTCATGTGACCCGTGAACACCTCACATGACACGCCATATAAATAGTGCCTCCAAATCTTCAGCGCGTAAACAATGGCTGCTAACTCTAAATCATGAACTGGATAATTCTTCTCATGAATCTTCAACTGTCGCGAAGCATAAGAAATGACCTTTCCATCCTACATCAACACTGCACCAAGTCCAATACGAGATGCGTCACAATAAACAGTATATGGCCCTGAACCTGTAGGCAAAACCAACACCGACACCGTAGTCAAAGCTGTCTTGAGCTTCTGAAAGCTCGCCTCACACTCGTCCGACCACCTGAACTAGGCACCCTTCTAGGTCAACCTGGTCATCAGAGCTGTAATAGATGAAAACGCCTCCACAAATGCGGTAATAGCCTACCAAACCCAAGAAACTCCGGATCTCTGTAGCTAACGTGGGTCTAGGCTAGTTCTTGATTGCCTCTATGTTCTTCAGATCCACCTGAATACCCTCTGCTGAAACAACGTGACCCAAGAATGTAATTGAACTCAACCAGAATTCACAGTTTAAGAATTTGGCATACAGCTGACTATCTCTCAAAGTCTGAAGAACAACTCTCAGATGCTGCTCATGCTCCTCCCGGCTGCGAGAATAGATCAAAATATCATCAATGAAGACTATCACAAAGGAATCCACGTAAGGCTTGAACACTCGATTCATCAAATCCATAAAAGCTGCTGGGCATTTTTCAACCCGAATGACATCACCAAGAACTCATAATGCCCGTACCGAGTGCGGAAAGTTATCTTAGGTACATCGGATGCCCTAATCCTCAACTGATGGTAGCCAGATCTCAAACCATGGCACCCTGAAGCTGATCAAACAAATCATCAATCCTCGGCAATGGATACTTGTTCTTGATTGTGACCTTGTTCAACTGCCGATAATCTATACACATCCCCATCGATCCGTCCTTCTTCTTAACAAACAACATCGGCGCACCCCAAGGCAAGACACTAGGTTTAATAAAGCCTTTATCAAGCAAGTCTTGCAACTGCTCCTTCAATTCTTTCAACTCAGGCGAGGCGATACGATACGGAAGAATAGAAATGGGCTGAGTGCCCGGAGCCAAATCAATGCAAAAGTCAATATCCTTGTCGGGTGGCATACTCGGCAGGTCTGAAGGAAATACCTCAGGAAACTCACGAACAACAAGCATAGAATCCATAGAAGGAACCTCGGCACTAGAATCACGAACATACGTCAAATAGGCCAAACATCCATTCTCAACCATACGCCGAGACTTCATATATGAGATAACCCTGCATGTAAAATGACCAGGAGTCCCTTTCCACTCTAAACGAGGCAATCCCAGCAAGGATAAGGTCATAGTCTTAGCATGACAGTCCAAGATAGCGTGGTAAGGTGATAACCAGTCTATCCCCAACATGACATCAAAATAAATCATGTCCAAAAGTAATAGATCTACTCGGGTCTCAAGACCCCCAATCATAACTATACATGAACGATGGACACAATCTACTATAATAGAATCACCCACCGGTGTAGACATATACATGAGCACTCAAGGAATCATTAGGCATGACCAGATACAGTGCAAAATAAGATGACACATAGGAGTATGTAGATCCAGGATCAAATAGAACTGAAGCATCTCTACTACAAACCAGAACAGTACCTGTGCTAACTGCATCGGAAGCCTCAGCCTCAGGCCTAGCTGGAAGAGCATAAAATCGGGGCTGGGCCCCACCACTCTGAACTACATCTCTAGGACGGCATCCTGCTGGCTGGCATCCACCTCTAGCGGACTGACCTCCACCTCTAATACCTCTTCCTCCACCTCTAGAACTTCTACCCCACCTCTAGCTGGCTGAGCAGGCAGTGGAACACTTGGTGCCTGAACCATCGCACAGGAACCCTGATGCTGAGAACTACTCGGTGCTCAAGGGCAAAATCTTGCAATATGCCTCGTATCGCCACAAATATAACAAGCCCTCGGCTGCTGAGACTGCTGGCCCTGACGGCTTGAATAACCACTCTGAAAACTTTGGAGCGGCGGTGCACTGATAGGAGCTGGTGGTGTACTGTAGGGCAACTAATTAGAATACTACATACGAGAACCACAACCACCTGAAGCATCGTGAGAAGCCTGAAGTTCTGAATGAAACGGCCTGGGAGATGGCCCCTACCAAAAGAATCTCTGCCTCCAGATGAGGCACCACTGAACCTTCCTAAATGATGAGGCCTCTGGTCAGACCCCTGACCACTCCCCTATGATAGAACCATCTCAACTCTCCTAGCCACATTGGTTGCATCCTAAAAAGAAATCTCGCTCCCCATCTCCTTATCCATCTGCAATCGAATAGGCTGAACGAGTCCCTCAATGAACCTCCTCACTCTCTCTCTCTCTCTCAGTGGGAAGTATAAGAAGAGAATGATGGGCCAAGTCAATGAATCTGGTCTCGTACTGAGTGACAGTCATAGAACCCTGCTGGAGACACTCAAACTGCCTCCGATAGTTCTCCCTCTGAGTGATAGGAAGAAACTTCTCCAGAAAAAGCTGAGAGAACTGATCCCAAGTCAAAGCCAGTGACCCAGCTGGTCTAGCCAAACAATAATCTCTCCACCAAGTCTTAGCGGATCCAGACAGTAGAAAAGCAGCAAAGCCGACCCCATTGGTCTCCATTATCTCTATGTTCCGTAGAACCTTATGACAAATATCCAAATAATCCTGGGGATCCTCAGAATATGTATCGCCAAAAGTAGTATTAAAGAGCTTGGTGAACCTGTCCAACCTCCACAAGGCATAAACAGACATAGCTGGCCCCTCCCCGGTCTGTGCCACAACACCCGACTGAACTACCCCAACTGGCTGAGCTACTAGAGTCTGAAACTGGGGAGCCATTTTCTCTGGAGTGAGAGTAGCAGGAGTCTGGGCTCCTCCTCCAGCCTGAGAGACGACTGGTGCTACAAGAAGCAATCATGCTTGCGCGACACTCTCCATAAGGCCAACTAGATGGACCAGAGCATCCTTAAGTACCGGGTGGCGATGAACCCCTCTAGGACCTAAGCTGATCTTGCTGGAACTGTCTGGGCTGGAACCTCATCATCAAACTCAACCTTAGGCTCCACCGTAGGTGCTGCTGCTCGAGCTTTAGGCTGGTCTCTGCCTCTGCCTCGGGCCCTAGCACGACCTCGGCCTCTGCCCCTCGTAGGAGCTTCTACTGGGGGCTCGGACTGCTGGTCAGCTAATGAAGTGGTACATGTTCTCACCATCTGCGAAAGAACAGAGTGGAAGTTCAATTAGCATTGAGAAATCAACTTGAATGACAGGAAAGAATAGATGTGCAGTTTTCCCTAACTCTATAGCCTCTGGGATAAATACAGACGTCTCCGTACCGATCCCTAGACATTACTAAACTTGTTCGTGAATTGTGAGACCTAAGAAACCTAGAGCTCTGATACCAACTTATCACGATCCGGATTTTCCACCCTCGGGAGTCGTGATGGTGCCTACTAGTGAAAGCTAGGCAAGCCAATTATTCCAATTATTTTAGCCTTATCATTTTTAATCCCTTAACAATTGTGAGTTAACATTTTATAAATAGCAGAAATATTAAAGCGGAAGAATGAAATTTAACAATTTAAGCTAATATCGATACAAATCCATAACATAAACTACCCAGAACTGGTGTCACAATCTCATAGACTATCTAAGAATACTACAAATAGTGTCCGAACAAAAATAGATACATGTATGTCTCTGAAATAGTAAAGAATAGAAGAAACATTAGATAGGAAGGGGACGCCAAGCCTGCGGATGCCTGTAGGACTACCTCAGGTCTCCTGATGAATTAGAAGCAGCAACCTCACTATGGTCCAAAAGTTGCAGCACCGGGATCCGCACACAGTGCAGAGTGTAGTATCAACACAATCGACCCCATGTGTTGTTAAGTGTAGAGCCTAACCTCGGTGAAGTAGTGACGAGGCTAGGACAAGACTACCAAATAAATCTGTGTAGTTATATCATATACAACAAGTAATAATGATAGAAACTAGCAGTTAAAGACAGGAAGGGGAAACATGCTCGGGGGAATATCATGTACAAACAGAAATTTAGTAAAGCAGCATACGGAATACCAAAATTCAACTATAAGTAAGAATAAGGAAATCAATGACAAGTGCACGACATCACCCTTCGTGCTTTTACTCTCATCCTCACCATAAGAATCAATATATTCGGCACGACATCACCTTTCGTGCTTTTACCTCACATAATTATGGCGCGGCATTATCCTTCATGCATTGTCACTCATATCATGGCACGACATCACCCTTCATGCTCTTACAATCACAATATCGGTACGGCATCACCCTTCGTGCTTTAACACTCTCTCACAAATATCATACACGGCATCACCCTTCGTGGTTTTACATTCTTCCTTACCCAAGCAACAATCACAAAGCAATTCAGGCAAGGGAATCAATAAAATCACAATAGAATTCCGGCAAGGAAATAATAGTATAATAATAATATCCCGGCAAGGGAAACAATGTCATGAACAACAACATCTCGGAAAGGGAAACAATATCAAAAGCAATAACATCCCGGCAAGGGAGACAATATCATAAACCTCGTCTCTTTTCCACAATTACTTCACAACTCAATTCTTAACTTGAGCCAATGCTCTACAACATTCAATTACCAAGAATATTTCCATAAGCCTTGTTCAACATTAGAAATCATCATATTAAGCATGGACAATACAAAACAGAGTCACATCAATAATAGTATAAGAGAGCATGCTTGACACCATCGTATAGATACTCGTCACCACACCTATACGTCGTACTCAATAATCAACACATAGCAAATAAGACCACGACTCCTATTCCCTCAAGCTAAGGTTAGACCAAACACTTACCTCAATGCCACGAACACAATTCAAGCGTCAACTACCGCTTTACCTCTCGATTTCACTTCCAATTCACTTGTATCTAGCCACAATTTACTTAATATTATTAATAAATACTTAATAAATCAATTCTAATGCATGAAAATAGGTTTTCCAATGATTTTCCCAAAAAGTCAAAAATCGACCCCGAGCCCACATGGTCAAAACCCAAGGTTCGAACTAAAACCTGATTACCCATTCACCCACGAACTTAAATATATAATTTATTTTGAAATCGGACCTCAAATCGAGGTCTAAATCCCCAAAAATCGAAAATCCTAAGTTCCACCCAAACACCTAATTTCCCCCATGAAACCCTTGATTTTGAGTTGAAATCATGTGAAAAGATGTTATGGATTGAAGAAAATGAGTTAGAAATGTCTTATAATTGATTTGGAGAAGAACTTTTCTTTGGAAAATCGCCCAAGAGAGCTTAGGATTTGAGAAAATTGAAAAATAAAGAAATTTCGTCTAAGTTATAATTTGCACAGGTGCAGATATCGCATTTGCAATGCCAGGTTTGCAAATGCGAACTCGCAAATGCGGCCCAGGCTTAGCAAATGCGAAGGTAGGCCAATCCTGCTTTCTTTCGGTCCCTGTTGAAGTGGCATTTGCAACATTGAGCTTCACAAATGCAAAGCTCTCCCTGCCCAACCCATCTTTGCAATTGCGACAATTCTTCACAATTGCGAAGCCTGCAGACCTGCAATACACCAGCAGTTTTCCTAAGTCCAATTTCGCTTCGCGGCCTATCCAAAACTTACCCGAGCCCTCGGGGCTCCAAACCAAACATGCACACAAGTCCAAAAATATCATACGGACTTTCTCTGTCACGACCCAAAATCCACTAAGGGTCGTGATGCCGTCGGACATCACTGTCAGGCAAGCCAACTACAATTTACTAGCAATTTCTCATTTGAATTATTTTGAAACCATTTCATTTAAACAAATAAATAATAAATAATAAACTCTGCTGGATAAATGAGGATGTCTTTACAAAATTTAACTACTGAAAAATTCCGTGATCACCCCAGAACCCGGTGTCTCAAGTACATGAGCAATTTCTAGGAAATAATATAATACAACAACCGTCCGGAATACAATATTGGACAGAAAGTAAATACAGTAATCTGAAAGGGACTCTACTGGCTACAGGTCGTCGCGAGAAGTGCATCTTACCTAAGACTCCGTATAAACCATGCTGCTATGCCCACTAGGCCACTAGAGATGCGTGTAGTATGAGTACGAAAACAACGTGTACCCAATGAGTATCCCGTCTAATCTTGAAGAAGTAGAGACGAGAGGTCGACTTCGACACTTACTAGTGGTCCAATATTAATAATTGTAAAGAAATGGGAGGAGATCATAAATTTTATGAAGTAATTATAAACTCATAAATTCGGATAATAGGTAAACAACTTCTCAAATAATAATGGATTCCCAAGATTTACTTTTCATCATCTTTATCAATTTATCTCTGGCCAGGAAAGGCAATTATCAACATTAAAAATTCTCAGGCAAGCAATACAAGCATGTGCATACCATGCCGAGGTCGTACGACCCGATCCAACAGAAATGTAAAATGTGCACTGCTGAGGGTCGAACGACGCGAACCATAGATGCATCTATTACCCGCTCGTGAATCATACATGTGATGTGGTCAACATAAATAAACAAACACCCTGCTCGCGAATCATACATGCGACACAGGTACACATAGAAATACATGCTCAAACAAAAAATTAAGAATTTATCGGGGAACGTTTGTCCAAATAAAAGCCAATTCTCTTTTAGCGTTTTAAGAAAATGAAGTTTAATCTCTTTTAGAAATTCATTTACCAATTCGATAAGATTGAAGCAACTCAATTGCCAACAAGATTATAGATATTCCAAATATAGCATGCTTTTGGGTCCTAGATTACCCGGACCTACACATAATAGTAGCTACGCACGGACTCTCGTCACCTCGTGCATATGTAGCCCCTACAAATAGGAGCACATAACCAATTATTTCACCTATGGGGACAATTCCCTCTTACAAGGTTAGAAAGGAGACTCACCTCGCTCCGAAGTCTATACTCCGATTCAAGAACGCGCTCAAACATCCAGTTCGGAGCCGAACGATCCAAAACTATTCAAATATGGTAAGAACTAGTCAATACATGCCCAAAAGTTCATTTTCTAATTATTAAACTAATTTCCCAGCCCTAAATGTAAGGTTCCTAAAATTCATCCCCGGGCCACGTGCCCGGATTCCGAAAATTTTTGGAGAAAATTGTTACCCATATCCTCAGGATCAAGAATATATGATTTTTACTCCATTCCCTAACAAATTTCGTGGTAAAATCTTGTTTTTACCAAATTCTAGGTTTTTCATCTAAAACCCTTGATTTCCCCCTAATTTTCACATGTTAGCCTACCCATATCTATGTATTTAACTTATGATGTGTAGAAATTACTTACCTCTTTGATGATGATGGAATCCCTCCTCAAATACTCTCAAAAATCGCCTAAGGCCAAGTGGGAAATGAAGGAAATGGGCTAAGTCTCGGGATAAAAATCCCTGAGTTCCAGCCGCAGATGTTGCATTTGCGACATTCGGCTCGCAAATGCGATGTCGCATTTGCGACAATTGCATCACAAATGCGAAGCCTAGCCCACCCTGCCCTGGTCACATTTGCGACAAGATTCTTCGCAAATGCGAAGGTGACAGCCTCGCAAAATCGATCCTTCATTTGCAAATGTGAACTTTCCCCTAGAAGCCCATGCTCGCAAATGCGAACAGAAACTCAAAAATGCAAGGTCGCATTTGCGACCAATGCATCACAATTGCGATCATACCAGTTCCAGCAATCCTATTTCTTAGCAAATCACTCCGAAGCTATCCCGGATCACACCCGAGCCCCCGAGGCTCCAAACCAAACACCCGCGCAAATCTAAAAACATAACACAGACTTGATCGAAGCCTCAAATCACATCAAACAAAGCTAAAACCATGAATTGCACTCCAATTTAAGCTTAATGAACTTTAAGATTTCAACTTCTACTTTCGATGTTTAAATTCGTCAAATCACATCCGATTGACTTCAGATTTTGCACACAAGTCATATTTGATATTACGGACCTACTCCAACTTCCGAAATCGGATTCCGACCCCAATATCAAAAAATCCACTTCCGGACAAACTTCTCAAAAACCTTCAAATTTCTATCTTTAGCCAAATGATTCCAAAATGACCTACGGACCTCCGAATTCACTTCCGATCGCTCTCCCAATACCAGAATCACCATACGGAGGTATTCCCAAACTCAGAATCTCAAACGGACATTGATAACCTTGAAATTCACTTCAATCCAAACTTACGAGATTCTTCCAAAAATGCTAACTTCCACAATAGGCTCCGAAATGTTTCCGGGTCTTCCAAAACCCAGTCCGGATATACGCCCAAGTTTGAAATTATCATATGAACCTGCTGGAACCTTCAAATCCCGATTCCGAGGTTGTTTACTCAAAAATCCAACCTTAGTCAATTCTTACAACTTAAAGTTTCCGAAATGAGAATTCTCTTTCTAAATCAACTCCGAACTTCCTGGAATTCAAATACGTCCGTGCGCACAAGTCATAATACCCGAAGTGAAGCTGCTCGTACCCTCAAACTGCTGAATGACGCACTAGAGCTCAAAACGACCGGTCGGGTCTGTCACACCTCCTTTTTGCGCGCCCGCCCCGAAGGGTAAAATGCGTGAGGGAATTTTTCCAATTTAAGTGACAATATTCGAAATGGGATTATTTATTTAATTCAGAGTCACCACTTGGGAAAGGTTTGGCTTTTGGTGTCCCAAGTCACCGGTTTATCTTGAATCCCAAATCGAGGAAAATATTCGACTTTCCAAATGAAGTCTGCGAACCAGAAATTCTAAGTAAGGAATTGTGTTGACCCGAGGGAAGGTGTTAGGCACCCCCGAATCCCGTGGTTCTAGCACGGTCGCTTAAATTGTTATAATGGCTAAATATCTGATTTTAATACATGTTATGACTTATGTGCTTTCATTAAGTTTAGACTGCTTTTATTATTATTTATTTTTATGTAATTGCAACGTCGTGGAAATGTATCTCGAACCACGTCACAATCAATGCACCCGTGGTTGTTAATACACTCCAACTCCGTTGAAATTTGGATTTGGGTCACATAAATGCGCACCCGAATTTAAGAAAGTAATATTATTAAAACGCGCCTAAAGAGACTATCACGTTATTATTTTTGGGGAGGGTCATGAAATTCGCTAAATGACCCATCCCGGATTCTAAGTATTTAATATCTACATTTATAAGGGCCCCGCGGTTTTGTACATCCTTATTTGGGCGAGACTCACCTCGTTTATTTTAAGGATATCCTAAAGTGACTACATTTCTATTAATTTCGTTTCTAAAAATAAGAGGAAAAAAAAGGAAAATCTTATTTAGTTACATGCTACAAGCATAACATATTGCATACTAGATTAAGACAAATGTCAACAGAAAGGAATATTACTTAAAATTTGAAATTATAAATAAATACAAAAATCGACAAAATAATATATTCAAAGAAGATTAATTATCCTATAACTAGGCTAGCTTCACATAATTATGTGAATAGACCAATAATTATTTTCGACTATTCAAAATAACATTAACCTTGAGTCTTAGTGCTTATTCGAAAGTTTATTAGATCTAAATTTTAAGTCATCTTGCTAGATTCACGCCTATTAGATTAAAGCTCTTAACCCCGCACCATTGATTCGTACTCCCAAATATGTAAAACCTACCGGTTCTATAAAATTAATAGCCGCTTCGTTTAAATGGTGAGCCGATGCTAACATTAATTATTAATCTATACTATTAAACCTATATTGAAACAGGGGATTCAAACAAGAGAGTTGACATTAATGGTTAATCTGTTGGCATTAACTAACGTAATATGAAAATTTACTTGAAATATGTGTTAAAATCAAACTGGATCGGGCCATGATAAAACAGTTCAAAGATCCAACGGGTACATACAAATGCCTGCTAATATTATGTGTTATGTTATCATCACCAACCAAACTAAATTGCTAAAACACATGGAAATATGTCTAATTGATCTAGCACCGTACTATTTAACAGTCCCAAAATCGAGTTCGAGTACGTTCCAATTCACGCAAAGTAAATACAATTGGGATGAGCCTAAACAATCACAAACTACTTTATCATTCATCCTATTGCTACATCTTGAGCACAGATATTGTGAAAGCATGTGAACGTTTCATTTCTTTGTTTATTTCAACTCAACTTCCAATTCAAGCTTACATCAACCCATAGTTTCAGAAGTGTGTACCTGGAAACGTTTACAATTGAAGAGAAAAGAAGTCAGCAAAGCAGCAGCAGTACACAGGCAATAGCAAAGGCAGCAGTTCCAACAGCACCAAATACACCAGAAATATACTTAAAGGAGGCTCGAAGTGATTTGTGAAACCCGACAGCAACTAAACAACCCAAACAGACTCAACTGAACTTGAATTTAAACCAAAACTGGACCAATAGATAGCCAATAGGTTCCAAAAAATTGAAATCAGTCGAGCAGACCAATGTCAGCTACTGGGACTTGACACTAACCCAGAACTCACTGAAGTGGTGTTTTGTTGCTTTTGCTATCAACTATTTTTTCAAAGCCTCTCTTTGATGCTATGTGAACCCTTTCTACTTCTTCCAACTCAATTCTCGCTCACTCTTTCTTCTCTTCTGTTTTTCAGTCTTTTTCGCTTTCCTATCTCTGTATCCCTCTTCCTCTATTTATAGCCTAGCATCAGCCTATTCAAAACAACCTGTTAAACAAACTGCAACCCCTCCCATATTCTCCTTCTGTTCTTCCAGTCACAGATTAAAATAAAAGTCCTCCCATGAGATTCCCCTGACAGCCCTATCTTTAAATATTAAAAGTGGTTTCCCTTTTATTAAACTAAACAAGAGTATGGGCAGCCTGAATATGCCCTGACAACACATGCTGTCCAATTAACCCTAACTCATTCACAATTGATAATGCACATGCTGTTCACGTAAGGACAAAATTCTATGTCAATTTGAGCTTTGAAATCTATGTTAAACTGCAGCTATAAGCAATCCTTAAACAATTTCTGATTCAAATACACAAACTATAAGCAGCTATAATCAATTCGTAATTGGATTCGAACGATGCTTCAGCAGAAATCAAACAACGTGCGTCAAATTATTGTCATTCAAAGCTGAAACTAATCGACGACATATATCGAATCGACTATGTGAATTACAATACGCACAATCAATAGCAAATGAATCGGAATCGAATAGTATTAACAGGGGGTTCAAATTGTACTGACAAAATAGGGGATTACCTTGGGGACTAATTAATCGACCAAAACTCATTCCAATCAATTATACAGTTTAAACACATACACTTATCAATGAACAGACGAAAATTTCGACCAAATAAAAGGTCTGATTTGGAGAAGAAAAGAACAAAGCGAAGGAATTGGAAATAAAATTATTCTAAACAACAGACGAACAACAAAAACAAACAAACAACAATGGATCAAACAGAAAGGGAAAAGAATACCTCGAGCAAACTAGGTGAAACGGGCCCGAACTCAGACTCGACCTTTTTGAGGTCGAACGGACCTTAATCAAGTGTACTCAACAGAGAACTCTTTGACTAAGGTTTATTAGACCCTCAAACCTCTGCTAATTAGGACAAAATCCTGATTTCTGGATTTCTAAGGTTCTTGGGGCTCAGATTAGAGGTTCAGGTTTTCCTGGTTAGATTCGGACCAAACCAAGCCTGGTTTGGTCACGAGGGAGGTCAGGAGAGTGCCTGGTGTGAATCTGGGGTGGGTTGGTGTAGATCGGGATTTTGCTCGAACCTTCAAACGAAGATTCGAGGCGATGGGGAATGATTCGAGGCAAGGGGGTAGCAGATCCTTGTTCAGGGGGTTGAGGTGTACTAGGGGTGTTAAGATGGTGGTCACCGGTGTCGTTGCCGCCGGGTTTACGGTGAGGGGAAAGGGGGCGGCGCTAGGGTTCTAAGGGGTTTGGGTCTGGTGAAGACGACCTAAGGGCAAGGGGCAAGGGGGGTTTGGCTTAGGGCGCGGGGTGAAGGTTTTGGGCCTATATAGTTAGGGGGAAAATTAACCTAGACGGTTCGATCATCAATAATCGATGGCCTGGATTAATCAGCTTAAGTGGAAACGACACCGTATGGGTTTAAGTGAGGCCGGTGGGTCTCTGGGTGAGACGGGTCAGGTTTAAATGTGGGTATGGAGATGTGATCTTGGCCGTTGATCATCCTGAGATCAACGGCCTAGATCAGGCATGACCAAAACGACGTCGTTTGGATATCCCTGAGGCCAACTGATCTGGACCGGGCAAGGCAGTGTTTTTGGGCCTAATTTTGGTGCTTTTGGGCCTCGAATTTTCCTAAATAAACTGGCCCAATCCGATTTTTAGACCAATTTGCACTCTTTTCTTTTTATTTTCTAATTTAAACACAATACCTAATTAAAGTAAAACTAAACACATATTAATTAACACTTAACACAATTATCACACACATATTAAAATATTTAAATAGGTAAAATCACACCATGGAAACAAAACATAAGACGAAAAGCATACTTTTGCGATTTTTCTTTTAAAAACCAAACTATGATTTAATTAATTCCTAAATGTACAATTAAATCCTAAATAAGCATGTAATATATTTATTTTATATTTCGCGATTAACTACAAAAAGTAAACATTTACGGACAAAAAATGATTACCAAAAATGTCACGCAAATTCTCAAAATTGTGCCCGAAGGTAACTTGTTTTATTTTCGATTTCTTTTGGAGTAATTTCCGTGGAGCAAAAATCACGTGCTCACAGCTGCCCCTCTTTGCCCGAAAACACAAAGAGTTTTCGTGCAAAGATAAAGTGAGCGGGTATGAGCAATTTTTGCTCGTCGGGTACTCTGTGTGAAACATTTCTTGAAAGCATTTGACCGAACCTTTGCTTTAGAGGTTTCCTACATATCCTGGGCTAAACAGGAATCAGGTCAATGTAGTTCGGGAAACTTTGGTAGCTGGGACTACCATGGGATTGCGATGCTTGTTGTTACTGCTGTTGCTGTTGCCACTGTTGCTTTACTGACCGCCTTATTACAACCAAAGGAAAACTGAAATTGAACTAACTACTTATGCCTGCCAATTGCTAGTTGCAAGATTCCTATCTATAATTCTTTTGCAACTTGATCTTGGGTCTTAGCTGATTCTGCTTGTAGACTTCGATCTGAATCTTGATGCTCGCAAGTTGTAGGCGCCTGTTTATTTCTGCGGTATTGAGTGAGACGGGATTGGCGGAACTTGGGACTTTGATCAAATTTTGGAGCGACCCGCCGTTTGTTTGTTCCAGTATTTGGGGACATCTTCTCCTTTTGTCCTTTTCTTCTTTTCTTTATTCAAGATTGAGACTCATTCCATAGGTCATCTCGGTCCATGTGCCTCGAGGTAAAACCTGCTCAGGCAACAAAACAAACAAACGAACAAAATTTTCTGCCCCAGTTTTGCTGGGAAACTTTCGTGAGTTAAATGTCATAAATCTTCAGAATTGATGAGGGAATCGGGAAACTCATGTCTGAAAGGTGTAACTCAGGGGTTGGAGCCCTGATGTTTACAAAAGGCAAATTGCTCAACTCAGGGATTGGAACCCTAAATTGGGAGGATTGCCAGATCATGCCGGAGAACTGATCGGGTTATGCCAAAGAAAAAGGGGAAAGGTCCACGGGTTATGCCGGGGAAGTCATCGGGTTATGCCAGAAAAGGAAAAGAGTCTACGGGTTATGCCGGGAAAGTCATCGGGTTATGCCGGAAAAGGAAAGAGTCCTCGGATTATGCCGGGAAAGTCATCGGGTTATGCCGGAAAAGGAAAAGAGTCCTCGGGTTATGCCGAAAAAGGAAAAGAGTCCTCGGCTTATGCCGGGGAAGTCATCGGGTTATGCCGGAAAAGGGAAAGAGTCCTCGGGTTATGCCGGAGAAGTCATCGGGTTATGCTGGAAAAGGAAAAGAAGTCCCTAGGTTATGCCAGGGATGTCCACGAGTTATGCCGGGAAAGGGAAAGAGTCCTAGGGTTATGCCGGGGAAGTCATCAGGTTATGCCGGAAAAGGAAAAGAGGTCCCTATGTTATGCCAGGGATGTCCACGGGTTATGCCGGGAAAGGGAAAGAGTCTTTGGGTTATGCCGGGGAAGTCATCAGGTTATGCCGGAAAAGGAAAAAAGGTCCCTGGGTTATGCCAGGGATATCATCGGGTTATGCCGGAAAAGGGAAAGAGTCCTCGGGTTATGCCGGGGAAGTCATCGGGTTATGCCGGAAAAGGAAAAAGGTCCCTGGGTTATGCCAGGGATGTCCACGGGTTATGCCTGGAAGGGGAAAGAGTCCTCGGGTTATGCCGGCGAAGTCATCAGGTTATGCCGGAAAAGGAAAAGAGTCCTCGGGTTATGCCGGGGAAGTCATCGGGTTATGCCGGAAAAGGGAAAGAGTCCTCGGGTTATGCCGGAAAAGGGAAAGAGTCATCGGGTTATGCCGAAAAAGGAAAAGAGGTCCCTGGGTTATGCCAGGGATGTCTACGGGTTATGCCGGAGAAATCATCGGGTTACGCCGGAAAAGGGAAAGAGTCCTCGGGTTATGCCGGGGAAGTCATCGGGTTATGCCGAAAAAGGAAAAGAGGTCCCTGGGTTATGCCAGGGATGTCCACGGGTTATGCCGGGAAAGGGAAATAGTCCTCGGGTTATGCCGGAAAAGGGAAAGAGTCCTCGGGTTATGACGGAAAAGGAAAAGAGGTCCCTGAGTTATGCCAGGGATGTCCACGGGTTATGCCGGGAAAGGGAAAGAGTCCTCGGGTTATGCCGGGAAAGTCATCAGGTTATGCCAGAAAAGGAAAAGAGGTCCCTGGATTATGCCAGGGATGTCCACGGATTATGCCGGGAAAATCATCGGGTTAGAAAAAATGCAGGAAAGAATTGGGAGGAGACTTCCCTTTTGAGTTGATTATTGCAGCATAGCTATTTCTAATCCTTGCGCATTTCCTTTTGGCTGCACCTGCCTCTCGCAGGGTTGTACCTGCTTCCTGCTTAGTTCGTTTTGTATTGCAACTGCTTCAACTTCAAACAAAGGAAAATTGTTAGTTTGAAATTGTCGTCGGTTTTGTGGCCTTCATTGTTTTTCTTGGTCCCAAGCCTCATTTCTGTTGAGAAAATTCGCCATTGATTGGCTTCCAAGGCGACCTCCTTTCAAACTGATAAGACTCAATATTTCAGGATTTCACGATGATTTGCGCGTGTAAGGCTCTGTTTCTTCCGTCTCACTCTGCTTGGGGATTTTGAGGTAATCAAACGTCACGATCACTGAGGCCGGGTATGTTCTCCACCTCTCGCCAGATAGAGCCCTGTGAAACCGGTCCTGCCACCTTTTCTTTCTAGCATGTTTTGGGGCTTAGGGTTAAACCGAAAAGGAGTCCAAAGAAAGGTAAACAAAGAGTGAGGAAATGAATTTAAAAGAGAAGCATCCTTTTCGGGGAAAAGAAAGACTTATCTGAGGTGCATGCTGGCTTTAAATTGACATAACCTGCTTTTTGGACTGGATGCCCGACTCTCATGAACCTACATTTTCTCACGAACCAAACGGATCTATGTTTCCAAACCAGGGAACCTTGCCAGAACCTTCTGTGGTGAAAATCCTCTTTTCGGCCGACAGCGCCCTTTGCGAGTTTTCGCTAGCCGTCCTCTCTCATTTCTCTTCTTACCGTCGCCTTATAGTGCTCGTCATGAGTTTTCACTAACAAGACTCTCTCATTTTGATTTCTCTGCTCGCCATCGCCTTATGGTGCCTGTAGGTTTTCACCAATAAGACTCTCTCATTTTATTTCTCTCATCCTGACTGCGTCGGATCCAAGCAACTGTGTCCTTTGATTTTGAAGAAACTTTTGCCGATTGATCGGAAGGACTTGCAACAGGTTTGGGGTCAAAAGAACTTGGATCGAATTACAACTTTGGAACCGTCCAGGAGGGATTATCGCCGAATTATTATAATGTCTGCCCCAGTTTAACTTTTGGGGAAAAACTGGATTTTTGTTTTGGTGTGACTGAACTCCATAGAGAGGCTGCTTACGTATCCTTTCGAAATCAAGTAAACGTAGTTCAGGAAACTTTAATTTTTTTTTACTAGAACTTCCGGGTTCCAAAGAGGGTAATGAAAGAAAGGTAAACGACTCAAAGGGTTAGCAAAGGATTTGAGTGTTTGGGTAGCGGTAATGAAAGCCTTCGTCCTCTCAATTGTGCAAAAACATCGTCAGAGCAAGTTCAGACATAGTATCTTTTTATTGCATCCGCATTCAATGCTGTCTCGAGATCTTTTCCTTCAATATCACCTAGATATAACGCTCCTCTTGGCAATATCTTCCTGATGATGTACGGACCATTCCAATTAGGAGCAAATTTTCCTTTCGCTTCCTGGTGATGTGGAAGAATGCGCCTTAATACCAGTTGACCTACTTCAAAATTCCTGGGTCGCACTTTCTTGTTGTAAGCACGGGCCATTCTTTGTTGGTACAACTGCCCGTGACAGACCGCAGTCATTCGCTTTTCATCGATCGGCGTTAACTGTTCCAAACGGGTTTTGACCCACTCACTATCTTCAATTTCAGCTTCAACAATGATCCGGAGAGAAGGGATTTCTACCTCTGCCGGTATCACAGCCTCGGTTCCTTAAACCAACAAGTATGGGGTTGCCCCTACTGATGTGCGTACTGTAGTGCGATATCCCAGCAGGGCGAAAGGTAACTGCTCATGCCATTGTCTGGAACTCTGGGTTGTCTTCCTCAAAATCTTCTTGATGTTTTTGTTCGCCGCTTCAATAGCGTCGTTGGCCTTGGGCCGATAAGGAGTGGAATTCCTATACGTTATTTTGAACTATTCGCACACATCCTCCATCAAATGACTATTCAGGTTTGCCGCGTTATCTGTGATTATAGTTGCAGGAATACCGAAATGAAAGATAAGATTTGAATGTACGAAATCCAACACGGCTTTCTTAGTGACCGATTTGAGAGTGACAGCCTCGACCCATTTTGTGAAGTAGTCGATAGCGACCAATATGAATCTGTGCCTATTTGAAGCTTTGGGCTCAATCGGACCAATGACATCCATACCCCAGGCAACAAATGGCCAAGGTGCAGACATGGGATGCAGTTCTGTGGGAGGTGCGTGAATTAGATCTCCATGCACCTGACACTGATGACATTTCCGGACGAAGCTGAAGCAATCTTTCTCCATAGTTATCCAATAATACCCGGCCCGAAGGATTTCTTTGCCAAAACATACCCGTTCATATGAGGTCCACACATTCCTGCGTGTACTTCATGCATGATTCTGCCTGCTTCTTCGGCGTCAACACATCTTAATAAGTTGAGATCAGGGGTTCTTTTATACAATATCTCACCGCTCAAAAATAATCCACTTGGCTGCCGCCTAATAGTTCTCTTCTGATCTCCAGTAGCATGTTCAGGGTATTCTTGTGTTTTCAAGAACCTCTTAACATCCTGGTACCATGGCTGGATACTTGGTCCTGCCTCGACGGCATTGCAGTAACCATGCCTTTCCCTGATTTGGATTTCCAAGGGATCGATGTGGGCGTTGCCTGGATAAGGTAACATTAAAGCTAAAGTGGCAAGTGCATCGGCTAATTCATTGTGACATCACGGGATATACCTGAACTCTACTGATCTGAACCGCTTGCTGAGATCCTCTACGTGCTGCCGGTAAGGAATAAGCTTGACATCTCGAGTTTCCCATTCACCCTGGGCTTGCCGGATAATCAAATCAGAATCCCCCATAATCAACAAATCCCCAACATCTTGATCGATCGCCATATTCATGCCCATGATGCAGGCTTCATATTCAGCTGTATTGTTCGTGCAAAAGAAACGAAGCCTAGCTGTAGCCGGATAATGTTGACCAGCAGGTGAGATCAAGATTGCCCCTATTCCTACACCTTTGGCGTTTACGGCCCCATCAAAGAACATCTTCCAAACATGAGCGTTTTCCGAGGTTACTTCTATGGTGTTGATTTCTTCATCCAGAAAATAAGTACTCAACGGTTGGTATTCCTCATCAACCGGGTTTTCGGCCAAATGATCCGCTAATGCCTGGGCCTTCATTGCCGTGCGAGTGACATAGACTATGTCAAATTGAGTAAGCAAGATTTGCCACTTGGCCAGTCTTCCAGTAGGCATCGGTTTCTGAAATATGTATTTCAAAGGATCCAACCTGCTTATGAAGTAAGTAGTGTGAACTTGGAGATAATGTCTCAATTTTTGAGCAACCCATGTCAAAGCACAACACGTTCTTTCCAGCAGAGTGTACTTGGCCTCGTAGCCGGTGAATTTCTTGCTCAAGTAGTAGATCGCCTGCTCCTTCTTTCCGGTTATGTCATGTTGCCCGAGGACGCAACCAAAAGAATTTTCCAAGACTGTCAGATACAAGAACAGAGGTCTCTCTGGCTCTGGCGGGACCAAAACTGGGGGATTTAAAAGATATTCCTTGATCTTGTCAAAAGCTTCTTGACACTCAGTCGTCCATTTGATCGTTGCATCCTTCCTTAACAGCTTAAATATGGGCTCACACGTGCTAGTTAGCTGGGCGATGAATCGACTGATATAGTTTAACCTGCCCAACAGACTCATCACGTCTTTCTTCGTTCGTGGGGGAGGTAGATCTCTGATAGATTTTATCTTTGTTGGATCTAACTCTATACCTCTCTTGCTTACTATGAAACCCAAAAGCTTGCCTGATGGGACTCCGAAGGCGCATTTGGCCGGGTTCAGCTTCAAGTCGTACTTTCTCAGTCTCTCGAAGAATTTCCTCAAGTCTTGGATATGATTGTCCCGAGTCCTGGACTTGACTATCACGTCGTCCACATACACCTCTATTTATTGATGCATCATGTCATGAAAAATGGCAGTCATGGCTCTCATGTAAGTTGCCCCAGCATTCTTCAAACCGAATGGCATAACCCGATAATAGTAAGTGCCCCATGGTGTAGTGAAGGCAGTCTTCTCGGCGTCTTCTTCATCCATCAACACCTGATGATATCCAGCATAACAATCTACGAAAGACTGGATCTCATGTTTGGCACAATTATCAACAAGGATGTGGATGTTGGGCAATGGGAAATTGTCTTTGGGACTTGCTCTTTTCAAATCTCGATAATCCACACATACCCGAGTCTTCCCATCTTTTTTCGGCATTGGAACTACATTCGCCAACCACGTGGTGTACTGGACTACCCGAATTACTCCCGTTTTCAGCTGCTTGGTGATTTCTTCTTTAATCTTGTCACTGACATCAGTTTTGAACTTTCTTTGCTTTTGTTGAACTGGAGGACAATCAGGGTGAATTGGCAATTTATGCACCACTAGATCAACGCCTAATCCTGGCATGTCATCGTATGACCAAGCAAACACATCTTTAAATTCAAAAAGGAGTTGAATTATCGCGTCTCGCGTTCTCTCGTCCGTGTGAATGCTTATTTTGGTCTCTCGGATTTCCTCAGGAGTTCCCAAATTAACCAGTTCGGTGTCATTTAGATTCGGCTTAGGTTTGTTCTCAAAGTGTTCCAATTCTCGATTTATTTCCTTAAAAGCCTCTTCTTCATCGTATACCATTTCTTGGTTCATTATTTTGCAGCTAAACTGCATGTTTGGATCTGGGCATGAATTCCGCAAGCATGTCATGTTATTTAAAACCGCATTATTAGAACTGAAAGAAGAAAAAAAAACAAAAAAAAAATCAGAGAGAATAAATAAGATGAAAGATGAAATATTAATTTCATTTCATTGAATTTTGAAGATAATAGGGTTTACATCAGAATTTAAGGACAGGAAACTAAAAGGAAATCATTCGAGTTACACCCCAAAATAACTCGTGATGCAGAAAAAGTGGCAAGACTGGTCTACCAGGATTCCCGCTTGATCGGAAACGGAGTAGCCTTCCAGTTTTTCAATTTGGCACCAGGCCCCATGTAAAGCACCTCAGCGGTGCTCGAGCCTTCTCCCGGCTGAACCATATGGGTTTCATACAGCATTTGCCTCATAACCCCACAGATTTCTTCAATTTCCTCGATCGTGAAGGTCTCATCCTCTCTTTCTTCAATGTACTTGGGCCTGACGAATGTTCTGTAAAGATGCGGAATTGGCTGAGATAAAACCCAACCATTGCTCTTCCGTTGGTTTGCCCACATTACGTCAGCTTCTTCGGCGTAAAAACCAACACCGAAGAACTTTTCGGCGGCAAGTGAGGTGATAGGTTCGGTGATACCTTGCAATGATGCCCCGAGTCCCTTCCCCGATTTATAACCATGCCTGATCATTTCCTTGGCAACCATAACTGACGCTTTTGAGAGAAAAGGTTGAGGGTAAGGGCTTCCTTCTTCGCATTGGTCTGCGACCACAACCTCAAAACTTGATAGACTATGTATTCACTACCCTCCTTAGCTTCGAGGCATGGAACCGACGGGTCTCGATAAATTGAATGCTCATCCTCTCAGTGGACTATAATCTCTTGATTTTCATATACAAATTTTACCATCTGGTGTAGAGTAGAAGGTATGGCTTCCGTCACATGAATCTAAGGCCTTCCTAAAAGGAAATTGTAAGAAGTATCCATGTCTAGGACCTGAAGGGTCACCTCAAAATCCACAGGTCCAATAGTCAAAATAAAATCGATCTCGCCTAGGGTGTCCCTTTTGATGCCGTCAAAGGCACGAACACATACGCTGTTGGGCCTGATTCTCCCTATCTCGATCTCCATTCTTTGCAGAGTCGAAAGGGGACAGATATCTACTCCGGACCCGCCATCCAGCATGACCCTCTTCACATAGTACCCTTCACATTTAACTGTTAGGTGGAGGGCCTTGTTGTGAGCGGCCCCTTCCGGGGGCAGATCATTTTTGCTGAAGGAAATCTGATTGATCATGAAGAATCTTTATGCCATCCTCTCTAGCTGTTCCACGGTAGTTTCAATTGGGACGTAAGCTTCGTTGAGGGTCTTGATCAACACTTTCTGATGCTCAGTTGAATTCATTAATAGAGACAACAACGAGACCTGAGTGGGAGACTTTCAGAGTTGGTCAATTATCTCGTAGTCCGCAGTTTTCATTTTCCTAAAAAATTCTTCCGCTTCCTCGGCACTAACTGGTTTTTTGAGTGGGAAACGCCTCTTTGTAGAATCATTCAACTCCTCCAGGTTGAGGTATTTCTCAGTTGGGTTAGTTTCATTTACTTCTCCCAGGATTTCTTTTCCTTTGTAGGTTACTACCGCCTTGTTATAATTCCACGGGACGGTAGTAGGATCTGTCATGGGCCTCTGCGGCGCGCGTCCAATAATCACGGGCTCATTCAGCCTTGGTGAAATTATTGGCCCCCGTTCCGCATGGGTCCCTTTGGGCACATACATTTTAGATCATTTGTTCAGCTCAAACCTTCTTGGAGGGCTCAATGTCACTTGTCCTTTCTTCGGACCTCGGGGGACATAAAGGACGGCATCTTTCGAGGGTACTACCTCAGTTTTGGTTTCCACTTCTTTTTCTGTGTTTTGAGGGGGGGTTTTACTCTTCTTGTCCCCCTTTTCTTGCTTTGCATATGTCTTGGGCTTTTTCTCAATGTCGGCGATTGCAATGATGGCTTTCAAGACAGGATCAAATTCTTTATCTTCGCAGATCATCCCAATAATCGGTCCATTGTTGTGAGCCGGTAACGGGTTGTTGGTCACATTAGGAATGTCTTCGTCCTTTAACACTATCCGCTTTTGTTCTATGAGGTTTTCAACAACCCTTTTCAAAGTCCAACAACTCTCAGTGTCATGCCCTTCCACTCCAGAATGATAGGCACATCGGGCACCAGGTTGGTAAGAGGGTGACTCTGGGTTTTGCCTATTTGGGGGTACGGGTTGTAACAAACCCATTTGGACCAATTTAGGGAAAATGTTGGAATATGACTCACCAATAGGTGTGAAGTCCGTTTTCCTGGGCGGCTCTCGAGTGCGGGCGTTGTAAGGGAGATTATTTTGTGGAGGTCGGGGATTATACTGAGCTTGGTGAGGAGGTTGATTTCTTGGAAATTGAGCTCGATTTTGGTGAAATTGTTGTTGTGGCCTAATATATGGTTGTGCATTCATTACTGTGTAGGGCTGAAGGTTCATAGCATAGGCCGCATCTTGATGGGGGTAGTAGTGTTGCGGGGCTCTTTCAGAGAAATGAAATCTGGACGGATGGGGTTTTCTTACACTCGAAGTTGCCATTGTTGCTTCTTCCTTCTTCTTTCGGTTTGCTCCTCCTCCAGACCCGCCTTGGATTGCTTGGGAGGTGGCCCTTATAGCAGACTGACTCAAGATTCGCCCTGTTTTCAACCCATTCTCCACCATTTCACCGATTTTGATGGCTTCAACAAACGGCTTTCCCAATGCAGACATCATATTTTGATAATAATCAACCTCTTGGGCTTGAAGGAAAACACTGACCATTTCTGTTTCATCCATCAGAGGTTTGACTCTGGCCGCTTGTTCGCGCCATTTGACAGCATATTCTCGAAAGCTCTCTGAAGGCTCCTTCTTTAGATTCGACAATGAATTCCCGTCGGGGGCAATGTCGATGTTATATTGAAACTTCCTGACAAAATCCCGAGCCAAGTCGTCCCAAATGTGCCAACGAGATACTTCCTGATCCGTATACCATTCAGAAGCAATGCCGATCAAAGTTTCTCCAAAGTAAGCCATAAGAAGCTCTTCTTTTCTGCCCGCTCCCCGCAACTGGTTGCAGTACCTTTTGAGGTGGGTATGGGGTCCCCATGCCCGTCATATTTCTCAAACTTTGGGGTTTTGAAATCCAAGGGCAGATGTACGTGCGGGAACATTCATAGGTCAGCGTAAAATACGCTCTTTTGCCCGCTCAGACCCTGTATATTTTTGAGAGTTTGCTCCATGCTTCTCATTTTTCTGGTTATTTCCTCTTGTTCAAGTGTTTTCTCGGCTTTCTCCTGTCCTACGATAAACTCGTACCGAGACGGCTGAGGGTAAGCGTTGGCAGTGAACTGGCTAGGTTCCAATGGAAGAGGTGGTTCTTGAAATGTGAAGGATGATGAATCGAAGTTAGGCCTGGGTAAAACAGGTTGTGCCGTAGCTGAACAAGGTGGAGCAGTGAATATGTTTGAAGCCGCACCGGAAGCTAACACCTGGGGGCGAGACTCAGAAGGTGTTCCAGTAAAGTAGGCTGAGATGGTAGGAAATCCCAGTGGGGTATTTGGATAACTTATGGGGATGTTGGAGGTCCCACTTGCCCTAGGAAAAAGCTCAGGGAATCCAGGGATCGCACTTGGTGGCTCTTTTCCATTGGCCCAGGCGTCCCACATTTTCATCATGCGGAGACGTAGAATTCTATTTTCCTCGACTGTTGCTGACTCAGAAGTTGGGATGGCTGAGATTGAACTTTCCTCCGAAATAGGAATCGTTGGCAGAGGAACTTCTGAAGACATTTCGACACTTCCTTTCGACCTTGTGAAGTATGTATGAACACTTCCTCTTGATTGAGCGACGGGTGGCTGAACGCTTCCTTTTGATCTCGTGAAGTATGAATGTGAGGCCAGATTACCACAAAACCAAACCACTTTTCTAGGAACCTAGACTTATCAGCAAACAAACGGTTAGTTTGAAACAAATAACAGACAGGTAATCTCACATTGGGGTGTGATGCACCTATACGGTTAGGTGAGTTTCTACATGCTTGCAACAAAGACATGCGTCATTCCGGCTTCTCTTTAGGATTTCATTTTTCTTTCTTTGTTTTATTATTATTATTATTATTATTATTATTATTATTATTATTATTATTGTTTTCATTATTTTCAATTAAAAATGTGACCGGATCCGATGAGGATTGCCTACGTATCAAGATGCCGCGTGAACCAGATCATTATGTAGTTCAAAACAGATGAGTGTAAAAGAAGCACACATTTATTACCGAAACAATCTATTACAACCAACATTTTGAAAAAGGGAAAATAACAAACCTTGAAAATAAGTACAGACCAAAACGGACTAATTCACCCTGATGCGAAAAGACGGACAGAAGATGCTAAGATACAGACTCGACCTATGAATGCATTAAGGTTTCGAAAATTGGTGCCCGCAGGGCATTGTTCGGCCTCGCCGCGGTCTTAGGTGTGAGATCCCTTTCAAGTTGTTCTAGCTCATGCATGGTCTTCTTGACATAAACCATCACTGCCAAGAGAACGGTAATGTTGGTCATGTTTTCACACCGTAGACACCTTCTGATGATGGTATGGGCAATGGTCCTAATCTTATCCCTGGTTTGCCTCTTTTCTATAAATAGGCATTTTATCTGATCACTGCATGTTTTTAACGCTTGAGAATCCTGCATATGCTGATTTTTCAGTTGCCGTACTTCTACCTCCATTTGGGCCAACAAGTCGTAACAGTGTCTTCTTTCAATTTGGAAATCCTCGGCCTGCTTAACTGCTTTAACCTCAAGTGCAGCCACCTTTCTCTTCATGTTGGCAACAGTTTTCTCGTGGTAGTGTTTAAATTGATTCAAGTATCGGATATGCTTATCTGCTCTTGTTCCCCACTGTACTTTGAGCTCTATCATGACGTTTTCAGACTCTTCTAAACCATCTCGCCATTCCCTGACTTCATTTCTCAGCCCCTTTATCAACTGCTCATCTGATCGACTCCTTGGTTGTTTATCAGGAGCCATTCTCAATTTCTGGATTTGGGCCTTAAGTTCTTCATTTTCTTGGGCCAATATATTCTTTTCGCCTCGATCTGCAGCGACCTGCATACTGTTATTGAATTTCAGACTTTCAACCTGTTGTTTCAACTCACCGATCTCTGGCCGATAACCTTTCTCCTTTGCTAACCAGTTCCATTGCTCATGGGATGACTCAGCGAAATCTTTGAGATGAGGTCTTTTAGCTGGTCTCTCGCAGGACATGTCACCTTTAAACCAAGCGTGATACCCCGGGGAAACTTCTCCTTTAGCCGTATCCAACACACAAGTGTTTGCCGTCAGATGTTGACACTCACTCCAGATCTGGCGAACTTCTTCTTCTGGGAACCGACCGTCCGGACTGATTTCAACCACTTGGGTACTCAAGTTTTCATCTTTTGGCACTACTTGATACCTCCCAAGTTGCCTCAAAACCCGATACGGTGCATAGGGTTGGATGCTTTTAAGTCCCATCAACAGAAAGTGGGGCCTGGTTGCCGGCACGTATATGATTTCCTCAATAGGCAGCCATCCGAGCGTCCACTGAATTTGGTTGGCAGTGAGAGTTCGGAAGAATGACGTCCAAGCTGTGACTCCCTCAAGCAGACTAACTCCTTTGATTCTTGTGTAGAATTCTCCAATACAAGTCTTTTCGGGCGAACCGTAACCCAGGAGCGGGGAGCGGTGGCACAAATGATCGGTCATTCACATTTGCAACAATAGATTACATCCTTCGAAAAAGTCGCCCCCGGCTCGGCAAGAAGTGAGAGCCCGGAAGATGTCAGCCATAATCATAGGCGCCAGAGTACTCTTATCATGGGTGAGCAAGGTACTGACGACCCCAACTACTTTTAGATCAATGTTTCCGTCTTTCCTTGGGAACATTATAAGACCCAAAAAATCTATCATAAAAGCTACCAGCCTGTGTTCATCCCACTTTTGTCGGTTACCTCTACAGCATAGTTTGAAGTCTGGCTTATTGAACCCGCCCACATGGCCATATCTAGAATATATGAGGCGGAGACTGCAGAAACCTTTTGCAAAATCTGGATGATGAAATGTTCGGGGTATTTTTAGGAAATCCAAAAATCGGTGTACAGTGACGGCCCTAGGTGCAATCAAGTACTTGAACCTTAGTGGAGCTTCATCACTTCCGATGTATCCCGCTATTTCTTCCAATGTCGGGGTGAGCTCAAAGTCTGATAAATGAAATACATTGTGTGTTGAATCCCAGCAAGTGACCAACGATCTGATAACATCACCCTGAGGCTGGATGTCTAGTAAATCCGGGAGATCTTTCAGATACTTCTTTACTTTGTCTTGCCCTTCCTTGCCTAGGTCATTCCACCATAATCGCAACTCAAAAGGGATCTTGGTCATTATTGAAAAGGGTTTGTTTTGTATTGTGCTCATCCTGTACATTTATTCGGGTGGTTATGCCAACGAAAAAAAACTTTTATTAGACTTAAAGTAAAACTATCTATTCTCTTTTCCAAGATTTTTTGTTTTCAAAAGGATGGACTCGGTTTTCAAATGTGACCTTTTAGCACTTCGGGGACGAAGATTTTAAGGCTGCGAGGATCAACCGATCAAAAATAAAAAATGATGACCAAAGATGGCCGTTTATGCAATGTCAGCCTTCCGGCGTCCCGCTTAGGAACATTCGGCTATTTTTACAAAAACGGCATCACCCGACTCTTTTATAAAAGTGGCAACATTAGCGGATCTTTTGTTGTTGGTATGTTAGATTTTGGATGTGATATTTGGTTCAGATTGTTTGTCTCTGTGTGATGTCATTCTGGACTATTACGCTAAAGCGACGCTGTTGGCTATGCCGGAAATGTCACAAATTGAGTGGCGAGGTTTGACGGATTATGTCCTAGTGGAGTGGTTTTATATTTCGAAGACCCATCATTTTTTTTTCTTTTCTGGTCGTTTTTGCAAAATGGGAGGTTGGACCCGATGAGAGTTGCCTACGTATCTCACACACTGTGAGAATCAAACCGCCGTAGTTCGGTCTTGATCAAGCGTAGAGTAAATAAATTAAATCCCTTCTGAATACAATTTTTTTTTAAGAAAAGGAAAATATTTTTCTGGATTTTTAAAGAGATACAGACTAAAGAGAAATCTTTTTAAGGAAGTATTTGGACTATTAGTCTGAATGAAAGAGATACACAAAGAAACAACATTTTTTTTTTTGAAAATATTTTTTTTGTTTTAGAAACCGGTCAGCATGCAGATCTGAAGCAAATAAATGCGCAAAACAGACGGGATGCAGCAGGATGGTCTTTTCATTTCAGGTTGCCTGTCCTAGACGGACCCAACCCCTGTGTTGAGTCCCCTATGTCAAATGCAACAAGATGCAAATAAACGTTCCTACTAGGGATCCGGCATGAGGTTCCGTTATACTAGGTTTATAACCTGGGTATATGTTCTAGACTGTGTACCCGAGCGGACAACTCGAGTCGAGGAGGGGGCAACTTATCGGGAACCAAGCCATCCGACTTCGTAACTTGTCCGAGCCTCTTTTTTATTTCAAGGTATGACACTAACAGAATAGGGAGTCTCAACCAGTAAGCACATCCCCGGAGGTGAAGAGAGAAGGGTTTCAGCACAGTTTATATACAGTTCAGATAATATCAAAGCGGTAAAAGACAACATTTAGCACATTATGCCAAAACATGTAATAAAGATCAGATAATAAAGACAAATATAACAATTATTCTAAGCTCGAATTCTTGAACCCTGAACCAGTGGTTCTGGGTTACTATGTCCCCAGCGGAGTCGCCAGAGCTGTCACACCTCCTTTTTGCGCGCCCGCCCCGAAGGGTAAAATGCGCGAGGGAGTTTTTCCAATTTAAGTGATAATATTCGAAATGGGATTATTTATTTAATTCAGAGTCGCCACTTGGGAAAGGTTTGGCTTTTGGTGTCCCAAGTCACCGGTTTATCTTGAATCCCAAATCGAGGAAAATATTTGACTTTCCAAATGAAGTCTGCGAACCAGAAATTCTAAGTAAGGAATTCTATTGACCCGAGGGAAGGTGTTAGGCACCCCCGAATCCCGTGGTTCTAGCACGGTCGCTTAAATTGTTATAATGGCTAAATATCTGATTTTAATACATGTTATGACTTATGTGCTTTCATTAAGTTTAGTCCGCTTTTATTATTATTTATTTTTATGGAATTGCAACGTCGTGGAAATGTATCTCGAATCACGTCACAATCAATGCACCCGTGATTGTTAATACACTCCAACTCCGTTGAAATTTGGATTTGGTTCACATAAATGCGCACCCGAATTTAAGAAAGTAATATTATTAAAACGCGCCTAAAGAGACTATCACGTTATTATTTTTGGGGAGGGTCATGAAATTCGCTAAATGACCCATCCCGGATTCTAAGTATTTAATACATACATTTATAAGGGCCCCGCGGTTTTGTACGTACTTATTTGGGCGAGACTCGCCTCATTTATTTTAAGGATATCCTAAAGTGACTACATTTCTATTAATTTCGTTTCTAAAAATATGAGGAAAAAAAAAGGAAAATCCTATTTAGTTACATGCTACAAGCATAACATATTGCATACTAGATTAAGACAAATGTCAACAGAAAGGAATATTACTTAAAATTTGAAATTATAAATAAATACAAAAATCGACAAAATAATATATTCAAAGAAGATTAATTATCTTATAACTAGGTTAGCTTCACATAATTATGTGAATAGACCAATAATTATTTTCGACTATTCAAAATAACATTAACCTTGAGTCTTAGTGCTTATTCGAAAGTTTATTAGATCTAAATTTTAAGCCATCTTGCTAGATTCACGCCTATTAGATTAAAGCTCTTAACCCTGCACCATTGATTCGTACTCCCAAATATGTAAAACCTACCGATTCTATAAAATTAATAGCCGCTTCGTTTAAATGGTGAGCCGATGCTAACATTAATTATTAATCTATACTATTAAACCTATATTGAAACAGGGAATTCAAACAAGAGAGTTGACATTAATGGTTAATCCATTAACATTAACTAACGTAATATGAAAATTTGCTTGAAATATGTGTTAAAATCAAACTGGATCGGGCCATGATAAAACAGTTCAAAGATCCAACAGGGTACATACAAATGCCTGCTAATATTCTGTGTTATGTTATCATCACCAACCAAACTAAATTGCTAAAACACATGGAAATATGTCTAATTGATCTAGCAGCGTACTATTTAACAGTCCCAAAATCGAGTTCGAGTACGTTCCAATTCACGCAAAGTAAATACAATTTGGATGAGCCTAAACAATCACAAACTACTTTATCATTCATCCTATTGCTACATCTTGAGCACAGATATTGTGAAAGTATGTGAACGTTTCATTTCTTTGTTTATTTCAACTCAACTTCCAATTCAAGCTTACATCAACCCATAGTTTCAGAAGTGTGTACCTGGAACGTTTACAATTGAAGAGAAAAGAAGTCAGCAAAGTAGCAGCAGTACAGGCAATAGCAAAGGCAGAAGTTCCAACAGCACCAAATACCCCAGAAATATACTTAAAGGAGGCTCGAAGTGATTTGTGAAACCCGACAGCAACTAAACGAACCAAACAGACTCAACTGGACTTGAATTTTAGACCAAAACTGGACCAATAGATAGCCAATAGGTTCCAAAAAATTGAAATCAGTCGAGCAAACCAATGTCAGCTACTGGGACTTGACACTAACCCAGAACTCACTGAAGTGGTGTTTTGTTGCTTTTGCTATCAACTATTTTTTCAAAGCCTCTCTTTGATGCTATGTGAACCCTATCTACTTCTTCCAACTCAATTCTCGCTCACTCTTTCTTCTCTTCTGTTTTTCAGTCTTTTTCGCTTTCCTATCTCTGTATCCCTCTTCCTCTATTTATAGCCTAGAATGAGCCCATTCAAAACAGCCTGTTAAACAAACTGCAACCCCTCCCATGTTCTCCTTCTGTTCTTCCACTCACAGATTAAAATAAAAGTCCTCCCATGAGATTCCCCTGACAGCCCTATCTTTAAATATTAAAAGTGGTTTCCCTTTTATTAAACTAAACAAGAGTATGGGCAGCCTGAATATGCCCTGACAACACATGCTGTCCAATTAACCCTAACTCATTCACAATTGATAATGCACATGCTGTTCACGTAGGGACAAAATTCTATGTCAATTTGAACTTTGAAATCTATGTTAAACTGCAGCTATAAGCAATCCTTAAACGATTTCTGATTCAAATACACAAACTATAAGCAGCTATAATCAATTCGTAATTGGATTCGAACGATGCTTCAGCAGAAATCAAACAACGTGCGTCAAATTATTGTCATTCAAAGCTGAAACTAATCGACAACATATATCGAATCGACTATGTGAATTACAATACGCACAATCAATAGCAAATGAATCGGAATCGAACAGTATTAACAGGGGGTTCAAATTGTACTGACAAAACAGGGGATTACCTTGGGGACTAATTAATCGACCAAAACTCATTCCAATCAATTATACAGTTTAAACACATACACTTATCAATGAACAGACGAAAATTTCGACCAAATAAAAGGTCTAATTTGGAGGAGAAAAGAACAAAGCAAAGGAATTGGAAATAAAATTATTCTAAACAACAGACGAACAACAAAAACAAACAAACAACAATGGATCAAACAGAAAGGGAAAAGAATGCCTCGAGCAAACTAGGTGAAACGGGCCCGAACTTAGACTCGACCTTTTTGAGGTCGAACGGACCTTAATCAAGTGTACTCAATAGAGAACACTTTGACTAAGGTCTATTAGACCCTCAAACCTCTGCTAATTAGGACAAAATCCTGATTTCTGGATTTCTAGGGTTCTTGGGGCTCAGATTAGGGGTTCAGGTTTTCCTGGTTAGATTCGGATCAAACCAAGCCTAGTTTGGTCACGAGGGAGGTCAGGGGAGTGCCTGGTGTGAATCTGGGGTGGGTTGGTGTAGATCGGGATTTTGCTCGAACCTTCAAACGAAGATTCGAGGCGATGGGGAATGATTCGAGGCAAGGGGGTAGCAGATCCTTATTCAGGGGGTTGAGGTGTACTAGGGGTGTTAAGATGGTGGTCACCGGCGTCGTTGCCTCCGGGTTTACGGTGAAGGGAAAGGGGGGCGGCTCTAGGGTTCTAAGGATTTGGGGTTCGGTGAGGGAGACGACTTAAGGGTAAGGGGGGTTGGCTTAGGGCGCGGGGTGAAGGTTTTGGGTTTATATAGTTAGGGGGAAAATTAACCTAGACCGTTCGATCATCAATAATCGATGGCCTGGATTAACCAGCTTAAGTGGAAACGACGCCGTATGGGTTTAAGTGAGGCCGGTGGGTCTCTGGGTGAGACAGGTCGGGTTTAAATGTGGGTATGGAGATGTGATCTTGGCCGTTGATCATCCTGAGATCAATGGCCCAGATCAGGCATGACCAAAACGACGTCGTTTGGATATCCCTGAGGCCAACTGATCTGGACTGGGCAAGGCAGTGTTTTTGGGCCTAATTTTGGTGCTTTTGGGCCTCGAATTTTCCTAAATAAACTGGCCCAATCCGATTTTTAGACCAATTTGCACTCTTTTCTTTTTATTTTCTAATTTAAACACAATACCTAATTAAAGTAAAACTAAACACATATTAATTAACACTTAACACAATTATCACACACATATTAAAATATTTGAATAGGTAAAATCACACCATGGCAACAAAACATAAGACGAAAAGCATACTTTTGCGATTTTTCTTTTAAAAAACCAAACTATGATTTAACTAATTCCTAAATGTACAATTAATCCTAAATAAGCATGTAATATATTTATTTTATATTTCGCGATTAACTACAAAAAGTAAACATTTACGGACAAAAAATGATTACCAAAAATGTCACGCAAATTCTCAAAATTGTGCCCGAAGGTAACTTGTTTTATTTTCGATTTCTTTTGGAGTAATTTTCGTGGAGCAAAAATCACGTGCTCACAGGGTCGTTACATTCTCATGGGATCAAACCATCAGAATAACATCAACAACTATGAATTAAACCTCAAATTCATGAAATCATCCAAGAACATCAAAATTCCTATTTTTCTCAAATAAAGGTCCGATTTATACTAAACGAACTCCGATTCTTACAAAACCTCACAGATTCAACTTAATTAATATATAAGACCTGTATCGGGATCCGGAACCAAAATACGTGTCCAATACCATCAATTTCCAACATATTTACATTTCCAAAAACTCTTATAATTTCAGTTAAACAATTTCTTTCAAAAATTCATTTCTCGGGCTTGGGACCTTGGAATTCGATTCCGGGTATACGCCCAAGTCTCATATTTTACCACAGACCCTATGAGACCGTCGAATCACGGGTCCGAGTCTGTTTACCAAGAATGTTGACCAAAGTCAACTTTAATCAATTTTAAAAGCCAATTTCCTTATTTTACTTGGATTTCACTTAAAAGCTTTCTGGAAACGCTCCCGAACTGCGCACACAAATTGAGGTGAGACAAAAAGAGGTTTTTAAGGCCTCGGAATATAGAATTTGCTTTTAAAAGGTCATCACAGAATTAACCCCATAGGTGAACTACAATATTATGTGCTTCTATTTGTGGGGGCTATGTACGCACGAGGTGACGAGAGTCCATAAGTAACTACTAGCTATACCTATGTCGGGTAGTTATAGGCTTACATCATGCCTTGTTGATATTGTTGTTAAATTATGTTTATTGTTTGTCTTGAGAATAAACGAGATTGAGTTTACTTATTAAATGTTTTTGAAAGTAGTTGAAACTGAGGAAGGTTGGGAACTTAAAAGTTTTCATTTGAAATTCGTAATTTAAAAAGAATCGAGGAGTACCTTAATAACTTAAGAAATCTATGTGTAACCGCGTCACACATATGATCCGCGAGCGGGAAAAATCTTGGAACCTATATTCGATCGCGTCGCATGTATGATTCGCGAGCGGGGTAACTCCTTAAATTTGGATTTGACCGCGTCGCACGTATGATTCGTGAGCGGGGTATTTCCTTCTACTACTCTCATGGGAGCAGGCTGATTGCCTCGGCAGGTTAATATATGCATCTGTGGTTCACGTCGTTCGACCCTCGGCGGTGCACAATTTACTTTTAAATTGGATTGGGCCGTACGCCTCGGCATTCCCTATATGTATATATTATCCTCATGGAATCGTGCATAATATTTGGAAAGAATCCAGTGTATCTGATGGATTTTCCTTGATTTGAATCATGACAACTTCCTTGATGAAATTCACTGTAGTTATATATATGCTCCGGTTACGGAGGGAACTTGCTAGATGAGAGTCTGAGTAAAATTTTAAATAGAGGAATTATATCACGTATTTTATACTTGTGTATTCCATATATTTACTATATTTCTTATTTATTCACTTTCTTACTATACCTGATATTATTGGACCACTAGTAAGTGTTGAAGTCGACCTCTTATCACTACTTTTACGAGGTTAGACTGGATATTTACTAGGTACGCGTTGTTTTCGTACTCATACTACACTTACTGTGCATTTTTGTTGCACATGCACATGCATGTCTAGTGGCCTAATGGGCGCAACGGCATGGTTGATACAGTGACTTATTTCAGTTGCATCTCTCGAGACAACCCGCAGCCGGTAGAGTCTCCTTCAGAGTATTGGTATTTCCCATTCTGTCCAGACTATATTCCGGACAGTTATTGTATTTTATTTTATTCCTTAGTAAATGCTCATGCACTTATGCCACCAGGTTTTGGGATGATTATGGGATATTCAGTATTAAGATTTGAAAGTATTATGAATTATCCGGCAAAGTGTATCTTTTTACTAGTTAAATTAAAAGAAATTTGGATTTCAAAATATTAAAAATGGGAGTTTAATTAACTATTTAGTGTTAGCTTGCCTGACAGAGGTGTCCGGCGCCATCACGATCTTTAATGAATTTTGAGTCGTGACATTTAAAATTTCAAAAGAAATTAAAAAGTAGAAATAAAATTAAAATAAATAAAATAATAGAAATAAAAACCTATAAAGAAAATAAATTAAAATAAAAAGAAAAGGTAAAGAAACTAAAAAGCAACCTTGTAATTACACAGTGTAATTACCACTAATTCTCACCTCCCCCTTGAGAATTGGAGAGTATAATTACACCCCTTCAATTACATCCAATTCCATGCTGACCAAGTAATTACTTGGCCAAACAAACATGTCAAACTGTGTAATTACACCCAATTATACACAAATCCATTTCCAAGGTGACTTTCCAAACAGGTTCTTAAAATTTTGGAATATATTTTCCTCATCAACTCATTTTCCATATCAAGAGAAGGTAAAACATTTTTCAAAACTCTTCTCCAACCTTCCTCCCATTCCCCATCCCCACCAACCTCCACCAACTCACCCCCACACCACCACCCCATCCTTTCCCCACCCCCACTCCCACCCCCACCCTCGCCACCACCCCTATCCTAAATAAAAATATTATTAATAGTACTTTCTTTTCATGTTATAGATAGAGTATATTTTTCATTTCAACAAATGAGTATTTTCTTTTCACGATATATTTGTTTTTATTTTAACAAAAATAGTACTTTCTTTTCATGATGGAAAAAAATATTTTCTTTCATTTAAACACAATGATGTAGTAAAAAGTATCTTCTTTCATTTCAACAAAATGAGTACTTTATTTTCATGTTATAGAAATGGTACTTTCTTTTTCAACCCAAAAAAGTATATTTATTTTAGTTATGGAGCACAAATTCCGATGTTATTTTTGCATAAAAAAGTAAAGCAATACATTAGTTCCTTTGGGTTTGTGTGCATTTTTAGAAGAATATTTAAATTCTTGAATAAAATAAAGTCATGAAAATGTTGGGTATTTTAGGGGGAGGGGGACTTGGGGGAAGGGGGTGAGGGGTGAGGAGAGTGACATAAAAAATTATTTTCCTAAAAAAAAACTCTACTCTCTAACCAAACACCAGAAAATATTTTTTGGGAAAAGGTTTTCACTCACCAACCAAACAAGGGAAAATAACTGATAAAACCACTCATTTTCCATGAAAACATTTTCTAGAAAAATATTTTTCATGGAAAACATTTTCCTTCGTTCCAAACACACCTAAAGAATCTTTTTTTAATAATTGTGGAAACAGACTCCCGATAATATGTAATGTATTTATTTACTTCTTATAGTCATCGTTACTCACGTCTTATTTATGAATACAGTCTTCTTCTTGATGTCGTGGGACTTGATGCAATAGACCACATATTTTGGGAAGGCAATTCTGTGGCGGATTCACCGGCTAAATATGGACGAAATTTGTGTCCACCAACTATAAAAGTGGACAACACTATGTTTGGGGACTCACTCCAAATTTTATTTTAAATGCTTTCAATAAAGACAAATCGGGATGGGTTAGTATGCCATCTCTATCCCTAATTTGTAATAACTAAATTTTGGCTTTTCCTTTTAGCTAAGGGTGGCATGTGGGCCGGTCCCGGGCCTAAGTGGGCTAAATAGGCCAGTCCTCACGGTCCCGGTCCAGTACCAATTTAAACGGGCCTCGAGGTTCCGGTCCTGGTGGTCTTTTTGTTTGAAACGGCCCAGTACCGGGCCCACGAACTAATGGTCTCGGGCTAAGTGGGCCCAAGTGAGCCCAATCGATACGTTTTTTTTGAAATTTTATAGAAGTTAGAGGAAAAAGATGGTAATAAAAATATCTAAGGCAATTCCTTATAAATTATATTATAGAACTGTGACCTAAATTTTTTAATTCAAATTTAAAGATAAAAATATTGTAAAGAGATATTCAAAGCAATGCGTTATACATTTATTATAGCATTAAAAAAATATGGCAATATCTTTTTTAGTCTTCCTCCCCCTATGGAATAAGCACAACAAGACGCTAATACCACCATTGAGAAGAAAAAGAAACTAATCAAGATGTGTCAAAATACAAGTTACATAATACATACTAATTTTTGTTCATACAAGTTACATGGTATCTCTTACAAACTTCATAAATCTATTAAGGTCCGGAGGAATTTCCGTTAGTAGTGGCGGAAAAGAAGCTTGGTCATCACTGCTTCCAGGCGAAGCAGAATCCTCCGTAAGTTCGGTTAGCATTTCTTCGTAAGCTTCGTCTACCTCTGGTTGTGATTCAGCAAGTCCAAAATTTCTTCTTTTTGAATGGATCCAATCTCTGAAAAGTACTTATTTTTCCAAGCTATCCTCATAGACGCTTTATAATCACCGAGTTGAAGTCTTTCTTAACTGAAAGCGCTCTCTGATGCCACTGTTGAAGCTTGAATAGTTCAAACATCTCGGGCCATCCTTGAATGCACCGGAAAGTATTTTTCTTTGTTCTTCCACCATTCCAAAATATTATAGAGCCGTCCGGATTCACTTCCTCTATTCTCTGTGACAAATAAACTTCAAGCTCATTTATTTGTGAAAATTATTAGTAGTACAACCTTGAGAACCCCTTAACCCCGCCCAAGCACAAATGCTCTTACTCCCGCAGTTCTTTTAGATGATTGAAAATAAGAAGAAAAAGGAGTTGGAACATTTGGTCTAGCATGATCTAATGCAATTTGATAAGCATTATAAATAGTTTGAGCATTTATTTTAATTGAGGCTATTGCTTCTAGAAGTGTAGACAACTCCTCATCTTCAAGTGCTAAACCATTATAAACAATTTCATACTAAAATGAGGACCTCGTAATTTCATAGTAGGATTTAACAAGGCAACAACACCATAAATAGAGAAAATAGGGAAAAAATATTTTTTAAAACTTTTTTCTCATAGATTCAATAGCAAGTTTATAAATTTTTCCACCCTCTAAAAAATGAGCAAACAAATTTAAAAGTTATGCAATATAAACTAAACAGTTAGAAATAGTAGGATAATATTGTCCAGAAAATTCATTTGTAGCAATATGAAATTTTTCTAAAAAATCTACAAGCATTTTAACATTAGCCCAATCCGTATTTTTAAGGTGCTCATCATCATCACTTACATGAGCATTAAACGTTGAGTTTATGGGGTTTCTGTCACGACCCAAAATCTATTAAAGGTCGTGATGGCGCCGACACCACTGTCAAGCAAGCCAACACTAAATAATTAGTGAAATTCTCATTTTAATATTTTTGAAATTGTAAATTTTGCTTCAATTTAACTAGTAAAATATGAATTTACGGAATAGATAATAATATTTTCCAATTTCAAACGGAACACCCCATAATCATCCCAGAACCTGATGTCACAAGAGCATGAGCATTTACTAGGAATTAATATAAAATACAATAACTGTCCGGAATATATATTTGGACAGAAAAGAAAAATACAAGTACTTTGAAGGAGAATCTGTTGGTTGCTGTAACGAGCCGACCGATCATTTTGAGCTTTTGCACTTTTCTTGTTAGTTATGGGGCGTTACCTGCCATGTGTGATGTATTATAACTTATGTAAATCGTTGGTTTTGGTTTTCAGGGTAATCGGAATGAATTTGGAATAACAGTTCTCGGTTGAAGCTTGAAATTTGAAAGGTTTGACCAAGATTTGACTTGTTAGTATATGATCCCAGATCGGGATTTTTTTTATTTGGTTAGCTTCGTTAGGTGATTTCGGACTAAGGAGCGTGATCGGAATGCATTTTGGAGGTCCGTGGAAGGTTTAGGCTTGAATTGGCGAAATTGAGGTTTTGGCGTTTTCCGGTTGATAGGTGAGATTTTGATATAGGGGTCGAAATGGATTTCTGGAAGTTGCAGTAGTTCTGTTGTGTCATTTGGGATGTGTGTGCAGAATTTCAGGTCATTCAGACGTGGTTTGGTTGTGTTTTTGATCGAAAGCGTAATTTAGAAGGTTTTGGAATTCTTAGGCATGAATCCGATGCGAATTTGGTGTTTTGATGTTATTTTGAGCATTCCGAAGGTTGTAACAAGTTTTAATGAGGTTATGAGATATGTTGGCATGTTTGGTTGAGGTCCTGAGGACCTCGGGTGAGTTTCGGGTGGTCAATCGGACCATTTCATGTTTTGCAAAGTTGCAGAAATATTTCTGTTCATTGCTGCAGGCATTTGGCCTTCGCGTTCGCTAAGGGTTAGCTGGTGAGGTAGAGATTTTAGACTTAGCATTCGCGAAGGGCTGGGTTCGTCGTGCATCGTGTTTGCGAGGGAGGCTCCGCGTTCGCGTAGGGGAAGTGAGCAGCTGGGTTTGAGGATTTATTTGTTCTTCGCATTCACGGAAAGGGAGTCGTGTTCGTGTTGGGTTAGGGAGCCAAGTCTTCGCGTTCGCGAATGGTAGGACGTGTTCGCGGTGAAGGAAATTTGGTCAAAGTAATTTTGTGCTTCGCGAACGCGAGGCTTTGACCGCGTTCGCAAAGAAGGATTTTTATGCCTGGGCAGAATGATTTAAAAGGGCTATTCTGCGATTTTGAGGCTAAGTACCTCCATTGTTGGGCGATTTTAAAGCTTAAGAGAGCTAATTGATGAGGGAATTCAAGACGATTTCATGGAGGTAAGATTTTTGTTCCCTAAACTTGTTTCTATGATGAATTCTATCATTGTAAGCTTGAAATCCATGGAACAATTAGTACCATAAATGGGTAATTAGGGCTTGAGATTAAGAGACCTTTGAGTGGGGATTTGATGGGCCATTTGTGGTCCGATTTTGATGTTCTTGATATTTATAGACTCGTGTGAGGATGAGGATTCCATTGATGATAATTTTATAGGATTCCGAGACGTGGGCCCGGGGGGCGGGTTTGAGCAATTTCGGGATTTTGATGTAAAATTCGTTACCTTTGCATATTTTAATGATTATGTACTGATTGTGGCTAAATTTGGAGCATCCGAAGGTCTAATCATGCGGGAAAGGCATCACGGGCTAGAGTTTGGACCGAAACGAGGTGAGTGATAATTGTAAATGATGTTCTGAGGGTTTGAAACCCCATATTACACATTGTAGTGCTATATATAGGTGAGGCACATGCTTGATGATGAGCGTGGGGTCGTGCACTATTGGTGATTGTGACTCGGTCAGTCCTGATTGCTAATTTTACCGTATATTTGACTGGAATCTATTTCCTATCATCATTATTTGGGCTGAATGCCATATTTGGGCTTAGTGCCAACTATTTGAACCCTTCGGGGATTTTTGTTGATATTGACTCACTATTTTGACTTTATACTTGAACTCAATCATATTATTTTCCACTGTTTTTTCTCAAAACTCAGCCATGTTCACTCAGCTTTAATACTCAAATGATATTTAAATGATGTTTTGGGCTGAGAAACACTATTTTACTGTTGCCCGAGAGGCTTATGTGATTTTTAATTGAGTAAGGCCGAGGGCCTATGTTGTGAGGATATCTTCTGGGTCGGGCTGCATGCCGCAGCGGTGATATACTAATTTGATTATGAGGCCGAGGGCCTGAGATATGTATGCTACGAGGTGGCTTGTTGATAATGATATGACGCCGAGAGCCTGATTATGATTCCACGAGGTGACTTGATATTGCGCTTATCTTTTAACAATTTATATTTCCGACCAATGAGGCCATTCCAAAACAGTCAATTAAGTCATGCGCAAATCATGTCGAGGTCGTACGACCCGATCCAACATAATATTTAAACTGTGCATTGCCGGGGGTCGAACGACGCGAACCACAGATGCATCTATTACCCCGCTCGCGAAATACATGCGACGCTGTCAAATGAAAATTTAAGGAATTACCCCGCTCGCGAATCATAACTGCGGCACAGCCAAATATAAGTTTAAGGTATTACCCCGCTCGCGAATCATACCTATGATGAGGTCAAACATAAATTTAACTTTTAAATCATATCTCTTTCTTGATTCTTTTCAAAATAAGGGAAATTCAACTTGAAGCTTTTTAAGGAAATTACCGAGCTCGCGAAACATACATGCGACGCGGTTACATATAAATTTCTTAAGCTATTATAATATTCCTCAATTCTTTTCGAAATTTCGAAGTTCAAATAAAACCTTTTAAATCTTCAATTTCTTCAAATTTACATTCTTTCAAGACAATTATTACTCAACCTCAATCTTGCTTTTTCTCAAGGCAAACAATAAACATAAATCAACAGCAATATCAACAAGGCATGATATAAACCTAGACTACCCGGACATAGTCATAGCTAGTAGCTATGTACGAACTCTCGTCACTTCATGTGTACGTAGCCCCCACAATTAGAAGCACATATTAATTTATGTTACCTATGGGGTTAATTCCCTCTTACAAGGTTAGAAAGGAGACTTACCTCGCTCTGAAGTTCTAAAACTGGCTCCAACATCGCTTTAACACCTCAAACCGGTGCCCAACGCTCAAAACTAGTCAATAAATGTGCAAATCCATAAATATATACTCCAACTTATTATAATCCAATTTAAAATAATTTCCAACTCCGCTCGAAAAGTCGATAAAATCAACCTTCGGGCCCATATGCCCGGATTCCAAAAATTATTGAAAATAAATATTACTCATAACTCATATGGTCTATATCCAGAAATTCATCAAATTTTGTCCGTTTAAATCAAGGATTTACCATTTTTCAACTTTGGGGCTCCAAATCCCAATTTCTACAATCCAAACACGAATAAAAATAGAAACCAACAGAAATAATGATGGATAAATATCAAAATAGTCAGATATGTACCTCCTTGTTGAGACAAGAAAAACGCCACAAAATCACCTCAAACGGAGCTCTAGAACTCAAGATATGCCTAAAATACTAAAATTCTCGGTTTAAAACATTGTCCAGGCGATTTTTCTTCATTGCCTTCGCGGGAGACCTTTGCGTTCGTGAAGAGCAATTTTTCGCGTTGACTGGTCAACTCAGAAATCCTTCTTCGCGTTCACGGAACTTCCCTCGCGCTCGCGAAGAACAAATCTTCGCACTAGAAACCAGCAATTTTGTCTGACACGGAAATGGGCATAACTCTCTTGTACAACATCAAAATTCAACGATTCTTGTTGCCATGGCTCCATAATTATGATACAGATCTAATGGCTCAATCCAATCACAAATCAAAGGTCGTTTGCTCGATATAGTTCCCTTTATGCCCAAAGAAATGACGCCAACCCATCAAATAAGAGCGTGATACAACCCAAATGCCACCAAAACACACTTGAGGGCCCCGAGACCCCGTCCAATCATACAAACCAGTCTCCTAACATAACACGGACCTGGTCAAGGCCTCAAATCACATCAAACAATATCAAAATCATGAATCACACCCCAATTTAAGCTTAATAAACTTTAGAACTTCCAACTTCCATATTCGATGCCGAAACCTATCAAATCACATCCGATTGACCTCAAATTTTGCACACAAGTCAAATTTGACATTACGAACCTACTCCAACTTCTAGAATTGGAATACGACCCCGATATCAAAAGGTGCACTTCCGGTCAAACTCCTCAAAAACCTTCAAATTTTTAACTTTCGCCAAATGATCCCAAAATGACATACGGACCTCCGAATCCACTTTCGGATGCGCTCCCAATAACAGAATCACCATACGGAGCTATTCCCAAATAGACATCGATAATTTTGAAATGCACTTCAACCCAAATTTATGAAATTCTGCCAAAATGCTAACTTCCACAATAGGTGCTGAAACACTCTCGGGTCATCCAAAGCCTGATACGCACATACACCCAAGTCCAAAATCACCATACTAACCTGTTAGTACCTTCAAATCCTGATTCTGAGGTCATTTACCCAAAATCCAACCTTAGTCAGAATCTTCCAATTTAAAGCTTCTGAAATAAGAATTCTCTTTCCTAATCAACTCCGAACTTCCCGAATTTCAATTCCGACCACGCGAACAAGTCGTAATACCTGAAGTGTAGCTGCTCGTCGACTCAAACCACCGAACGACATGCAAGATCTCCAAATGACCGGTCAGGTCGTTACAGTTTCTATATTCATATGCAACAACTAAACTTTCATATATGTAATCCATCTAGTTGGACAAGGTTTAGAATCTTTTCTTTCTCTTAGGCCAAAGTTATCTCACCTTTTAAAATATTTTCTAAGTCTACTTCTACAGTTTGAATAAAAAATCTATTTAAGATACATGTTAACCTTTTCAATTTAAATATTTAAATTCTCATACCATCACCCACAATTAAATGGTAAATATGACAAATAAATCTAACATGAAAAATGTTACTAAATGCAGGACCTAGTGTAGCTGTAAGCAAGGCTACAACATATTTGTTACTTGTAGCATTATCCATTGAAACTGATATAATTTTATCACTAATGCAAAAATATCTATAAATATCTGTAACTGTGCTAGCAATAAACTACCCTGTGTGATGTGAATTAATTATTCTATAAGCAATAATGTGCTTTTGCATTATCCAATCCTCATTAATCTAATGGCTGGTAACAGTAAGGTAATCACAGTCATTACCACTTCTACCAATATAAGTTGTAATAGCAATACATCAATTTATATGAATAAATAAATAGTGCAAATGTTGTTCATATTCATGTTTATATTTATAAATGTCGCTCTTTACGGTTGTGCGAGGAAAACCTTTATAAATGGGATTAAAAAATTTTCTAATATAATGCACAAAATGAGGGCCAGAAGGAAAACTATAGTGTAAGCACATAAGAGTAACCATTTTTGCCAATTCTTCCCGATCTTTTTTTCGATCATAATATAAAATACCACCGGTAACAGTGTTAATTTCCGGTTAAAATTGATTTAACCCGGTACTAGGGTCAGCCTGACTAGGAGTAGGTACACTTGTCCCCTAGGCCAAAGCTTTCATACGTATGAAGATATTTGACTTTAGGGTGTATTAATATGTGTCTAGCCAAAGTTCCCGTCCCCCTCCCCTCCCCCGACCTCCAACATATTTAAAAGCTAACTCCTTGCCATACGTTTTACACTTAGCCTTATTTTATGGAATTAGTTGACTAAAAAATGGCCAAACAATAGATGTTTCTATTCGTTTGGTACGTTGCTATAAAAAGTAGGGGCAGTAACAAGAGTATCAGACGGGGGCATCATTTGGATTATCACTAGTTGGGTTAATTTCAGGAGCAGGACTGTCACGCCCCCTTTTTCTCGCGAAATTGGGCTTGTGACATTTGGAAGGACAACTCGTTCCCTTTTGGGAATTGGGTTTTGGAATTTGAAGAATCACCACCTAATGATTAAGTGCATTAGGACACTAAGAAGGGTTTGAGTTTGAAGAACCAGAGTTTGGGTAAGGGCTAGAAATTATCTCGAGGGAAAGGTGTTAGGCACCCCTCAAGATCCACTAGTGTGGTTCCCGGCCATGTTACAATTGTGACTTCACATAATCAAATAAGCAATTAAGGGCCTCAAATAGAAGGGGATTTTCACATATTATTGCAAGCAAATTGAAAAGTTTGAAGAGAATAAAGAAAGCAGAAATTTTAAGGAAATAGTTCGGACAATAAAACAAGTTAAAAAGGAAGGGGGGTCCTAGGTTTACAAACAATATGGATCACATCAATGCAATGCCCGGTAATCACTCTTCAAAAGAGGGGTTACACGTGGTATTAGCACACCGGTCATCATATCCATATCTACCCTTTCCCACCCCGTTAAGGTGTTAAGCGCAGAATAGTATCGTTACTTATTGCATGCTAGTACCCGCCCCAATCCTATCAGTCCCGGAGGTGTTTGGGACTACTAGTCCTAAAGGGAAGGGAGATTTGGTTTTCAAAGTTTTAAAAGGACAAAATTCTAGGACGACAATCAAAACATATAAGGCAGGTATGGGGAGAACACATAACAGTTTAAAGGGCTCAAACAGGCCTCCGCAACTTAAAGACATATTATTTAGCATGTCTTGCATGTACTGGTTATGGTCTGAATTAAATTAAAGCGTAGGATAGGCTGATTCATCATATATTTCTCAGATGAGAAATCAGAATTAGCCTTCCCTAGTTGTAATTTATCAAAGACTGATGCAGTTAATTAATTACCTAATGGTTTGCCTAAGTGAGACCTATAGGCATGATATCTAACAGTGCTTACTCTGATTTTAAAGAAGGCTTACTGATTGTAGAAAACACATAAGTTCTGCTGATGTTAAACGACATTACTACTGATTTTAGACTTGTAGATGAAATAAACAAATCAGATTCAACTGGTTACTCCTATAGGCATGATTTCTAGGCGTTGTTGGTTTTAAGACGATTATAAAAGTGCAGGAGTCCTATAGACATGGTATCTAGAATGAAACTTATTAATACTTAACCTATAACTATTTGCCTAATGATAGATGTAAAATGCAGAAATGCCGAAAACCTATTGTCATGATTTCTATATGTAGATGTGCAGAAAAACCTACAGACAGGATTTCTATATGATATGCGAATGTGCAGAAAACCTATAGACATGATCTCTATGTATGTAGAGGTGCAGAAAAACCTACAAACAAGATCTATATGATATGCAGAAGTGCAGAACTTGTGAATAGTAACGCCTATGAGCATGCTGTCTACCCTTTGCATACATAAGTGACCTTCCCCTTTTCAGTAGAACCCTATAAGTTACTACAACATGTTACAAACCAGAATGAATTAAGAAAAGTAAAATTATATCAGAAATTAAGCTACAACCAAGGATCTTAATTCAGACTCAAGGTCCAACAATATGAGGTGAACCAACTTTCAGGATCAGGTTTCCAAAGCCTTCTCTTATTTGGGATGTGTCAAAGTTCCTCAAGATCCTCAAATGGACTCCGGGCAGTGCTTACAACCCAAATATATTGCAGAATTAAGAGCATAGTGCAGTGTGGAAATGTCAGCCTCAGATGTCCAAGTTCAGAGGGAACTCAAGGTCCCAAAGCAAGGCTCATAAGAGCGGGGCAGAACTTAGAATCTAAGAGTAAGTGTAAGTGCACAAGGGGAAATCAGGGAAAGCCATGGCAGGCTGGTGGTCATGCCCAGCAATCAGGAGTTCTAGCACACCCTTGACTAGCCTATTAGCCACATTTTTTAGAGGTGGGATCCATTGAGGATCAGGTTCAGACCTAATTAGCAATTTGGATGCTATCAGGCCATGAACCTTAATTCAAACACACAGAAGGGAGTAGGGGTATAGGGAGTTCATAACAAATAGCAGATGCAAAGAAAGAGTAGCATACTCAATACATAACATGAATAGCAAAGTAGACAGGAGTGTAGCAACTGTAAAATAAACACATAAGGATGGTGCTGAAATCGAAATTAAGGCATACCAGTTTTAGGGAAACAAATAAGTGAAAGCTGAAATCTTTTAAACCAAATTGCAAGCAAACAGTACAAAAGATCTCAGAAGAGAGTAGAGTATTGAAAGAGTATTGAAATTGAGCGGGGTGTGTGTACAGTATTGAATTCAAAGTGTTCAACTGAAGGTTCAAGGTGTCTAAGTGCAGAAGGGTCGTGCCCCTTTTATAGTGCAGAAAACAAGTAAGAAAAGGAAAGGGAATAGTTTGCAATCAATCATACAGAATCTCCCTTCAGTTAAGGGATTCTGATTTCAAACGGGTAGAAGACAATTCAGGAAAGAATTGGATTAAAATCTTTTCCAAAGTAGTACAAGAAGGGCAAATACATAGAAACTATTTAAGGAAAGAGTTTGATAGCAACACGGTTTGTGCAAATAAGGAAAGGCAATCAATCATCAGCCAGTAAAAATTAGAAATTGAGTTTGGTATGAATGAATCCAACTAGAAAAGGTGAAGAAAGGTTTAATTAAAGAAAATCAGTAACAATCAATCGAACCTTATTAAAAGGAATTCTAAATCAATCACAAATTGGCAAAATCTCTTTTGAAGGAAGAATTCCTCATATATATAAAGCGTACAAACATGTCAAACAAGAAAGAATTGTCATGCTAATTAAAAAGAATCTAGCATAGAAAAGTTCAGAGTCACAAGCCAAGAGTCTCAAATTCAGTACATAGACTCAGACTTAGTTCGAGAAAATCCAGGGTTCCATAATAGAACCCTAGTCCAAACATAAGATCAAACTTGCCAAAATACCCCAAATCCTAGGGTTTTCAACTCGAGTCAGATGCAGAGATGAGAAGACAAATAACGGAAACAGGCTTAGAGGTCTCTTTCAAAGGCTCATGAGAAAACAAACAGGTAAAATAGCAAGTTCGAAACAAACATAGTGAAAAAGCTGATTTGAAGCATAAAGAACATGTTTTAAGAAAAGCTTGGAACTTAAACAAGTTCAGAAGACAAAGAGGTAGCATAAACTTAAGGAAACAGTAGATGAAACATGTTTAGAAAGAACTCAAACAAAGTCCAGAAGAAGGCAAATAAGAACTATGAGCTTAGTAGAAATTATAGTAAAGGAACACAGGGTTAAACGAACACATAAGATAAACGTGTGAAAGCATGATATAGAAACTAGTAGAAGAAAGAACGGAGCATAGTAGAAGCATATGCATAATAAGGCAAACCTAAGAACAGAGGAGAAGGACATGCGAGGTAGAAAAGAGAACATAAAAACATAGCATAGACAGATTCACACAAAGAAAAGAAGAAGAGGAGTCAGAAAACATTTTAAAACTTTTTTCGAAGAGAAACAAATTTTGAAAGAGAAGATTGGGGAAAACGTTTTAAAATTCCAGTAGAACACAGATATAGCATAGATCTAAGAAAAAAACTAGAGAAAACCTCGAATAGCTTAGGGTTTCAAAGAAATGAGAAAGGCTTGGAAGAAAATCCGATCCTGAGTCGAAAAGACTCATATTGCTTGAACACGCCGGAATAATGGCCGGAGAAGCCATAGATCTACAGATCTGAGAAGGATCTGAAGAGATCCATTAGAGTCGGGCCTCGAAGCTTCGAACAACCATATTTTGATGGTGGAGGGGGGTGAGTACCAACCATCCATGGCCTGAGAAGCCACGGATTCTGGTGGAAACATGGTAGAATAAGGTGGGAGATGGCTAGGGTTTCAGAGAGCTTGAGAGTGTTTTGAGAGACGAAGGGTTTCAAGGCGGCATGTCAGGTGAGAATGAGGGAGATTAGGGTAGTCGTTTAGGTTTAATTATGGAAGGGCGAGTCTTGGCCGTTGACCTTGAGTGATCAACGGTCCAGATTTAAGTGGTAGGTGGGGAACGGGTTGGGTCGTTTGTAATTGGGTCGTGGGTTGGATCCAGATTGAAACTGGGTTGGTTTTAATTTGGGCAAAATTGGGGTCAAATTGAGGCTAAATTGAAAGGAAATGAGGCTGTAATTGAAATAGAAATAGGCTAAATGTTAAATAGCCAATTTTCCTCTTTTATTTTATAAAAATAGTGAAAAAGACTTTAAAACAAATTAAAAGTACTGACCCAACTAATAACGCATAAATATTGATTTAAAAATATTTAAACCAATTTTCAATTATAGAAATGCTATTAATCTTAAAATAGGCTATAATTGCAATTATATGCAATTTAATCTTTTAAATACCAAATAAATTTGTAAAAATGTACAAAAATTATCTTAACTATATTTTGGTATAAATATGGGAAAAAATAAATTATTCACCAAAATTGATGATTTTGAGAATAATTATGGATTTTGTACTGCTAAAATAGATAGTAAATTGATTTTAAAAACTCTTCAAAAGATTAGAAAAATACTAAAACACTTGGATATGCTTATGTATGCATATGTGCTATTTTGAAAGTATTTTGTATATAAAAATACATAGGAAAAAAATTGGGTATCAACAAGGACTAGTAGGTGTATCGCCATCTGGTTGAGTTTCATCAAAATCTATTTCCTCCTCATTATTTTCATCAATAGTTGGATTGGAATAAAGAGCATTCATTAATTCGTGGTTTAATTGTTCACCAGCTCTAACATTATGGCAAAATTGACTCTCAGTAACTTGTATTAAACTATTATCGCTATCAAGAATAGCAGGTGTAGGACGGATATGGGGTTTGGATCGGGGAGCGGGGGGCAACGAAGGAGGAACAGATTCGCCACTATATTCGCCATTCTTGGACTTTTCCTTATTTTTACCAAAATTATTTTTAAGGAATCCATCATAATTAATCAAATAATAGAAAATAAATAAAACAAACAAAACTATAATATTAAAAATTAAGAGTTGGAACGAGTTTACCGAATTGACGAACAACTTGTTGAAAATTGATTATCGTTGAAGACTTCAATTCACCAACTTCACAATTTTTTCACAAATTGTAACAATAAAATAAGTAATAGTAGCAATTATAGAGGAAAATTAGAGAGAGATTGAGAGAGGTTGATGATTTTGTGAGAAAAATAAAAGAATAAGGGGGTATTTATAATTGAAAATAGGAAAAAAATATAATTCTAAAAAGTTTGGGGTTAAAATAAAGTTGAGGAGGTTAAATGTCTATTTTGTAAATAGCAAACGACTATTTTTTAAAGGCCAACGCCAGATTTTTTAAAGGCCAACGGTCCATTTTTTTTAAAATTATGACCGTTGGGACCGTTTAGGCCCGCCAAGGACCGGTCCCGGTCTCGCGGGCTTTTTTTGAAGAACCGGCCCAGAAGACCGGCTCACCCCCACGGTCCCGATTCTAACCGGTTATGGCCCGTTTAAGCCCAAAAGATCGTTTGGTCTGCAGTCCCGGGCCTGGACCGGGCCACTTGCCACCCTTACTTTTAGCAATGAAATATTTCTTTCCTCAGCCAAAAAAGGACAATAGGGTGGTGGGATAGTTGGCTAACGAGTAGGTCTATAACTTCTGAGTTATTATCCCTAGAGATGTTCGTCGGTCGGTACGTTACGATATTTAGACATTTCGATTCGGTATTTTCGGTATTCAGTTTCTTAAAATGCTACCAATATCGTACCTAATTAAATTCGGCATGGTTCGATTTTTCTCTTTTCGGTTTCGGTTTATTCGGTTCGGTAACTTCGGTTTATTCGGTGTGAATACTAACAAGTGCATAGAGTCATAGACTATAATATTCTTAATTAAAGTACTCAAAAGTACAATACAAACAAATTAAAGTACTCAAAAGTACAATACAAAAAAGGTTTGTTGACAAAAGTTTTGTCAAAAAACCTGCAAATATCAACCTAGAGAGAAATATCTTCTTACTTGCTTAGAGTGAATTGATGAACTTAGAGAATAAAGGAAAGTAAAATTTTGATTGTTTATATTTATATTATAACTAATAATATGTGTTTTGTGTAATATAATATATATTTCGGTACGTAATCGGTATTTCATTAAAAAAATACTAAATACCATATCTAATACCATTTTTTTTAAAACTTAAACCAAATACTATATCGAATATCAAAATATCAAATATCAAATACCAAATTTTTTGATTTCGATACCGTAATTCGTTATTTACCAAATTATGCAGAGCCCTAATTATCCATGACGTGAGAGTTCGAACATCTCTCACTCCACAATGTGCTTTTTTCCTGCAAAACCTTTAAAGATACAAATTTCGAAAAAGGAAAAAAAATATACTCCACTTCAAAGTTCAAAGAAACAATTGCCAATATTTCTCCATCAGTAAGGAGAATAAAATCATTAACTTTTCTTTAGAAGGCAAAGATATTTTTGAGGAGATGCTTGAATCTCCATTATTATTGGTATAAAACCTTATCCATTAAAGTAGTGATCATGAAACCCTAAGGTTAATTGCATTAGTAATGATTCTAGCGCTTGCAGACCACTCCACGTCCATAAAGTCCACTAGTGCAGCTCAAGCTCGGCAACTCCAAAGCAAAGCCAACCTCCTTATCAGATTGTTCTCCATTTGCTTGAAACCTAGCCACGGAACAATCAGCGTCAAAGAGTCCTGAAGTTGCAAATTCTTTGTCACCTCCCATTACAGGCATCAGAACACCCATCTTAACTTTGCTCACGTAGTTCTTCCTATAAGTTTGCCCTAAAACACCGTTCACTTCATTACTCAAAGAGAAAAACTTGAATCCAAGTTCAAGATGTGCAAAACAGTCATCTTTCGTTATGCCATAGTTATGAACTCGGGATTCTTGCTCTGTAATAGGTACAACCTTGGCAGTGATCTTGAGAATATTTTCAACTTCGATGGCAACATCGTTAGTGTTGCTGATTCTAGTTACAGAGGCCATAGGTGAAGTTTCAGATTGCCATCTTGCGCCTTCCTCGTCATTAAGAAGTATGGGTTTATCATCAAAGTGGAGGGAAAGGCGGTCGATGGAATCATCCCATGTTGCTGTTTTTAGTGCGCCAATGGAGATCTTGTGATTACCATAAAGGATAGCAATGGATTGTACCCAAGTGAAGTCTCTCTTCATGTTCTCGTTTCGCCTTCCTATGAAGTGGCCATTGATGTGAAATTCAGGGTCGGAGACAAGACAAAAATCTTTGTCCTTCTTACCATGGAAGTAGAAGGTAATCCCATCACCGCCGATGAAACGAGGATCTTGGCAAACAGCTCCAGGCATGTCACACCCTAGGTCCCAAATAAAAATATTCAGTAAATATACAGTCTAGTCAAAAGCTATACTCCCTCCATTTCATTTCATATGACATTATTATTGGACCCGAATCTAATATAACGAACAAAACAAAGAAACATTCGACATAAAAGCTTAAACGAAGTTTAACTTGAGACGGAGTTTAAGAAAAGAAGAAACTTTTAAATCTTTTGGCCTTAAAAAGCTTAAGGGGTAAAAGCTTTGTGGGACTATATCATTTTTGTGATTATAAAAATTTCTTAGTAAGGTAGAAATGTGTCATTTATTTTGAAACATACTAAAAAGGAAGTATCTCGTTTAATTTGAAAAGGGAAGTATAAGTTAAATATAACATATAAAATTACCTCTTGACACATGTGCTATAGATTAAGGATTTCATGTCATTTCTATTACTAGAAGAGCTTATCATTAAGGTTGACATAAAAATTGAAGCAAAAAGCATCCAAATATAAAAATACTACCTCTGTTCCAGCTTATATGAATCTATTTTCTTTTTGGTCCGTTCCAAAAAGAATGACCCCTTTCTAAATTTGGTAACAATTTAGCTTAAACTTACAATTCTACCCTTAATGAGAAACTTTTATAACCACACAAATATTCTAGCCCCTTTTTGACTTGTTTAGGACCACAAATTCCAAAAGTCTTTCATTTTTTCTTAAACTTCGTGTCCAGTCAAACAGGTTCACATAAATTTGAACGGAGGGAGTAAGTACTAATTCTCTTTGAACCATAAAAGAAACAAGAAATATCATATAAAATAGAATAGAGGGTAGGAAATTAGTAACTTACTACAAACAGGTTTGCAAGAGACACAGTCAACTTGACAACCACCAGAGCAAGAGGCAGGGCATGAAAATTCGAGATTATAACAACTTGGGTAGTTCTTGTTCTTGCACTTAGCCTTCTTGGTTGAAGGAGAAGGAGTGGGTGGCTTAGGAGAGGGTGGTGGAGATGACGGTGGTGGTGGAGATGAAGGTGGGGGAGATGACGGTGGTGGTGGAGATGATGGTGGTGGTGGAGATGAGGGTGGTGGGTGTTAGACCTCCAACAATTGAGCTCGACCAGACAACAAGAATATTGTAGATGAGGGTGGTGGTGGAGATGATGGTGGTGGAGATGACGGTGGTGGAGATGACGGTGGAGGTGGAGATGACGGCGATGGATAATAGGGTGGTGGCACTGAGCCATCAACACAGATAGGCTTGCAAGAACGACACTCAGTTATGCAGCCATTGGGACAAAATTTGGGACAAACATGTGGAAGATTTTTACATTGCTTGATTTCATCATCTGAGCAATGAGAATGGCTTGGATGGTCAGCTATTCCAGGGGGAGTTGCCTCTGCCATTGCTATAAGCATTAGCAACACAATCCCAAAGAGGGCCACACATCTAGCCATTTGCAGTTAATTGAGGAACTTTCACTACTGCTAATTAATAATTGATGTATATTTCAAATATTTGAGAGAATGAGTGATGAGATTCCCGTTGTAGAATGCCCCATTTTATAGGAGTTGACAAGGAGAATGTAAGCCTACTATTTCGGACCCATAATTGCATTATATATTTGACTAATAATAATGGGATGTTCCTTTGATAGGTCGCCTTTCTTCATGTGTTTCTTTCCCCAACTCAAAGTCGCTTAAAGACCTCAATGCTCTCTTCAATGTTTGTCTTCTTGCTAAACATCGATATGCATGGCATCACTTGGCTATAAAGCTACACATACAACACTTTCATGTAAGAACTCATGTCTATATTTATATATACACGTACCTTTCCTTGACGTAGCTCCAAAATAAAAAAGGAAAACCAAGAAAGAAGTAAGGGTGTTGTTTCCATGCGAGATACCAGACAAAAGAAATATTTTTGTGCCCGATTTTTATACCAAATTAATAAATACATCCCACATAATCGTAGTTAATTAATACTATTATCACCTCATTATGTCATTTAACAACCTAATGCACCTTTTGGTGCAAACAACATGCTAGTTAGTCTGAATCAGAAATTCAACTAAGAAAACTCAAAAAGAAAATACAAGAATATCACACCTGAAATTCAATCTTTTTTTCAAAAATACTTTTCTTAAAAGTACTTTTGGTGAGAAGCAGTTTGTGTTTAGCTAATTAGTTTGAAAAGCACTTCTAAGCAGCAATTAGTTTGTCAAGCTTTAAAAAACTCCTTCTGAGTGTATTTTTCTCAAAAGTGCTTCTCAAAAAAGTGCTTTTGGAGAGAAACTACTTTTTTTTGCTTCTCAAAAACTGTTTCTGCTTCTCCTCAAAAGCACTTTTTTCCTTCCAAAAACTTGGCCAAACACTTTAATTTTTGGTTAAAAGTGCTTTTGGCAAAAAAAAAAATACTTTTGGCCAAAAAGAAGCTTGACCAAACAGGCTATTAATTGAATCGCTTTTGTTGTATGTGGCTCCGCTGGTTAACCTCTATCAGAGAAACCATGTGGTCAATACGTAAAATACATTTAATCTATAAAAGAACAAACAACTTAATTCATTATGCATGCCTTCACTATCAAGGGAAAATAAAAATTACGTAGTAAGGCTGCATGCAGACGTCAGAACATGGCAAAGCAGTACGTTTTATATGCATGTGTATAGGGTCCTTTCCTTCTCAATTTGGTAAAGTAAGCTGTGAGTTAGCTTCCACCCATTATTACGTAAACCAAACTCTGGCCTATACAACTTATTCGATTGCCCAGAGTATTTCAGTAAGTTCTTTGGCGACTTGAATCGTAGTATCACATCTTATTTCTACTTGGATGTTTTGTTTAGATTTATCGCGGTTCATATATCATTATTCTTGTATTCACAATCATAAGTCATAAATTATAACTGGTGCATCAGTAAATACAAATAAATGACATTCCATCAATGAACTTCCTTTTCTCAAAATCCCCTTAACATTAATTAATTTGATTGCTTTTCTAGATATGCACTGCTAGACCGAATTTGTGTTCATGTTTCTTTGGAAACACATTAAGATAGACATCACACTAGGTCATAAGTATCTGATCAGAGTCTTTGAGGGTACAAAATCTTGAGCCACCATAAAAGCTCTGGGTCTCAACATTAAGTTGAGAATGGACTTATGTTAATCCAATTGGTCGACAATAGCACACATGGTATGAAACATGTGCTACAACATCTTTTCCTTTTTCCCAAGAAGCGTATGTTTTTATCTCATAAAGGAAGTTATACATTTGATATTTAAAAACCATAAGTATCTAAATTTTAGTTCATTGATTTACAATATCATTTTTAACTCATATCTGGCTTACAAAATAGACTAGGTGAATGTTTTTCACCATAATGACCTTATGTCATTGTTAAAACACATTCTGATTTTAAGCGAATATTTCTCAAATTATCCTTATGATAATTTTGCTTAAAATCATGTCTCATATCATCACATTATTAAGATAAGGAGGCAATTTCCTGTGTGAGAAGGTCAACTTCTTGTCTACTCAACATACTTATAAAAAAAAGAATATAGAATGCACATAACATTCAACAATAAATATGTATGTATGTATATAAATTAACTTTATTCATAATCAAAGAACATCAGTTTTGTGAACATGACAAAATAAAGAACAAAATGAAGTGTCTCAAAGTTTACGCAAGCCTTGAGACCTAGTGTGTTTCATAAATGTATCTCTAGACAAAGGCTTAGTCAATGGATCTGCTAACATATCTTTTATAGACTCATACTTTACGTTCACTACCTTACGTCTAACCATAGCTATACTTGATATCTTTGTGTTTGGTTTTACAATGAAACTTACGGTCCTTAGTGGAGGATATTGCAGCCTTACTGTTACAGTAGACTAACACTAGTTTAGTGTCTTCAGCGATATCCAACAAGTATTATTGCAAGAACTTTTTCAACAAAACAACTTCTTATGGTGCTGAAGCGAGAGTGGCGTACGTATTCGGCTTCTATCGTAGATAGTGATATACATGATTGTTTCTTACCACTCCATGATATCGTGCCATCACTGAGTAAGAAAACATATTCTGAGGTAGATTTCCTCTCGTCTCGATCTCTTTCGAGATCAACATCACTGTATCCAACAAACCGCAGATCTTTGTCGCCTTGGTAACAAAGTGCATAATCAACAGTTCCCTTTAGAAATCTCATGATACTCTTTACTACTTGCCAATATGCTAAACCTGGGTCAGTTTGATATCTACTTACTAAGCCAACTGCTTGACAGATATCAAGTCTAGTACACACCATAGCATACATTAGACTTCCGACTATGCTCATATAAGAAAATCGACTCATTCTTTCTATCTCTTCAGGAGTCTTAGGACATATCTGACTTCCCAAGGTATGGCCTTTAATGATAGGAGTATCAATTGGGCTACTATTTTACATATTGAATCGTTCAAGAACTTTCCTAATGTAATTCTCATGATTCAAGAATTTTTCTAATGAAATTTTCTTGTGAGAGATACAATAGTTTCTTTGGACGATCTCTTGAAATCTTAACTCCAAGAATATATGCAGTTTCACCCATATCTTTCATCTCAAATTGATATGACAACCATGACTTTATCTTGGTTATAAAGTACTTATTATTTCCATCTATAAGTATGTCATCTATATGCAATGTTAACATCACTAGCTTGTTCCTTGATCTATTGGTATAAATGTATTGGTCTTCGTCCATCATGGTAAAACTATTGGATATGACAACATTCTAAAAATGTATATACCACTGTCTTAAAGATTGTTTGAGGCCATAAACAGACTTCAAAAGTCTACAAACTTTTTTGTTTGTGGCCCTTTTTATTGAAACACTTAGGTTGTTTCATATAGATTTCTTCATCTAATTCTCCATTGAGAAAGACAGTCTTTACATCCATCTGATGTAATTCAAGATCCAAGCTTGCAACAATAGCTAGAACTAGGTGAACAAAGGTAAATCATACAACAGGAAAGAAAGTCTATTCGTAGTCTATTCCTTTCTGTTGTGTGTACCCCTTCTCCACCAGTCAAGCCTTATATGTCCCAACTATTCCATCAACCTTGAGCTTAATTTTGAGAACCCATTTGTTCGTCGTTCTCAGATGGGCAGATGAAGCTGATAGAAAGAATTACCGATCGTCAGGAAGGGAAGGGGGCTGAATCTTTTTTTGGGAAATAAGCACTCTTATCTCGTCTGAATTTGTAGATAGTAGGGGGATCACCTTTTGATGAACTGTTGATATTGATCCAAAAGAAAGACGGTAGGTACAACTAGGCCATGAACAACCAACTGTTTGAGCTGGTTCTCAAACCTACTACTATACGAATAGCCCAATTGCTTTATGTCCTTCAAGGAGGTAAACTAGTTCCCAAACTTTGTTGACTCCCACAGACTCCAATTAATCTTCCATTGATTTTGTCCATTTATCCTTATAAGGGCATGAGAGAGCCTCTTTTACATTTTTAGGCTCACTTTCTTCTTGTAGGAGCATCATAAATTATTCATCGCCTTCAATATCAAATCGCGTGGGAAGTTTTTTTACTAGAACCACGTCTTATTTGTGATTCATAATTGTTCCCATTTAGATCAATGTTGCTCCCACTTGGATCAAGAACAGTCATCATTCTCCCACTTGAAACAAGATCTGTGACCATCTCGCTCCTACTTGAAACAAGATTCATTTTCTCACTTCCACTAAATATATAAGGATTAATTTAATTCACATCTAATGATGATGGAGGTCCTTTATGAAAAACTAATTCATCATTTGCTAAAATTCTCCTACTAGAATGAACTGATCCTTGTAGTTCTTGATCCATTATCTCAAATAAGGTTAGGTCTTGACCTACCTCTCCCTTCTTAGGAAACTCATCCTCTAAGAATGTGACATCTTGTGATTCAAACTCAGTTACACTCCCACTATCTTGCTGACCATTAAACATATAATCCTTTGAGGTTTCAAAGTATCTTATAAAAATACTTTTCTTTCCCTTCGTGCCCAATTTGTCATATTTGTGAGAGGAATCATGTGTATAGGCAACACAACTCCAAGGTCTTAATACACTCAGGTCGGCTTGTCTTCTAGTCTATAACTCATATGGAGTAGTAGTAACTAACTTTGTAGGCACTTGGTTAAGTACATAGGTGGCAGTAAGCAACAATCACCCATCTACTAATTGCGAGGTTAACTTGCGCCATCATTGACCTAACCATTTCTATGAGCGTTTTGTTTCTTCTCTTCTCAAAAACATTTTATTGTGGAGTATTAGGGGATAGTCAAATGATGAACTATTCTCTTTTCATCACATAATCCATTAAATTGGGTTGATAAGTATTCACAACCATGGTCAGTTCGAAGAGCTTTTATATTCTTGTCTAATTGATTTTCCATTAGGCTCATAAAGCGTTTGAAACAACTTATTGCTTCTAATGTGTTGGAAATTAAATAGACATAAATGAAACAGGTAATGTCATCAATAAATGTGATTAATAACTTGCTTCATGCCTATTCTTAACATTAATAGTCCCACAAATGTCTGAATGGACTAGTTGCAAAGGATATTCAGTTCTAGTCGCCTTACCAAAAGGTTTTTTTGCTGACTTTTAAGCTAGACAATTTTTAACAAGTGGAAAATCCCACATGTTCAATGCTGGAAAGCAAACCTTGTTTTGCTGACATTTGCATCTTCGTTGGCCAATATGATCAAGTCTAGCATGTCATATGTTTACATCACTATAATATTTGCGTGAAGAAACATTCATTTGTAATTAATTAGTTGTAAGAAATGCAGTTACTTAAAATACGTGATAAAGCGCAAGATAAATAGTTTTGTCAAATCATCAACTGTGACATGCTTTTGAGACTTTGCAATGTCCTTATTCTGAATTTTTGAGAACCCCCTCAAAATTATGCCCCAGTTCTGATGAATACTTCCAGCGATCCTTGATGTGATGACATTAAAGCTTAAAATCTTGCCCTAGTTTATGACCACAGAGGGGAATGCAGATTTTAATATAATGTGACCGAACTCACATGGCTGCTTATGTATCCCCTCTTAAATGGGAATCAGGTCAAGCGTAGTTCATGTTACATCTATAAGAAAGTGAAAATACAATCTCAAAAACAATATCTCTTGACGGCGTCCGAATTGATAGGATTTGTCCATATCTCTCCATCCATTTCTGCTAGTATGAGTGTTCCTCCTGTCAGCACTCGGTGAACTATATAAGGACCTTCCTAGTTAGGTGATAATTTCCCATTTGCTTGATCCTGATGCAAAAGATCCTCTTCAAAACTAGTTGCCCTGGTATGAATTGCCCTAGTCTAACCTTTTAGTTAAAAGTCATTACAATCTTGTTCTGGTAAATTTGACTGTGACACACTGCGGTCATCCTTTTACCGTCAATGAGAGCCAATTGATCGTATCGTCTTTGTACCAATCCGCATTGCCAAGTTCGGCCTCCTCTATGATTCTTAGGGATGGAATTTCCACCTCGGCAGGTATAACAACTTCAGTACCATAGAGAAACAAATAGGGAGTTGCCCCAGTTGATGTTCAGACCGTGGTGAGGTATCCGAGCAGAGCAAATAGTAGCTTCTTGTACCACTGTTTGTAGTTTTCCACTATCTTCTTTAGTATATTCTTAATGTTCTTGTTGGCATCTTCTATGACTCCATTCATCTGTGGTCTATATGTTGTAGAGTTTCGGTGTTTAAATATTGAATGTTTCACACATGGCTTTCATTAGGTAAGTGTTGAGATCAGTGGTGTTGTCAGTAATGATTGATTCAGGCACCCCAAATCGGCAGAAAATACGGTCTCGAACAAAATATGCTATGACCTTCTTAGTCACAGCTTTGTAGGATACGACTTTGACCCATTTTGAAAAGTAATCGATGGCTACCAAGATAAATCTGTATCCACTGGAGGCAACAGGATCGATTGGTCCAATGACATCCATGCCCCAGGAAGCAAAAGGCCAAGGCGAACTTGTCATATTGAGTTTGTTGGGCAATACTTGTATCATATCAGCGTGTACCTGAAACTGGTGACACTTCTGTACGTACTTGATGCAGCCAGTCTCCATGGTCCTCCAAAAATATCCTGCCCTTAATAACTTCTTGGCTGGCATAAACCCATTCATGTGAGGTCCATAGGTTCCTGCATGTATCTCTTCGATCAACCTAGATGCTTCCTTAGAATTGACACATCGTAGCAATCCCAAGTCAGGAATTCTTCTGTATAGAATTCCTCCACTATGAAAGAAATGGTTAGCCAACCTTTGTAATGTGTGCTTTTGAGTATGTGTAGCACCTTCTGGGTACTCTCCCTTTTCCAGATATTCTTTGATGTTGTGAAACCATGGGTTTCTATCAGTTTCCTCATCAACATGAGCACAGTAGGCAGGTTGTTTGTGGATCTCTATTGGGATGAGGTCGATATAGTTCTTGTTTGGATGTTGTATCCTAGAAGATAGGGTGTCCAATGCATCTGCTAACTCATTCTGAATTCTAGGAACATGTTCGAATTCTATCTTTGTGGCCCATTATTTTAGTACCTGGTGTATCAGAAAGTTTGAATCTCCGATTACAAGTAATTCCTGGATGTTCATGTCGATGGATAACCTGAGTCCCAAAATGTAAGCCTCATATTCAGCCATATTGTTGGTGCATGGGAATCGGAGCTTGGCAGATACCAGATAACGCTAGCCGGTTTCTAATACTAGGACAACTTTGATGCCCACTCCCTTGAAGTTTGTGGCTCCGTCAAAGAGCATTTTCCAACCATCATATGCTTTGGCGATATCTTCTCCCATGAAAGACACTTTCTTGTTGGGAAAATACATTTTTAATGGTTCACATTCTCCGCATATAGGATTCCCTGCCAGCTTATCAGCTAATGCTTGCCCCTTGACTGCTTTCTAAGTCACATAGACGATGTCAAAATCACTTAGAAGTATTTGCCACTTAGCCATCTTGCCTATAGGCATTGGCTTTTGGAAAAAGGTACTTTAAGGGATCCATTATTTATATGAGTATGTGATGTATGCAAAGAAATAATGTCCCAACTTCTGGGCTATCCACGTTACAGTGTGACAGATGCATTCTAATTATGAGTATGGGCTTCATAAGGTGTGAACGTCTTACTAAAATAGTATATTGCTAGCTCCTTCCTTCCGGTCTCATTATATTGTCCTAAGATGCATCCAAACGCTCTGTCCAACATAGACAAGTACAACAGTAGAGGTCTCCCGGGCTCTGGTGGGAATAACACAGGAGGTTTTGAACAGATACTCTTTGATTTTATCGAAAGCCTTTTGACATTTCTTAGTCCAACTAGTTGCAGCGTCTTTTTTAGCATTTTGAAGATTGGTTCACATATTACCGTTGACTGTGATATGAAGTGGATAATATAATGTGGACGGCCCAAGAAACTTAGTTTATCTTTCTTATTCCTTGGTGGTGGCAAATCCTAAAAGGATTTCATCTTTGACGGATCCAGCTCAATGTCATGGCGGCTGATAATGAGACCTAGCAACTTCCCCGCAGTGACTCCGAAAGCAAATTTTGCAGGGTTTAACTACAAGTTATACTTCCACAGTCGATCGAAAAAATTTCTTAGGTGTGCTATGTGATCCGATCTCTTCTTAGATTTGATGATAACATCATCCACGTACACTTCTATTTTCTTGTGGATCATATCATGAAAGAGAGTGGCCATGGCCCTCATGTAGGTTGCCCCAGCGTTCTTCAAACCAAATGACATCATCTTGTAGCAGTACACCACCATAGTGTGATGAAGGTTGTCTTCTCTACATCCTCTTCGTCCATCCAGATCTGGTGGTATCTTGTAAAGCAATCAACAAAGGTTCTTGGCGCAATTATGGATCAATATGTGTATGTTGGGTAGTGGAAAATCATCCTTAGGACTTGCTCTAATCAGATCTCAGTAATCAACACGCACCCTAACCTTCCTATCTTTCTTTGGTACGAGAATGATATTGGCTAATCAGGTTGGATATTGGACCACTCAGAGGACTTTAGCTTTGATTTGCTTGGTAACCTCCTCTTTTATCTTCAAACTCATGTCTGGCTTAAACTTTCTGAGTTTTTGTTTCAGTGGTGGACACATGGGGTTGGTAGGTAGCTTGTGAAACATTATAGATGTGCTCAGCCCTATCATGTTGTCGTAAAACCATACAAAAATGTCCTCATATTCCTTCAGAAATTGATATACTCTTCTCTATCTGACGATGATAGATGAATGCTAATGTGAGTTTTTTGACTATTTCAGAATCTCCCAAATTAACTACTTAGTCTTTTCTAGATTGGGCTTTGGTTTATTCTCAAAATCTTCTACTTCCCTGACAATTTCCTCAGGTATTACATCATTTTCCCATTCTTCTAAATCACTCTCATCATGTTCTGTTGTCTCATTACACATCACAGTTGTAGATTCAATAGGATAGGAAATAGTTATGCTGAAAATAATGTAGAGAGATAATAATATAAATAAACAAAAGGAAATGATTCCCTACCCAGATGCTCGGCGAGCCTAGGATGGTATAGTGGTCTAGTTCCTGAGAACCATTCCATCCCCTACCATTTGGATGGTAAGGTCTTCCTCCCCTACCCCTAAGATCGCGTTGAAATCCATATCTTCCTCGTACAGAAACAAGTTCCTCATACCAGCTAAGGTCTCATCTTCTTCAGAACCCTAAATCATATCGGCCTTACAAAATGTCTGGTACAATGGTGGTGTGGTTTAGGAAATGGATAATAGAAGTCATGTCATGGTGGTGACCAATCCTCATATTCATATGAGACCAAAGATTGTGTCCTGAGTACGTGGTTATATTGGTTTGTTATCCCTTAAAGCTTGGGACCAAGACCTTTGCCCGGCTCATACCCCAACCAAAGTAGCAGGCTTAGAACCTTATTGCTCCGCCATAGTCCTCTCTCAACTGTATTTATTAGCTCGATACTGTAGAATGTTTCTCCTCCCAACTTCCTTCTATTTTCAATTGCTGGTGCGGTCTGGTTGGTATAGATAGGATTATTTCCATCTTTGTGAATAACTACCTCCTGATGATTCCACTCGAACTTCACAACTTGGTGCAAAGTAGAAGCAATTGGCCTAGACATATGTATCCATGGGCATCCTAATAGCAAGTTGTAGGTAGCATAGATATGTAATACCTGGAACTCAACATCGAACATGGTCGGGCCTATCTTCAAACCCATGTCAATTTCTCCAATTGTAGTTCTTTGGGACCCATCGAATGATTTCACATTTGTGCTTCCCAACTATATCTCCGCTATGCCTATGCCCAATCGTTTCAGGGTAGTCAGAGAGCATATGTTCAAACTCGAACCTCCATTAATCAAGACTTGATCAATGAATTTGTTTTCATGCTCCAAGGTGATGTGCAATGCTTTGTTATGGCTCAAACCTTTCAGTGCCAACACATCTTCGTGGAAGGTGATCTTATGTGTCTCCAGCACCTGTCCATCTATATTTTCCATCTCCCCTCTAGTGATGCCAGCAAGTACATAGGCTTCGCTCAACACCTTCATCAAGGCGTTCTTGTGTGCGTTTGAGTTTTGCAACAATGACAAGGTGGATATTTGGGCAGGAGTTTTGTTTAGGCGATCAAGAATAAAATACTCCTTCGCTTATACTTTTCTCCAAAGATCATCGGTATATGGTTCCACAATGGGTGGTTTTGGTGCGGTATTCTTACTTGTTCCTCCTCGAGCAAGATTTTCCGGCATGTAGACCTTGCATGTTTTAGTCATTCCTTGGGTAGCACCCGCTTCTTCTATCTTGGCTTTTGCTTTCCTTCGTGTCTCTGCCACATAATTCCATGAAACAATATTATATTGATAGGATGGTGATGGAGCTACCATCATAGTGAACGGTGGCCTAGATGTAGACACTTCAACATCGAACGGTGCCTTGGTTTGCACCACAATCAGTGAGAGTGTGAAAGGGGATGTCATAGTAGAGTCCCCTTCTTGAATACGACTGGTGGATCCTTCCTGATACCATTCTTCATCAGTCTCGATCATGTTTACTCCCTCACCCCTATGGTCAGGAAGGGGATTATTGTGGACATTCTATGTATATTCCTTTTCTTGTATTACCTTAGTGTCAATAAATGTCTAGATCTTATCTTTCAACATGCGACATTCCTCAATGGTGTGTCCCTTCATGCCCGAGTGATAGGCACAAGTTTTTTTGGGGTTAGCTCATTGAGGATTTTCAATCGCGGCTGCAGAAATGGGAGTGACATAACCTGCGCCCTTCAGTCTCTCGTACATTTGGGCTATTGGTTCGACTATAGGGGTGTACTATCTAGGGGCTCGCCGGTCGAAATTTGGTCGAGATTTTGGATAGTTCTGACAGGCATGTGGATATGAGTGGTAGTATACTCGCTAGGTATTGTAGGTATGGTAGGTGGTAGCAGGGTAATGGTATTTTGGGGGTGAGGGATGATATGTAGGTGGGGGTGTTTGATTGGTGAGAGGAGACTTCGGCCCTTAGGCTACCATCATGGCACCCACGTTTTCCTTTTGAGAAATACCTCCAGACTGTAAATCTTTATTAGTGGATTGCAAAGCTTCAAAGTTGGTAACCATGCCACTCTTGATACCCTCTTCAATTCTTTCTCACAGCTTGATGGTGTCGGAGAACATGTGATTCTCTATGACCATCAATATTTCATAATACTGTGGGTCGTGAGCTCGGACGAAGAACTTATTCATATGTTCGTCCTCCAATGACGACCTTAACTTAGCAGCTTCTTTTCTCTAACGGGTAGCATATTCACAGAAGGTCTCTGTGGGGTTCTTCTTGAGATTCTAGCTATAGAAGACATCCGGTGCATTCTTCGTGTTGAACCTGATTCTGTTTATAAAGTCGGATGCCATACTCACCCAATTAGGCTATTTCTTCGGGTTTTGACTGATGTACCAAGATAAAGCATCCCTAGTGAGACTTTGCATGAACAACTATTTGAGGATTTGCTCGTTCTTACCTATGCCTATGAGTTTATTGCAATATGTTCTCAAACTCACCTTGGGATCATCGGTGCCATCAAACATTTCAAACATTGTGTGTTTGTAACCCTTAGGTAGCTCCACATCTGGTTGGATACACAAATCTTCATAATTTAAACCATCCATGCCCTTTCCTCCCTCGATACTCTGGACCCTTCCAAACAACTTCTTCAATTCTTCAGCTATGTCCCTAATGAGCAGGTCCTTCTCCGTAGGTACGGGCATCTATAGTTTTTGTTGTGGGGTGTATACTAGGGTTTCCACGTATATGAGATTGCTTTGGTGGGTTCTAGGGACCCGAGTGTATCAGTGATCATTGATGGATGCCTGAGGTGGGTCGTGGGTAGGTTGTGGTATATTTTGATGAGTAGGTTAGGTGGCAGTTTATGGGTATTAGGCTATATTATAGAGATGATATTGAGGAGTTTGTAATGGTAGAGGGTTTAGGTTTTGTGGAAGTATGGGGTTATGATATTATTGTGTAGTAGGGGGATTTTGTGGAGCTTAGGGTTGTTGATTTTAAGGTTTTGGATTTTGGGGTTGTGTCTGGTTTTGAGTGGTGGTATTCTTTTGATTGTTTTGGGGATGTTTAAGGTGAGGGAGAGATTGGCGAAGTTGTAGACCTGCTCTAGCTCGCCTTGTAACTCCAAAATCTTCTGTTCTAATAGCAGAACCAGTTCATTCTGCCCCGGTGTACTTCTTCCATCTAAAGTCTCCACATTCTTTGCCATAGGATCATTGTCTTTCCTGTTGCCACTTAAAATGTCCATCTTTCCTTTACCCTTGCTTTTGATAGTGTTAAGGGGAGGAGGAGGAGATGGAGGACCTCTGGATCTGGTGCGATATGCTGATGTTGCCAGAATAAACGAACAAACGTGATCCCAGATGGACCCTCTCTGTGCTTCGCCCTTTGGACTCCAACGATCACACTCACAAGATCGTGCATGTCGAGCAGCAAGTAAGCTATTGCTAGCTTTCGTCCTTCGTCATAGCCGGTACCCCGGCAGTCCTAGAGTCTCTTCCTCATATTCCCCTCTAACTCCATCACCCCTTGTTCTAAGTGCTCCAACCTTTTTATTGACTATCTTGCTATCTCATTCAACTCCTTTATTGCTTCCTTGTCTGTCTTATATTGTTCCATGTGCTTGGCCTCAGAATCGAAAACCCTCTTGCGCAACCTTTTGTCTTTTACCTGAGCCTCGGCCTCTTCATCTATCATCCTTTCTTTTAGGTTGATTCTCGGTTTTGACATCCCCTGTTATATCACCTTCTAGCTAGGAAAGGTAGTACATATGCCTAGCATGATACCTGTCGGGCTTTACAGTCTCTCCATCTACAATGATCTTTTGATTCCACATGTGCTGAGCCTCGAACTTGAAAGGGATAACATCCCCTTTAAAGTTTGCCTTGTATTTAGTCATGTTGGATACCTAGGGTATAACCTGTTTCCTTCCAGATTGCATCATTACCCTTATAGGAGCATAAAGGAATATGCCTCACAACTCAATCAACACCAAATAAGTGGCCCCTTTGGACCGGATTATGAACTTTTTGCTGGAAAATATCGAGTGTAGCTATTCATCAGTCAGGATGCTGAAGAGGCATACCCATCCTTTAGCATTTGCAGGTTTTTGCAAATCTGTCAGGAGCGAATGTCATCTTCTTTGGATGATGACTGTCAATATAGTCATTCAATGGCCTACGCGGGAAATCTTGACGCAAAAGATTGCACCCCTTAAAATACCTAGCCCCATGTTTGCATCAATCCAAGGCCCATTACATCTCAGCTACTATCATAGGAACAATAATGTAGTTTTGTCCCTCAATTCCTTCCATCATGGTCCTTGCGACCATGGCTAAACGAGTGTGAATTTTCCCTCCTTGCATTGGGAAAATCATTAAACCCAGAAAACATACTATAAAGGCATAAACTCGATGATGAACCCATCCTACGGAGGTGATGACCAATTCCTCATGATACAAGCAATATGATTTGATGTGTCCATACCATTCATAGAGAATGTCGAAGGGAATGCAGGACTTCTTTAATCAAACCAACTCATTATTCTTCTTGAACCTAGCCACTTTCAGAAAGCCACGTCGGGTACGATTTTCTGGCACTAACAGATCCCATGGAAGTTTGGTAAAGCCTCTAATTTCTTCCAAAAGGGGAGTCGTCTCCATATTTTCAAACCGAAAGACGACTCTCTTTTCATCCCAAAACATAGTGGCTGCCTCAGTTAGTTCTCTACTTGGCCGGATGTCTATCAAGGATGGTAAATTATCCAGTACCCTTCTTACATGATTCCTACCACACAGTGCAAAGTCATTCCACCAATTAATCAACTAAGGTGGGATGTTCTGAACCATACCGAACATGGGAATTTCATGCCTCATTTTCTGCATAAAACAAATGAGTTAGACCTTTGCCCAGGAAAATTCTCTGAGTCGCCTCCTACTTGTTACGCCCTGCAATATTACGATGATATTAGGCCTTGCAGTATTATATTACAATGATGTTATGATTTGCAGTATTAAATTACTACGATGTTGCACCTGGTAGTATTGTGTGTTGAATTTGTTGTAAGGTAACAGACATCAGTCCAAGGAAAAAATTATTTGGAGATTATAAGGATTACACTATTTCGCAAGTTATGAGTAAATTCGTGAAGGTGAGAGGGGAAGCAAGTCAAAAAGAAAAGAATTTTTGTCCAAGTTTGGCATGTTGGGATAAAATTCGGGCCGAGTTAATACCCGATATTTATGGACTAGTACCATACAAGTTACCCCATGACTATGATAACAAGGTGTATAAGGTGTGTTTAAAGTGAGTAGTATTATAAGTAATTTGAGATAATTCTTAATTATGTGGATAATAGGATAATTATTAATTGCTAGTGGGTGATTAACAAATAAATTAGAATCTTTGGTATAAAGTTTCATGAAACTCAACGTGGCAGCAAAATGAAGTATTAATCAAAGCCAAGTTATGACTCTTAATCATTTTCAAATAGGTGGCAAACTAATGTCCCTAAAGGACATGACTCTTAATCATTTTCAAATAGGTGGCAAACTAATGTTCCTAAAGACATAACTTTAGTCATTTTTAATTAGCTTCAATCGTAACATTTTCAATAGCAAAAACACTACAATCAGATGGGGGAACAATGTGAATTTTGAATGGTTAGCAACGTGAGCCTTACAAAATTCCTACAAAGGTCCCACAAAAAAATGTAATTTCTTCAACCAAAAATCCAACAAGATTTCTTAGCACATTAGCAATGTGAGATTTTGCGATTCTAACAGAGTACGGTGCAACCTTTTTTCAGAATATCATACGAAATTTTTCCTTACTCCAGGTATGTTAAGGCTAAGCTCTTCTTTCATTTTGGCATGATCTCGTAATTACATGAGTTTGATAACGAGGCATAAAGAAAAATTCATATCCCGGAATTTATTTATATTTTTCTAGTTTTGTAAGTTACAGTATCCTCCTTATCGGGACTCATATTCAATTGAGTATTTTCTTCTTCCAGTCAAGAGAGCAGAGAGTTTATATATATGGTATTAAAGTATTTTTATTACCATAGAGCTATAATCAATGGGCAGGCCCCTATTGGGTAATCTCTGATCAGATGGTAAGTTATATACTGAGCCTACTATGGTCGAGCGCCTATAAGCGAGCCCAGTTGGTCGAGATACAAAGCCTAGTATGGTCGAGCACCTATGAGTGAGCCTACTACGACAGAGCAGTTATATATATACCGAGCCTTATAGGGTCGGACAACTATTTTACTAACTATATTGAGAGATTTGAGTCAGTATTAGCAGGTAAGCATATCTTCAGATCATCTTTGACTTCCAATTACTTTTAGTTATTATATTATCAGTTCAGTGTCAGCTTTCAGTATATTGCCTTACATACTCAGTACATTATTTTATACTGACGTCCCTTTTTTGGGGGCACTGCATTTCATACGTGCAAGTTCAGACAGACAGATGGGTAGACCTCCTCATTAGGTGTTGCCCGAGTTCATCTTGATCGGTAAGCTCCATACCCTTCGGAGTTGCTGGGTCTAGAGCTTTATGTATATCTTGTATATATGTGTATATATGTTATGAGTAGATTGTGGCCCTGTTTCGATCAAAGTATATCCATCATAGAGGCTTGTAGACATATCATGTCAGTTAGTGCGGTATATTGAGCTTGTAGGCCTTTTATGTATATTTTGTTGGTTTGCCAGCTGTAGTAGTTATGACGGCCTTGTCAGCCCAACATTATATTGATGTTTAGTCAGTATTTGCAATTATCTGGAAATGTGGCCCATGGCCAAAGTATGACATTATATGTTCAGAGTCCCTTAGTTGCAAGTTGGTATGCAAGGATAGGTGAGGTACCGGGTGCCGGTCTCGCCTCCCAGGTTCAGGGCATGACAAAAGTGGTATCAGAGAAGTTCTGTCCTAGGGAGTCTACAAGCCGTGTCTAGTAGAGTCTTGTTTATGGGTGTGTCGTGCACCACACTTATAAGTAGAAGGCAACAGGGCATTTAGGACTGTCACTCTTTTTTCCTGCTGTAGATCATGTGGTAGAGATCAGTTGTAAGAACTAAATTTTCTAAACTCTATTTTATTCGTAATACGACGATGCCTACATTTAGAAAGATGGTTGGTAAGGGATTGAATGCGCCTGTGAAAGAGTTGAGTCAGAAGAACTCGGTGAGCTTCTGGAAAAGGAGGCTTAAGGCAAGAATATCTATCCACCTTTATGGTGAAAGATAATGAGATATTCAAAAGATAAATACAATTTCAACAAGTAAAAGAAGCAAGGTGAAAAAGGGTACGAGGTACCCAGCTAAGGAAGATTATCCTTATTTACCATTCAGGAAGAGAGATATAAGCATTTTGAGTTACCTTCAACAGTAATAGAGGTATGTATAATTGGCCACACCGATCTAAGTTATGCCCTATGGGAGCTAACAAATATAGTTTAAGAGAAAGACATAATATCACGATCTGGCTGGGGTTAGAGTGACCCAAAATGGTGGATGAATTGTTTGCGCTAGTTAACATTGCCAAAGGATATTGCAAATGTGCTAATAAATCTCCTTGTGAGACACCCAGATGGTGCACTCCAAAATAGTACAACTAAATATGAGTACTACAAAGATAGGAACTAGAAACCTTGAAGGGATAAATATTACCTTAGTGTGGCTCCCTTCCCTAGTAGAGGGCGAATGTTAGGCAACTCGAAGAGCCAGTAGATGGAGCAAGGGGAGGTAAAAGCGAAAGAATGTCTTGTTAATGTTTTCAAAATAAAATGATAGATATAAATATTAGCAGATAAGTACAAAGAGGGATTATGAGTGAGATGTAATACATGGATGACAATGGTAGAATGTTACAGAATCTATAGTCAAATGAAGAAAGAGACGAGAGGTGATGGGCCTTAAGACAACAAAAAAGTATAGGCCATACAGTCACGTCCTCATTTCGAGAAATAAGTTCGCGACTCTAATGTGATTAACAGAAGGAAAGGTTAGACCCCAGAGTAATAGAAATCAATATGGACTGGTGAACAAGATAAACTAATCATGAATTAGGAACTGAGTGATTTGATAATAGTCAGCATCATGAGAATTTCAGATTACATTCCGACAGTAATAGAATGGACAATAGAAGAAGATCCATGATGAATTTAGATGATGGTCATTCAGGAAAACGCTTCCCTAAAGCAATAAATGTGAGCAAAGTTAAGCTTAATGGACTATATGTGCCAGTTACACTAAGTACCACCATTGCTAGTGAGGAATTTTGTTATCCTTGGCATATAAGGATTACCACAAGGTGAGTAAGGGTCATTGATGATGCAAAAGGATGCCAAAGATAGTGAGGAAAAACATTTGTAGGCAGGTCGTCGTAGCTCCAAGTCTTAGTACTCCCCTAAAGGGGGGAATATGGAATGATAAAGGAAGAATGTGATAAAAATGAGAAAGGGATGGGATTTCACTTATCCAAATCCTATAGATATGCTACGATTCCAGAACGTTATGTAAGCATAACGTCAAGAAAAAAAAGTAAGGGTTCCTGCCCGGGATGTTATTGATAGAGAAGGAGCCAGTACGTGAGGTAAGTTAAGACAAGGAAATAGCCCAAGAAAGATTACGCGAAATATGGATATAAGAATGGGTCGATGAGTAGTTAGTAGTTAATTCAGGATGAGCCTAGTCATGACTAGACAAGAAGTTATAGACAAATCAGCAGATCATGCAAGATAAATGTAGTAAACCCCAACATAATGAACTTAGTCTCGCAGTAATGTCATTATAATACTTGAGATATATTCAAATAGGAGTCGGAGTAGTTAAGGGTACCGTATAAGTGTTACGGCAATAAAAGAAAGTGTCACTGGAAAGGCAGTAAAAATATCAGTTCAGAAGCAACCCTACAATCACAAGGGCACGAAGGAAAGCAACTATGGATATTATAGGCAAGGAAGGACATCAAAAGGTCTGTAATAAGCTTGCAGCTTTACGAGAGTCAAGGGTTCTCCCTAAGTACTACAACGAAAGACTACCTGAGGAAATAGGAAAGAAGGCTTCAACCTAAGCACAATAACCTAAAGAGGAAATGGTCGGTGTAACAACAGTCTCACACCAACATTAGAAGCACTCAAAAGGAAAGTGGCACCTATCGTGGCTAATGAACGGAAAGTAAAATTAAAAGTAATATTCGAGATCATATGAGTTGCACGAAAACTCTGGCATGTGTGGCACTAAGATAAGCTAAGTATGGACACAACAAGGGGGTAAAAAGATTAGGAAAAGTAATAGCTTACATTGAAAGAAAGCTAAGATGGAATGAAAGAAATTATTCGATCGATGATCCAGAGTTGGTTAAGTTATGAACACATTTAAAGGTTCGGAGTTTTATACACGTAGCATATACAACCGTAGAAGATTCGGGTATACGTTAAAAGAAAGAATTGAGCCTACGTTATAAACAAAAGATTAAATTTTTAAAGGATTGTATCATGCATATTCCTCAGGCGCATGAAAGGATAAACAGAATAACTAATAGCATGAACCCGAGATTGGGAGATAACTTAAGCTAACATAAAGGCCGATCAGAAGAAGGAGGAAACTAAAGAGTTACATCAGCAAAGTAAATCAGGAATCCGATTATTGGGCCCAGAAGTTATAGGAATCATGATTGAGAACATAGCAGAATCACCTTAATATTAGAGGTGCAAGAGAGATGGCACAACAACCATATCCTATAACGGCTTGACGATAAAGCCAGTTAGAAAAGTAACAACCTCATAAGAAGACAGTACGAAGCTCCCACCGGATTATGTGTGCACCAAAGGTGCAAGTATTATAATAGAGCTTCAAGTTATGGATGTGAATTATACCTATGTGGAAGGGAGGTTATGAAAGAAAGATAGAAGAATGTGAGGTGATATTTTAAAGTAAGTAAGGTAAAGGTAAACAACGTACGGAATACTCGAGTATAGAAGGATGAGAGTGCTCCATACTTCAGGTAAAAAACTAGAAGTACTGGGATTCAGTATCTAGGAATAATAACAGTATCATTAGTGGCATACCTTCCAGCCTATGATTTCTAAGTACCGAAAGGTCTAATTAGAAAGTAAAAGAAGAGTTAGAGACGATGCGATGTTTCGCTTGATGTTCCAAAAAAGCATAAAGGAATCGATAGCAAGCTAAAGTATGATAGAACGACAAGGTTTTAGAAAGACAAGAGTAAGGATAAGAAGAAGGCAAGGGAGAAGGTGACAAAAATGGATAAGTCTACGGGATTAAGCCCGTGAAAACAAAAGAGCTGATGGTTCCTCTTAATTATAGAAAGCTCAACATAGCCTAAATGAACTCAAAGGAGTCTAAGACTAGTAGCATTTAGAAGAGATGGAATGTTGCCCTGGTAACAGAATGAGGATGTAATTATGATAGATAAAGGATGACGTTTGGGCCTTCGCTTGAGTAATGACTTGAAGAAGAAAAAAAATGGGGGGAAAGGATTTCATGAATTGTAAAGGACTAAAATACTCATATAAGGTGAGTCACATTGGGATGCTCTAAAGTACGGTTATGGAAGTATAATATCACCCCTAGGTGGATCAATCTAATTACTCCAGATGTCCCCACTGAGACGTGAGCCCTAGTTGCGGTGTTACATAAAAGATCAAGTTATTAGTGGTAGATGATGAATCAACATTAAGGTGAATCAACAATAGATGGATAAAAGTTCAACAGTATGAGATGAGATTAGACCATCAGTCTTAAGGATAAGCAACGAGAGTAACTTGTAGTTAGTTGTAGACCTCAGTAACGATAAATCAAAGTAAGAATTATGGTATAGTATGACCTACATAGATGCAGTAAAGTCATACAAATGGATAACCGGGTCTATAAAATAAGATATAGCCATATTCCCAAGTTCTACAAAGTACCGAGCGAGGAACTTTAGTACACCTATAGATGTCCAGAGAGGTATCCTATTAAGCCTTGTATATGTTTACAAAGTAAGGCCTAGAGATTGGCTAAAAGCGGGAGGAAAAAGGAGAGAAGAGTCGCAAAGGCACACTTACAAGGTCAGTATCATAGAGGCTACATGATAGAAAGTAGCAATTGTTACGAGATTGGAAGGAATTCAATCACAAGTCATGTCATGGGAAAGAGGCCTAAAAGGGGGATGCCCCGGCCTTTGGATTTATTCACAAAACAACTACCAAAATGGCAAGGAGAGTATTGAGTTATTCACAAGAGTTATAAGTTATGAAAATAATAAGAACATCAGTCAACATTCGAGGACGAATGTTCCAAAGGGGGGAATGATGTTACGTCCCGCAATATTATGATGATATTACGCCTTGCAGTATTATATTACGATGATGTTATGCTTTGAAGTATTAAATTACTACGATGTTGCACCCGGTAGTATTGTACGTTGAATTTGTCGTAAGGTAACAGACATCAGTACAAGGAAAAGATTATATGGAGATTATAAGGAATACACTATTTCACAAGTTATGAGTAAATTCGTGAAGGTGAGAGGGGAAGCAAGTCAAAAAAAAATTTCGTCCAAGTTTGGCATGTTGGGATAAAATTCGGGCCGAGCGTTAATACCCGATATTTATGGACTAGTCCCATACAAGGTACCACATGACAATGATAGTAAGGTGTATAAGGTGTGTTTAAAGTGAGTAGTATTATAAGTAATTTGAGATAATTCTTAATTATGTGGATAACTGGATAATTATTAATTGCTAGAGCGAGATTAACTAATAAATTAGAATCTTTGGGATAGTTTCATGAAACTCAACGTGGCAGCAAAATGAAGTATTAATCAAAGCCAAGTTATGACTCTTAATCATTATCAAATAGGTGGCAAACTAATGTTCCTAAAGACATGACTTATTCATTTTCAATTAGCTTCATTCCTAACATTTTCAATAGCAAAAACACTACAATCAGATGGGGGAGCAACGTGAATTTTGAATGGTTAGCAACGTGAGCCTTACAAAATTCCTACAAAGTTCCCACAAAAAAACGTGATTTCTTCAACCAAAAATCCAACGAGATTTCGTAGCACATTAGCAACGTGAGATTTTGCGATTCTAAGGGAATATGGTGCAACCTTTTTCAAGAATATCATACGAAATTTTTCCTTACTCCAGGTATGTAAAGACTAAGCCCTTCTTTCATTTTGGTATGATATCGTAATTACACAAGTTTGATAACGAGATATAAAGAAAAATTCATATCCCAAAATTTACGTATATTTTTCTAGTTTTGTAAGTTACAGTATCCTCCTTATCAGGACTCATATTCAATTGAGTATTTCCTTCTTCCAATCAAGAGAGCAGAGAGTTTATATATATGGTATTAAAGTATTTTCATTACCATCGAGATATAATCGATGGGCAGGCCCCTATTGGGCAATCTCTGATCAGATGGTAAGTTATATACCGAGCATACTGTGGCTGAGCGCCTATAAGCGAGCCCAGTTGGTCGAGATACAACGCCTAGTATGGCCGAGCGCCTATGAGCGAGCCTACTACGACCGAGCATTTATATATATACCGATCCTTATACGGTCGGACAACTATTTTACTTACTATTTTGAGATAGTTGAGTCAGTATCAGCAGGTAAGCATATCTTCAGATCATCTTTGACTTCCAGTTACTTTCAGTTATTATATTATCAGTTCAGTGTCAGCTTTCAGTATATTTCCTTACATACTCGGTACATTATTTCGTACTAACGTCCCTTTTCTGGGGCACTGCATTTCATGCATGCAAGTTCAGACAGACAGATGGGTAGACCTCCTCATTAGGTGTTGCCCGAGTTTAGCTTGATCGGTAAGCTTCATACCCTTCGTAGTTGCCGGGTCTAGAGCTTTATGTATGTCTTGTATATATATGTATATGTATTATGAGTAGGTCGGGGCCCTGTTCTGATCACAGTATATCCATCAGTAGAGGCTTGTAGACATATCTTGTCAGTTAGTGCAGTATGTTGGGCTTGTAGGCCTTTTATGTATATTTTGTTGGTTTGCCAGCTGTAGTAGTTATGACGCCCTTGTCAACCCAGCATTATATTGATGTTTAGTCAGTATTTGCAATTGTATGGTAATGTGGCTCATGGCCAAAGTATTACATTATATTTTCAGAGTCCCTTAGTTGCAAGTTGGTATGCAAGGATAGGTGAGGCACCAGGTGCCGGTCTCGCCCCCAGGTTCGAGCGTCTCCTACTATCCTAACCCGAGTCTTAGTTCCATCATACATGTCCTTAATCGTCCTAATGTAGGCAATTAGCACACCTTTTTCCTCCAAGTATCTCTAGAGAATTTCTCTAGGAACCTTGTCATACGCTTTCTCCAGATCAATAAACACCATGTGTAGATCTTTCTTCCTCTCCCTATACTGTTCCACCAACCTCCTAATAAGGTGGATAGCTTTCGTAGTCGAATAACTACGGCATGAACCCAAAATGGTTATCGGACATAGAAACCATCCCCCTCACCCTCACATCAACCACCCACTCCCAAATTGTCATGGTATGACTCAGCAATATGATACCCCTATAGTTGTTACAACTCTGGATATCACCTTTGTTCTTATACAACGAAACCACCATACTCCACCTCCACTCATCCGACATTGTTTTTGTCCTAAAAATAACATTAAACAGCCTAGTCAGATACTCTAAGCTTGATCTTCCCGCACACCTCCAAAACTCAATTGGAATCTTATCTGGCCTGGTTTCTCTGCCCCTACCCATCTTACATATAGCTCCTACGATCTCCTCAACCTTGATACGCCTATAGTACTCAAAGTCACGGTGACTCCCGGAATGCTCAAATTCACTTAGCACAATATCCTGATTCCTTTCTTCATTCAGAAGTTTATGAAAGTAAGTCTGTCATCTCCTCTTAATCTAGGCCTCCCCCATCAATACTTTACCTCCCTTATCTTTGATGCACCTCACTTGGTCCAAATCTCGAGTCTTCTTCTCCCTCACCTTGGCCAGCTAGAATAACTTCTTCTCCCCGCCCTTATCCCCTAGTTCCTCGTACATACCACCAAAATCTGCAATCTTAGCCTTCATGACCGCTAGCTTAGCCTCCTTCCTAGATACCTTATACCTATCCATGCACGCTCTCCTCTCTTCCTCACCTGTTCTCCCTACTAACTTCAGGTATGCCGCTTTCTTCGCTTCCACTTTCCCTTGGACCACTTCATTCCACCACTAGTCTCCTTTGTGCCTGCCAGAGTAGCAAGTCGAGACCCCTAACACCTCTCTCGCAGCCTCCCTTACGCTGCCTACCATCGTGGACCATATAATGCTCGTGTCCCACTGCTTATATAGGCTCACATAACCGATAATCGCCCCTCTAACTCCTATGCATTATCTTAGTAAAGGATCCCCACTTGATCCTCCATCATCCTCGAACACACCTTTTCTTCCTCTTTTACATAATTCCATCACCAAGAGCCTATGCTGCCTCGTGAGGATCTCACCAGGTATAACCTTGCAATTCTTGCACAGGCCTCTGTCACACCTCCTAAGAAGGAGATAGTCAATCTGAGTCTTTGCCACCGTATTTTGAAAAGTAACCAAATGTTCCTCCCTCTTTGGAAAACTAAAGTTCACAATCACCAACTCAAAAGCCTTAGCGAAATCCAACAGCGAGGTGCCTCCTCCATTTCTCTCCCCAAAATTAAATCCGCCATGCAGCTCGCCATAACCACCTGCGGTCGACCCAATATGACCATTGAAATCCCCTCCTATAAATAGCCTCTCAATAGGCAAAACATTACGAACAATCTCATCCAACCCCTCCTAGAAGAGCCTTTTAACCTCCTCATCCAGGCCTGCATACGGTGCGTAGGTGCCAACGACATTTAGGGTGCACTCCCCAACCATCTTCTTAATAGATATTAATCTATCATTCACCTGTCTAACCTCAACTACAGACTCTCTAAGATCCCTATCCACCAAGATACGCACTCCATTCTTACCGTCCAGACTCTAGAGTACCAAAGCTTATACCCATCCACATCTCTCGCCTTCGATCCTACCCAACTAGTCTCCTGGACACACTATATTGGGTTTCATCTTATGGAGGATCTTTGATAACTCTATAGACTTACCCGTCAATTTTCCTAAGTTCCATGACCCAATTCTCAATCTATAGGCTCTCTTGTTCCCCTTACCTCCCTTGCCTCCCGACCTACCCCCTAACCCTTGCCCCACCACCAACCCTACCCTACCTCCTCGAGGGCATGACCTTACGCTACTATTCTAGACCACAGCTGCTTTATCTATCCGTTTTGGATGGAGCCTTTGGTTGTATTTTTGGGGAAACATGATGAAACTAGGAAAAAAGAGCAGGCGATATATCATCTAAGAAAGAAGTTCACACCTTACGAGGCCTAGTATTCTCTGTTGGAACGCACCTGCTATGCTTTGACATGGATAGCCCCGAAGCTGAGACATTATTTCTATGCATACACTACATATCTCATATCAAGGATGGATCCACTAAAATACATCTTCTAGAAACCCATGCCTACGGGTGAATTAGTAAAGTGGCAGATATTGCCGAGTGAGTTCGACATCATCTATGTGACTCAAAAGGAAGTAAGGGACAATCATTGGCTGATCACTTAGCGGAAAATCCCGTAGATGGAGAATATGAATCACTGAATACATATTTTCCCGACGAGGAAGTGTTGTTTGTAGGTGAAGATATTACCAAAGCATACGACGGTTAGAGGATGTTCTTCGACGGAGTAGCAAACTTCAAAGGAGTAGGTATTGGAGTTGTTTTAGTATCAGAGACCGGTCAACATTATCTGGTATCTGCAAAACTCAAGTTCCCGTGCAACAACAATATGGCAGAATATGAGGCCTGCATCATAGGACTCAGGTTGGCTATCGATATGAACGTTTAGGAGTTGCTAGTAATTGGAGATTCTAATCTATTGGTATACCAGGTACTAGGAGAATGGGCTACTAAGAACACTAAAATATTGCCATACTTGCATTGTATACAAGAGTTGATCAAGAGGTTCATAAGGATAGAATTCAAACATGTTCCAAGGATCCAGAATGAGTTCGTAGATGCACTAGCTACCTTGTCTTCCATGATACAACATCCAGACAAGAATTTCTTCGATCTTATCCCAATAGGAATTCGTAAGCAGTTGGCTTATTGTGTTCATGTCAAAAAAGAGTTTGACAAAAATCCATGGTTCCACGATATCAGGGAATACTTAGAAAAAGGATAATATCCAGAGAATGCTACACACATGCAGAAGCACACACTTTGAAGGTTGGCCAATCATTTCTTTCAAAACAGAGGAATCTGTATAGAAGGACTCCTGATTTGGGATTATTGTGATGTGTTGATGCCTAGGAAGCATCTAGCCAGCTCGAAGAAATACATGCCAAAACTTGCGGACCTCACATAAACGATTTCATTTTGGCCAAGAGGATATTAAGAGCAGGTTATTTCTGGATGACTATGGAGACAGACTGCATCAAATATGTTCAAAAATGTCACCAATGCCAGATACATGCTGATATGATATGAGTACCACCCAACAAACTCAATGCAACGAGTTCACCCTGGCCTTTCTCTTCTTGGGGCATGGATGTCTTTGGACCAATTGAACTCACTGCTTCAAATGGACATAGGTTCATCTTGGTGGCTATATATTACTTCACAAGATGGGTTGAAGTCGCTTCCGATAAAGCAGTGACTAAGAAGGTCGTAGCGGATTTTCTCCAGTATCACATTGTTTGTCGATTTGGAGTGTCTGAGTCAATCATTACTGACAATGTTGTCAATGTCAATTGTGACCTGATGAAATCTATGTGCAAAGCATTCAAGATCAAGCATCAAAATTCTACAACGTACAGGCCGCAAATGAATGGAGTTGTAGAGGCCGCCAACAAGAACATCAAAAAGATATTGAGGAAAATGGTGGAAAACTACAAGCAAAGGCACGAAAAGCTACCATTTGCTTTGCTCAGATACCGCACCATAGTTCGTACATCAACTGGGGAAACCCCCTATCTACTGGTCTATGGTACCGAAGCCGTTATCCTTGCCGAAGTGGAGATTCCTTCCTTAAGGATCATACAAGAGGTCGAGCTCAGCGATGTGGAATGGGTACAGAACCAGTATGAACAACTAGCTCTCATTGATGGTAAAAGAATGAATGCAGTGTGTCACGGACAACTCTACCAGAACAGAACGGAAAGAGCTTTCAATAAAAAGGTTAGATCAAGGCAATTCACGTCGGGCAATGGTGCTGAAATGAATCTTCCCACATTAGGATGATGCAAAGGGGAAATTCTCACCTAACTGGCAAGGCCCTTACATGGTTCATCGAGTACTAATAGGAGAAGTTCTTATACTTGAAGAGATGGATGGAGAGATTTGGCCAAAACTTATCAATTCGGACGCAATCAAGAGAAGTTTAAGATTATGTTTACCCTTTCTGTTTGATGTACCCTAAACTACATTTGACCTGATTTCCATTTAAGAGGGGGTACGTAGGCAGCCCTGTAGGTTCGGTCATATTATAATAAAATCTTCATTCCCCCTATGGTCAGAAACTAGGGCAAGATCTCGAGTTTGCTCGATACCATCGTATTTAGGATCACCAAGGAATGTATTGCCAGAAGTATGCATTTAAATTGGGGCAGAATTTTGAGGAGGATCCTCAAACTTCCAAGGTAAGGAGGTTGCAATGTCTCAAAGCGTGTCACAGTCACCGATTCGACAAATTATTTGCTTTCATGCATTATCACATATTTTGAACAACTACATTTTTATATAAATGATTTATTACAAATGCATGTTTTTTCAAAATTTCATTTTTTTTGTAGTAGCCAGATGTTACCCAGGATGACTCAAATAGGACCTCGGGACAAGAGCAAGGTCAAAGCAAGGAATCGAGAGCGCGAACCAACCTTCCCCTTTCAAAACTCATGATTTTTCCTTGGATACAGGCATAATGGACATAACAAGAATGTCTGCAAATATATATATACAACAATTTCACTATCTTCACACCGACAGAAGTCGCCAAACACAAACACACCAAGCTATGAATCACTTTTCCTATCATACTTAATCATTGCTCTTCCTGCATACGGCTAAACATTGCCCCACCATTGCATAAGGCTAAGCATTGCCTTTTCTTGCATGGGACTAAATACTGTCTCCATTCCTTGCATAAGGCTAAGTACTACCTTTCCTACATGAGACTAAGTATTGTCTCCACTCCTTGCATAGGGCTAAACACTACCCTCACCATTGCATAAGGCTAAGCATTGCCTTTCCTTACATGAGACTAAGCACTGTCTCCATTATATTGCACGAGGCTAAGCACTATATCCATAACTGCATAAGGATAAACGTTGCATTCCTTTGCATGAGAATAAGCATTGTCTTCATTACATTACATTACATGAGGCTAAGCATGCCTCTATTATTGCATAAGGCTAAACACTGGCCTCACCATTGCATAAGGCCAAGCACTGTCTTTCCTTGCATAAGGCTAAGCACTTCCTTTCCTTGCATTAGTCTAAGTATTATCTCCACCCCTAGCATAGGGATAAATATTGCCATTATTATTGCAAAAGGCTAAGCACTGCCTTTCCTTGCATGAGACTAAGCATTGTCTCCACTCTTTGCATCGGGCTAAGCACTGCCCTCATTTCATACAAGACTAAGCCTTGTCTCGTCTCATTCTCGCATATGAATAAGCATTACATGTTTCCTCTATCAAATGATCGATATCACCGTATCTTTGAATTTCATGGGCTGAGACATCACCACATTGTCCGAAGGCACCATAGTCTGAGGGCATCATCCTCATAGCCCGAAGACATTATGCCATGGTCGGAGGATCTCTCGAAATTGCATATCATTATTCAAAGGCGTCATAGCCCACAGGCACCATCCTCATGGCCCGAGGACACCATTCTATGGCCTTCGAAACCCTTATCATAACGCTTCATAACCCAGGACGTCATAGTCCAAGGACATCATCCTCACCATCAAAAGACAACTCTCATGGTCCGAAGGGAATTTGCATCATGTTTAAATTTTTGTAATAACCCCATATACATTCGCGTGCATAATGTTTTAAGTTTTGTAGGTAACTCAGGAGGTAACCGTTCTACAAACAGTAGCAATTCTTGCTCCAGTTTCTTTTCACAATGTTCACATCCTTCAATCACCTCAAAAGTAGTCGGCGATCATCAATTGGTTACCCTTTTTTCTATAACCGCGCAAGTATTCGCCTTATACATCTGTAACCTTCAAAGTCAAGTTCATAAAGGCTTGGTTGAAGAAGAAGATGAGGGGACGGCTGGCGATGGCATGAGGGTGGTTGTTGGTGTTTTGGAGAAGAGGGGAGTGGCGTTGGATTAGGGTTCTAAGGAGAGGAGTTCCGGGCTTCGACATTCATGGGGTGTGATGACTCATTTCCTTTTGGGAATTAGGTATTTGAAGAGTCGCCACCTAACAATTTTAAGGCGCGTTAGGGCACCTATAAGGGTTCATTTCTAACTATGTTTGACAACTAGAGATAGGGTAAGGGCTTGAAATTATCCCAAGGGGAAGGTGTTAGGCACCTCTCAGGATCCACTAGTGTGGATCCCGGCCAGATAGTTTTTTTTTGTGCATTTGTGCAATTAGCGAGTAAATAAATAAGACTCAAGTAATAGGGGATTTAAATTCGAATACACAAGCGTTTAGATATGATTATTGAAATGCAAGGTTTTGGAAAGAGTTATGTTCTAAACATACTTATAAAAATAAAAGGGGTGTCCTAGGTTTGTTTGTAAGATGGATCACATCAATGCAATACCCGGTATGACACTCCTCAGAAGAGGGTATACACGTGGTATTAGCGCACCGGTCATCATATTCATATCTATCCTTTCCCTCCCCATTAAGGTAATTAAATCGAGTGTTGGTCTCGACCACTATTGCATGTTGTTACCCGTCCCATTCCTATCTGTCCCAGAGGAATTTAAGACTCCTATTCCTATAAGAAAGAGGTTTTAGGCTGACTCTTAGGTTTAAAGGTAAAATGCTAAGGCGACATACAAAAAAATTTGGACTGCATTTAAAGGGGAAACACGTAAGCAACTAGAAGGCTCATGTATACCTCCGCAAATAATGCATATAAATAGCATGACTTAAACACAGTTAAGGTTTGAATTTTAAAATCCTAAAGTAGGGTGTTTGAGTCAGAACCAGATTCATTATATAACTCAGAAAAGAAGTCTGAATCAGGCCTGTCTGCTGGTTGTAGCAGTTGATAATAAAACAAAGACAGTTCCAGTTTTATTTAAGCAATTACCTAAGGTTTGCCTAGGCGTAAGCAGCATTCAGTAGTTATTCAGAATTGCTAAGACAATTTGGAGCTTATTATTACCTAAGACATGCTGTTTTAGGTGTTCAGCACATAGAATTGTTGCCAGTTAATTGTAAAGACTAAGTAAACTTGTTTTATTCCTTTTATGCATTCGTAATTAGCCTAAGTGTGCTTAAGAGAATATAAATGAAATCCTAAAGACATGGTATCTAATGTGCAGAGATGCAGAGTGATGTATATGCAGAATCCTAAGTAGGATTTCTATATGTACAAATATTACAGCGCTTAGACATGATTACCAGAATATGTAGAGATGATATGTTTGTTAGTGTTGTTTAGCCTAAAATAGGATCTCTAAGTATGAATGACAGTAGGAATATGATCGCAGAAAAACACTGATTATTAACGCATTTAACGCACGAATTTCTAGGTAATATGATAGTGAAATGGACATGCTGAAAACAGTAAGTGTAAATCCTAAAAAGCATGATCTCTAATGCATGAAATGAGTCCTAGGCATGGTTTCTATTGCGCAAGTAGGAATTTAAACCTAGTAATATGCTTTCTACCTTTTTGATAGCTAAATCATGTATATTCACCCCTTCCCTTTTTACTAGCCAACCCCATAATTATTTACAAATTATTACAGACCAAATGATTGAATTTCAAAAAAAGAAGTGCAAAAATAAGAAGTTACAACCATAGGAAGCCTGATCTTGACTTCCTCTCTGAGTTATGTAATGAACCACCTCAAAAGCCAATATCGTTCCAAAGCCTTTCTCATATCTGAGTGTGTCAGAGTTTCCTAAGGACCTCAAAGGATCCCGGGCAATGCTCACACCCAGATTTGCATAACCAAATAGAATGAGTGCAGTGTGGAAGGGCCAGCTCTTATGTGTCCAAGTCTAGAGGGAACTCAAGGGTCCCAAGGCAAGGCTCGCACAAAAGGGGCAGAACCTAGATTCTAAGAGTAGGTGAGAGTGCTTGACATAGTTTGGAAGAGAGTTTGTTTTCAAAACTGAACTTGCAAGTCCATTTTGAAAGTAATCAGTAACAGAGGTGATTGAAAGCAGTTGTACAACAACAACAACAATAACAACTACCCAGTAAAATCCCGCATAGTGGGGTCTGGGGAGGGTAATGTGTACACAGACCTTACCCCTACCCCGATAGGGGTAGAGAGACTATTTTCGATAGACCCTCGGCTCAGAGAGATGAAAATAAAATAAAAAACAAGAAAAGAGAATTCATTAGTAACACCAGTAGAAACCGTAATAGTAACAGAAGCATAAAAACCAAAAGATGAATGACATGCATTAACAGTAACCAGAATTTAAGGCTTGGGCTTAAGATAAACATCAAGAATAGTGTGGATTCAACATAAACTGCAAGCCATCTAAGATCAACCCTAATCCAACCCCGCCTCACCCCCGGTATCAAGTAAGGGAAGCTTTACTACCCCTATCTTACAACCCTATTGCTTGACCTCCAGGCCTTCCTATCAAGGGCTATGTCCTCGAAAATCTGCACTCGTACCATGTCCTGCCTGAAAGCAGTTGTAATAGTAAACAAAACTCAAACTCCCAAGATGGGATCACACACAGAATTAGTAGTTATACAAGGGGGGTCAAGGGGTTTGGGACACACATACATTTAATTGTAAACACATAACCCCCCCCCCCCCCCCAGGGTCTTAGGACTAGTTGGATATGCACAGCAATAGTTGATACTGGCATGATCACATGCTAGTCAGAAAGAATATAAGCACATTGAAGGGATAGGGACTTGGGATAGCAAGTACACAATAAGTGACTGACATAGTATGCCTTGAAACACACATAGGGGAAGTGCATTAATCTAAAGGGGAAAGGGATACATTATAATATGCTAGTAATGCATCTTAACAGAACTACAAGCAGGAGTAGACAAAAAATGAAAGAAGCTGAAATAAATTAAAGAAGCATGTTGTTGTTGAAGCTTTAACATTAAACTAGGACATACGAGTAGAGAAAGCAAGGTGTAGAAAGGTAAAGCAAGTAGGATTCCACAGTCTAGCCTTGGTTTTCAGCTTGCTAGACAAAGCAGTAGCACAAGTAGAAGTTGAGAAAGAAAGAGTTTTGAGTGTGTAAGTGTGTGTTCTGAACTCAGTAGTTCGTGTCTTTAGAGAAGAGAGGATAGGGTATTTATAGCTTTGAAAACGAGTAGAAAAATAAGGTAACAAGTAGAGTTTTAACACAAACATGGAAATAATCACAATTAGAATCAATTAATACAAGTACTTTCCTTTAATTAAGGAATTACTGTTCAAACGGATACTGGCAGGAATAATTAAGGAAAGAAAACTAATTTGAGAAAGATTGATTTCTGACTATATGGGGGATATTAAAAGTATAGAGTAAATAATTGAGTCTAAATACAAAATATACTTAATTGGGTAAAGGGTTCAGCAAAGGTAAAATAGCACAACAAAGGGAAGGAATCAATCAATTCAAACAAAACGAGTGAAACCAGGGGTTTATGAGAAAATATTTGCAATCAGTCGTAACTTGAGGAAATCAAGATAAATCAAGAATGAATTATGATTCTGCACTTTGCCATATAAATAGAGAAGAATGATCAAGAGTATCAGACATGCAAGGCCAACCATATTGCCAGAAGAAGCAACACAAACATACAGTAGTAGCAGGAGTAGGCTAGGATTCAGTAGTAAAAGAAACCTACTCGAAGCACATTAGTCAACAAAGTCGAGTAGTCACATAGAACCAGAGTGAAAAAACCAAACTAACCGGTAAGAAGGTCAGAAACACTTAAAGAAACCTTTAACCTCATAGTAATGAGTGAGGAAAACCCTTTTAAGAAATTAGGATTTTAATAGTAGTCGAGTTAAAAAATGGTAAGAACTCTGAATCAATCAACAAAGAAGAGGATCCAAACATAAAGAACTTAATCGAAACAAGTATTCATACAAACAAGCAAAGACAGCTACAAAACCCGGATAAAACCAAAAATACCTAGGGTTTTAACACGATGAACCAGGTAGAAGAACAGCATGAACAAACCGTTTAAACATAGTGAAATCATAAAACAACATTGAAAATCAAAGGAGCGATCTTTTAAAAAGAGTTTAAGAAACCCTAATTTGAAAACGAAGAGTCACTTTGAAGGAAAATCGAAGAACCTTTGAGAAAACACCAAGAAGTTCATAACATGCATAGATCTAAGACAGATCTAAAAGAAAATCAGAAAGCTCTTAAATCTAGGGTTTCAGAGAACCCAGAAAAAGTGAGAAAGACTTTGAAAAGTTACCGATCTAGCCAGAAAAGTCAAGGATCTAACTCGAACAACCATTGATGGCCGGAAAGAGGCCATGGATAGAAGTCGAGCCAAGACTAGACTAGATCTCTTTATCTGTCCATGAAATCATGGAAATAAACAACCAGGAGCCATAGGAGACCGGTACACCTCTCAAACAACCATGGGAGTCCGTGGATTAGGTGAAAATCAAAGGGGATTAGGGTAGGTTTGGGTGGCGGCGGCTAGGGTTTAGGTGAGGTTACTGAGAGAATTGAAGAGGAAGGGATTCAAGGGCGGTGGGTTGGTGGAAATGATTTAGGATAAGGGGGTCGTTTGGGTTTATTTTAGGTAGGTAAAACAGTGGGCGTTGATTTGAATGATCAACGACCTAGATTAAAAGGAGTAGGTGGGGATCCGGGTTTGGGTAGGATTTAATTGGGTAAGGGTCGGGTTTAAATAAAAATTGGGTTGGGGAATTGGGGTTCAATTTAGGCTAAAATTGAAATACAAATGGGCTATTATTAAATAGCCAATTTCCCCCTTTTTAAATTATAAAAAATAGTAAATGGCTTCTGAAGATTAATTTAAAAATCTAAAATGATTTATAACATATAATTAATAATTTAAAAATATAGGACCCCATTTTATAAATATAAAACCTAATTAAACCTTGAAATGGCTAATTTTGCAATTGTATGCAATTTAGCTTTAAAAATACTAAATAAAATTGTAAAAAATATGTAAAAATTACTGTAGCCATATTTTGGCATACATATGAAAATCCAATAGATGAATTGTCAAAATAATAATTTGGAAATAATTATTGAGATTTTATGGATAAAAAGGGAGAAAAATAAATCAATTTAAACCTTTAAAAATTATGGAAAAATAATAAAACACTTGGACATGCTTATATATGCACACATATGCTATTTTGAAGTTATTTTGCATATTGAAAATATATAAGGAAAAATTGAGTATAACAGCTGCCCCTCTTTACCCAGAAAAGATGAAAGAGTTGTCAGGTAAAGATATGATGGCCAATTTTGACCGAGCAAATCGGTTTGTAGGGGTTAGGCCGCACCCTAGCTTCTGAGTTGCCTACATATCCCTAGTTTTACAGGAATCAGGCCGTATGTAGTTCAGGATTCGTCGGCGGAGTATGCCGATGGAGACTTTTCAAGAACAGACGCAATATCCAGAGTCGGGTGAGTGATCAGTTTACGGGAATGGTTAGGTTTGATATGGCTGCAGGAACTGGAGCGAGATCGCTCCTGCCGGGATGGCCGTTTCTCGCCGGTTTACCTATAATTAGAAACAATACAAGCATATATTATGCGTAAATTTAAACATGATGCAAGTTCCCGTTGGATCTTTGGATGGTTAGGAATGGTGTCCTCATACCATGATATCCTGGGCCATGAACTATATGATAAAGGATTCGCAGGCCATGAAATGATGTTCTCGGGCTATAAGTATGGTGCCTCCGAACCATGATGCTTTTGAATAATGATATGCAAAAGATTGAGAGAGATCCTCAGGCCATGACATGGTGTTCTCGGGCTATGAAAACGGTGCCTCCGAACGATGACACCTTTGGATGAGTTGGCGATATTTCAGCCCATGAAAGATGCAGTAGTATGGTGCGGACAAGACAGAGCTTAGTCTTGTGAATTGAAGGGCAGAGCTTAGCCCGTAAGAAAAGTGAAATAAACAGTGCTTGAGATTGTGCTTAGTTTCAAAAAAAATGGGAGGCAGAGCTTAGCCTCGGAAGGCAGAATGATAGCCTTATGCAAAGGTGCGAATGTAGATGGAGGTAGAGCTTAACCTCGGAAGGCAGAATGGTAGCTTTATGCAGATTGGAAGGCGGAATAGTAGCCTTATGCAATGCAAATGCAGATGGAGACAACATTCAGTCTCGGAAGGCAGAATAGCAGCCTTATGCAAATTGGAAGGTAGAATAGTAGTCTTATGCAATGCAAATGCAGATGGAGACATCGTTTAGTATCGAATGGCAGAATAGTAGCCTTATGCAATGCAAACATACATGGAGACAACGTTTAGTCTCGGAAGGCAGAATAGTAGTCTTATGCAATGCAAACGTAGATGGAGACAGCGTTTAGTCTCGGAAGGCAGAATGGTAGCCTTATGCAAGAAATAATATAGCAAATGACAGTAGAGTTTTCTTAGCTGATAGCAGATTGTGGCATTGTGATTACTGGGAGCATTATGACTGCGAAGCATTACTTGTGCGTGCTGATAGCAAATGTTGGCAAGTGCAACGATTAGGAGGGTCGTATTATCGAACAATTTTTGCCCCATGGGTATATAGTGTGTTTAAAAATTTCGCAATCCTAGTGCCTGCATCCAAAGAAAAATCATGAGTTTTGTAGGGGGGAAGGTTAGTTCGTATCCCTACTGGTTTTGCTTGACTTGTTCGGTTTTGCTCTGGTGATACCGTCTGTATAATTGGGGTAGCATTTCTAAACAAAGCAGTTTCAATAATAAACATGCATGATTTTGTAAAAGTATGACATAAATGTATAATTAAAATATCTTTTAGATGAACCAATGAATGTGACGTGGTTCGGGACATTGCAACCTCTCTTGCTATGGAATTTTGAGGGTCCTCCTCAAAATTCTGCCCCAGTTTGATGGGTTGACGTTTCTGACTGTTGCTTCTGCAATGATTGGCTGAAGTTACTTCAGAATTTTGAGGGTCCTCCTCAAAATTCTGCCCCAGTTTCCAATTGCGGGGGAAATGAGAATTTTATTGAATTTTGATCGAACCCATAGGGCTGCCTATGTATCCCCTCTTAAGTGGGAATCAGGTCAGGCGTAGTTCAATTTACATCATATAAGGAAAGCATAAAGATTACACATAGTAATGTTTGACTGCATCTGAATTGATCGGCTTTGGCCAGAATTCTCCGTCCATTTCTGTGAGTATGAGGGCTCCTCCTGTCAAAACCCGGTGAAACATGTATGGACCCTGCCTGTTGGGAGAGAACTTCCCTTTGGCTTCATCTTGATGTGGAAAAATTTTCTTCAACACCAACTACTCGGTGTGAACTGTCTTGGCTTGACTCTTTTGTTGAAGGCTCTCGACATTCTGTTCTGATAAAGTTGACCATGGCAGACTACATTCATTCTCTTTCCGTCTATAAGGGCTAGTTTCTCATAACAACCTTTACCCACTCTGCATCGTCGAGCTCAGCTTCTTGTATGATCCTTAGGGAAGGGATTTCTACCTCAGCGGGAATGACAGCGTATGTACTGTAAACCATCATATAAGGGGTTGTCCCGGTTGATGTGCGGACTGTGGTATGATACCCCAGAAGAGCAAATGATAACTTCTCGTGCCACTGTCTGTGATTATCTATCATTTTCCTCATCCATCCAGATCTGATGATAACTAGCGAAGCAATCTACAAATGATTGTAGCTTATGCTTGGCGCAATTGTCAATCAGGATGTGTATATTTGCAAAGGGAAGTCTTCTTTCGGACTGGCCTGATTGAGATCCCGGTAGTCGACACAGACTCTGACCTTCCCATCCTTCTTTGGCACTGGCACAATGTTCGCTAACCATGTCGGGTATTCTACTACCCTGAGAACCTTAGCGTTGATCTGCTTGGTGACTTCTTCCTTGATTTTCAAACTCATATCAGGCTTGAACTTTCTGAGCTTTTGCTTTACTGGTGGACACATTGGATCGGTTGGCAATTTGTGAGCCACAATAGACGTACTCAGACCAGTCATGTCGTCATACGACTAGGCAAATATGTCCTCACACTCCTTTAGAAATTTTGTGTATTGTTTCTTCTCTGATGGCGATAGGTGAATGCTGATTCGTATTTCCTTGGCATTTTCTACATCTCCCAGGTTGACAATTTCGGTCACATCCAGGTTGGACTAAGGTCTATTCTCAAAGTTCTCAACCTCTTTGACAATCTCATCAGGTATGTCATCTTCCTTTGAGTCAATGTCTGTTTGTTGCGTTGTCTCATTGCATGTCACAGTCGTTGGTTCATCAAGATAAGTAATAGTAATGCAGTTGGTAAAGTAGGGAAAGAAAATGATAGCAATAAATATTAATTCTTAAAAAAAATCAGAAATGCTTTTGATAAATTGAACAACTGCTTTGAACATCGAAGATCTTATTGCGGGAATTGAAAATCATTTAGTAAATAAAACAGCGAATAATACTTGTTTTAGCCTTGCTACCCCGATGCTCGTCGGGCTTTGGTTGTCTTGATGGTCCAATTATTGAGGCGTGCCCCTCTGATCACAGCCTATATGGAAGGGCCTTCCCTCCTCCTCCTCGAGAACAACACAACAGTCCATATCATTATCTTCTAGGAACAAGTTCTTCACTGCTGCAAGTGCTTCTTTTTCATCTGACCTATAAACAATGTCGGCATGTTGGAAAGTCTGCTCCAGATGCAGTATTGGCTGCTCTAGTGGATAGTAAGGACCACGTCATGGTATCGACCAGTTGTTGAATTCTTCCCAGGTGTATTCATATCCCAAACCGAAGGTAGTGCCATGTTTCTTGAGTTTTATGGGCTTAGAGATTCCTTGGAGGTTCTTGCCGAGCCCTTTGCTTCGTACCCACTCCAATTCAGTATACTCTCGATTTTGTTATCCCACCACTTGTCTTTATCGACAGCATTGACCCGTTTGATGCGGTGGTAAGTTTCTCCACCCAGCTTCCTTCTTCCCTCAATTGCTAGAATGGTCTGGCGACTATATAGGGTTGCTACCATCGTCGTGGATGATCACCTCCTGGTGATTCCATTCAAACTTTACTGACTGATGCAGTGTTGATGCTACGGCCCCAGCAGCATGAACCCATGGACGTCCCAATAGCAGGTTGTAAGATGATGGCACATCTATCACCTGGAAATTGACATCGAACCACGTTGGTCCCATCTGCAAGCATAGGATAATCTCCCCAATGGTGGACCTCTGAGAACCATCGAAGGCTTTCACGTTGATTGCTCCATCTTTTATCTCGTGCAATCCTTTACCTAGCTTCTTGAGTGTTACCAACGGACAAATGTTAAGACTGGAACCTCCATCAATCAAGATTCTGGTGATGAAATAATCTTCGCATTGCACAGTGATGTGCAATGCCTTGTTGTGCCCCAACCCTTCAGGTGGCAGCTCGTCCTCATGGAAGGTGATCTTATGACTTTCCAGCACTTGCCCTACCATTTTATCCATTTCAACACCAGTGATGTTACTTGGTACGTATGCCTCAGTTAGCACCTTTAGCAAAGCATTATTGTGCGCCTCAGAATTTTGCAGCAAAGAGATAATGGAGATTTGTGCTGGCGTCTTGTTTAACTGGTCGATGACCGAATACTCCTTGGCATGTATTTTCCTCCAAAGATCGTCTGGACCTATCTCAATGATGGGTGGCCGATTGGAGGCCTGCTTGCTTGATTCAGCTAGATGTTCAGGGGTATAGACTCTACTAGTTCTTGTCATACCCTGTGGTGCGTTAGTTTCCTCAATCCTGACCTTGCCTTTCCTTCTTGTCTCGGCTGTATAGTCCTAGGGTACGGCCTTTGTATAGAATGGTGTCATGGCTGACATCACCACTGGGATTGGCGCGGCTATCCTTATCACGAATGGAACATGTGTCTTAGGTGGCAAAACTGCAACCTCGAATGGTGTGGGTGCATTTACTAGAGACACGAATTCAACCTTAATCGATGCTGGTGTCTTTGCGGATGGTGTTGCTTCAAACTCAAGTGGTACAGACATATTCACCTCAGCATCCTCAGATGGCTGGATCTGGACTATGATTGGATTGAGAGTGATTGTTGGTTTCTTTGGGTCGTCACCTTCTGAGATCAACCCGATTGATCCATCGGGATCCCAGTCATCTTTTATTTCAATCATATGGATACCTCCACCCTTATGGTCTGGCAGAGGGTTGTTGCAGACATTTGGAGCGGGTTCTTTTGCCACAATGATCCTGTTATCAATCAAATACTGTATATTATCCTTCAAGGAGTGGCATTCATCGATGGTGTGCCCTTTTATGCCAGAGTGGTATGCATAGGACTTGTTTGGATTAACCCACTGAGAAGGGTTCTCAGGGGTTGCAGTAGGGATGGGGGTGACATAACCAGCAGCTTTGAGTCTCTCATACAGCTGGTCAATGGGTTCAACGATGGCTGTATATTGTTTTGGAGGTCTGCAATCAAAATTAGGTCGAGGTCTAGGGAAGTTTTGGTGTGAAGGAGGTAATTGATAATAGGATGGTTGAGCATTATAGGTTTGGTAGACATGAGCGGGTTGGGAGTATCTGAGTGTGGTAGGTTGATATATAGGAGGTGGATGTGACTGATAAGTTGGTGGTGGAGCTTGGTAATTTCGGGTTGGCTGATATATGAGTGGAGGTGTTGGGTAAATTTGGTATTTGAGGGGAGATTTGGTCCTTTGTGCAACCATCACGGCCCCTACATCCCTCTTCTTGGACACACCACCGGGTTGTAAGGCCTTATTTGTAGATTGCAAGGCCTCAAAGTTTGTAACTATACAGCTTTTGATACCTTCTTCAATTCTTTCCCCCAGTTTGATAATGTTGGAGAATTTGTGGTTCTCAATCATCATCAACCGTTCATAGTACTATGGGTCTTGATCCTGGACAAAGAACTTGTTCATTTGTTCCTCTTCTAAGGTAGGTCTAACCTTAGCAGCTTCGGACCTCCAGCGAGTAGCATACTCGCGAAACATTTTTGTGGGCTTCTTCTTCAGATTCTGTATATATAACACATCTAGTGCATTCTCTGTATTAAACCTGAATCTATCCATAAAATCAGACGCCATGCTTACCCAGCCTGACCACTTCTTGGGATCTTGGCTGATGTACCAAGATAATGCATCTCCTTTCAAATTCCTCATGAACAGCTTTATGTGGATTCTCTCGTCTTTCCCTACTCCAACCAGCTTGTCGCAGTATGTCCTCAAATGGACCCTCGGATCACCTGTACCATCAAACATCTTGAACTTAGGAGGTTTGTACCCCTCGTACAGTTCAACATCAGGTTGTACGCAAAGATCCTCATAGTTCAGCCCTTTGATTCCTTTACTTCCCTCAATGCCCTGAATCCGGCTAGTCATTTCTTATGTTCCTCGGCTAGGTTTCTGATAAGCAGGTCCTTTTCATCAGACTCAAGTGTGCTTGATATAGTTGGGTGGAATGTGGCATGGTCTCCACGTAGATAGGGATGTTATGGGTGTGGAAATGGTCGTTTCTGGAGTTTTAGGGTTCTGGGATGAGTAGTGGAGTGTTGTTTGGGGTATGGAAGGTGTTGCGTTGGGTCTTTGGTGCAACAGTGTGATAGTGAGGAGCAAGATGATTCTGTTGCTTTGGGATATTTTGAGGAGGTGTACGTTTTGAGTGTTGGGGAAGTTGATATCTGGGGTGCTTAGGGAAAATGACAGGCTTGCCAGATTCTGAACCTGATCGAGCTCTTCTTGGAATTCAGTAGTTTCTATTACAATTGGGACACGTTCTCATTAGGAATCCAAATACCATGACCATCAGTGGCCTCTACCCGTTCAGTTGGGTTCTCCTTCCTGACTTTGTTCAAATCTTCCATCTTGCCTTTGTTCTTGTTCTTACCAAGACTAAGAGGAGGAGGGGGTGGAGGGCCCCTGGATCTCGTGGAATAAGATGATGATGCCAGAGTGCACGAACTAAGCTTTGGGGAGGGGAACAATAAAAGAAAGAAAACAAAATATAAAAAAAGGTAATCAAGTTAGTGAGGATTATAAAAAGTATTGCAATATTTAAATACATAGTGCGGGAATGTAAATCGTGTACTAATTTGGGAAATCGACACTAAATAAGTAAGAAATAAAAGTCACTAATGGTCATTTGCCTTATTACATTTATAAAGCGAAAAAGATAAACTCCTATCTACTTGGTCCCAGAAGGACCTTCCTCAGGTTGAATGCTCTCGTTGATCAAATCCTACAGTTCGCGTAGGTTCACAAGTAAAAATGTCTTTGCCATGTATTCTCCTTCGCTTCCCTCAGCATTCTGGTAGTCGGTGACTCTCTTCCTCACTTTTCCTTCCAATTCCAGCAGACTCTATTCCTGATATTCCAAGTTTTCGCTAGCTTTTGCGGCCCTCTCTTTCCATTTATTGATTTGATCATTTGATGGAAGACTCCTCCACCAGTCTAGCAAGAGTGGGGGCGTGCTAATCATACCGAAACTGGGGACCTCGTGCCTCATTTTCTGCAAAACAAAAGGGTTAGACCCTACCCCCACCAGACTCGACTATTTATTATCAACAATGCATGAAACATTTAGTTCTCCAAATAAATGCACAGAACATGATGATGTCCGTTTGGGTTTAGGGAAACCCAGTGGACTTTTGGACAAGGCTATCTTAAAGGATCATTACGTGGACAATATAACTGATCCTACTAGGGCTGACCATGATGTATGCACAATTTAAACAAAGTAAGGTTTCTATAGGGTTTTAGACTGGTATCCTTGAGCGGACAACTCCGGGTTTCGATATACATTTGGTGTGATGACTCATTTCCTTTTGGGAATTGGGTATTTGAAGAGTCGCCACCTAACAATTTTAAGGTGCGTTAGGGCACCTATAAGGGTTCATTTCTAACTATGTTTGACAACCAGAGATAGGGTAAAGGCTTGAAATTATCCCAAGGAGAAGGTTTTAGGCACCCCTCAGGATCCACTAGTGAGGTTCCCGGCCAGATAGTTTTTTTTGTGAATTTGTAGAATTAGTGAGTAAACAAATAAGGCTCAAGTAATAGGGATTTAAATTCGAATACACAAGCATTTGGAAACAATTATTGAAAGGCAAGGTTTTGGAAAGAGTTATAATCTAAATATACTTATAAAAATAAAAGGGGTGTCCTAGGTTTGTTTGTAATATGGATCATATCAATGCAATACCCAGTATGACACTCTTTAGAAGAGGGGATACACATGGTATCAGCGCATCGGTCATCATATCCATATCTATCCTTTCCCGCCCTGTTAAGGTAATTAAATCGAGTGTTGGTCTCGACCACTATTGCATGCTGTTACCCGTACCATTCCTATCTGTCCCGGAGGAATTTATGACTCTTACTCCTATAATGAAGAGGTTCTAGGCTGACTCTTAGGTTTAAAGGTAAAATGCTAAGGCGACATACAAAAAAAGCAGGACTGCACTTAAAGGGGAAACACGTAAGCAACTAGAAGGCTCATGTATACCTCCGAAAATAATGCATATAAATAGCATGACTTAAACACAGTTAAGGTCTGAATTTTAAAATCCTAAAGTAGGGTGTTTGAGTCAGAACCAGATTCATTATACAACTCGGAAAAGAAGTCTGAATTAGGTCTGCCTGCTGGTTGTAGCAGTTGATAATAAAACAAATATAGTTCCGGTTTTATTTAAGCAATTACCTAAGGCTTGCCTAGGTGTAAGCAGCATTCAGTAGTTATTCAGAATTGCTAAGATAGTTTGGAGCTTATTATTACCTAAGACATATTGTTCTAGGTGTTCAGCACATAGAATTGTTGCTAGTTAATTGTAAAGACTAAGTAAACTTGTTTTATTCCTTTTATGCATTCGTAATTAGCCTAAGTGTGCTTAAGCTAATATAAATAACATCCTAAAGACATGGTATCTAATGTGCATAGATGCAGAGTGATGTATATGCAGAATCCTAAGCAGGATTTCTATATGCACAAATATTACAGCGTTTAGACATGATTACCAGAATATGCAGAGATGATATATTTGTTAGTTATGTTTAGCCTAAAACAGGATCTCTAAGTGTGCATGGTAGTAGGAACATGATCGTAGAAAAACACTGATTATTAACGCATTTAACGCAGGAATTTCAAGGTGATATGATAGTGAAATGGACATGCTGAAAACAGTAAGTGTAAATCCTAAGGAGCATGATCTCTAATGCATGAAATGAGTCCTAGGCATGGTTTCTATTGCGCAAGTAGGAATGTAAACCTAGTAACATGCTTTCTACACTTTTGATAGATAAAGCATGCATATTCATCCCTTCCCTTTTCACTAGCCAACCCCATAATTGTTTACAAATTATTACAGACTAAATGATTGAATTACAAAAAAAGAAGTGCAAAAATAAGAAGTTACAACCATAGGAAGCCTGATCTTGACTTCCTCTCTGAGTTATGTAATGAACCACCTCAAAAGCCAATATTGTTCCAAAGCCTTTCTCATATCTGAGTATGTCAGAGTTCCCTTAGGACCTCAAAGAATCCCGACCAGTACTCACACCCAAATTTGCATAACCAAATAGAATGAGTGCAGTGTGGAAGGGCCAGCTCTTATGTGTCCAAATTCAGAGGAAACTCAAGGGTCCCAAGGCAAGGCTCACAAAAAAGGGGGCAGAACCTAGATTCTAAGAGTAGGTGAGAGTGCTTTACATAGTTTGAAAGAGAGTTTATTTTAAAAATTGGACTAGCAAGTCCATTTTGAAAGTAATCAGTAACAGAGGTGATTGAAAGCAGTTGTAGTAGTAAACAAAACTCAAACTCCCAATATGGGATCACACACAGAATCAGTAGTTATACAAGGGGGTCAAGGGGTTTGGAACACATATACATTTGACTGTAAACACATAACCCCCCAAGGGTCTTAGGACTAGTTGGATATGCACAGCAATAGTTGATACTGGCATGATCACAGGCTAGTCAGAAACAATATAAGCACATTGAAGGGATAGGGACTTGGGATGGCAAGTACATAATAAGTGACGGACAGAGTATGCCTTGAAACACATATAGGGGAAGTGCATTAATCTAAAGTGGAATGGGATACATTATAGTATGCTAGTAATGCATCTTAACAGAACCACAAGCAGGAGTAGACAAAAAATGAAAGAAGCTAAAATAAATTAAAAAAACATGTTATTGTTGAAGCTTTAACATTAAACTAGGACATACCAGTAGAGAAAGCAAGGTGCAGAAAGGTAAAGCAAGTAGGATTCCACAGTCTAGCCTTGGCTTTTAGCCGGTTAGACAAAGTAGTAACACAAGTAGCAGTAGAGAAAGAGAGATTTTTGAGTGTGTAAGTGTGTGTTCTGAACTCAGTAGTTCGTGTCTTTAGAGAAGAGAGGGTAGGGTATTTATAGCTTTGAAAACGAGTATAAAAATAAGGTAACAAGTAAAGTTTAACACAAACATGGAAATAATCACAATCAGAATCAATTAATACAAGTACTTTCCTTTAATTAAGGAATTACTGTTCAAACGGATACTGGCAGGAATAATTAAGGAAAGAAAACTAATTTGAGAAAGATTGATTTCTGACTATATGGGGGATATTAAAAGTATAGAGTAAATAATTGAGTCTAAGTACAAAATATACTTAATTGGGTAAAGGGTTCAGCAAAGGTGAAATAGCACAACAAAGGGAAGGAATCAATCAATTCAAACAAAACGAGTGAAACCAGGGGTTTATGAGAAAATATTTGCAATCAGTCGTAACTTGAGGAAATCAAGATCAATCAAGAATGAATTATGATTCTGCACTTTGCCATATAAATAGAGAAGAATGATCAAGAGTATCAGACATGCAAGGCCAACCATATTGCCAGAAGAAGCAACACAAACATACAGTAGTAGCAGGAGTAGGCTAGGATTCAGTAGTAAAAGAAACCTACTCGAAGCACATTAGTCAACAAAGTCGAGTAGTCACATAGAACCAGAGTGAAAAAACCAAACTAACCGGTAAGAAGGTCAGAAACACTTAAAGAAACCTTTAACCTCATAGTAATGAGTGAGGAAAACCCTTTTAAGAAATTAGGATTTTAATAGTAGTCGAGTTAAAAAATGGTAAGAACTCTGAATCAATCAACAAAGAAGAGGATCCAAACATAAAGAACTTAATCGAAACAAGTATTCATACAAACAAGCAAAGACAGCTACAAAACCCGGATAAAACCAAAAATACCTAGGGTTTTAACACGATGAACCAGGTAGAAGAACAGCATGAACAAACCGTTTAAACATAGTGAAATCATAAAACAACACTGAAAATCGAATGAGAGATCTTTTAAAAAGAGTTTAAGAAACCCTAATTTGAAAACGAAGAGTCACTTTGAGGGAAAATCGAAGAACCTTTGAGAAAACATCAAGAAGTTCATAACATGCACAGATCTAAGATAGATCTGAAAGAAAATCAGAAAGCTCTTAAAGCTAGGGTTTCAGAGAACCTAGAAAAAGTGAGAAAGACTTTGAAAAGTTACCGATCTAGCCAGAAAAGTCAAGGATCTGACTTGAACATGTACAACCATGGATGGCCGGAAAGTGGCCATGGATAGAAATCAAGCCAAGACTGGACTAGATCTCTTTAGGATCTGTCCATGAAATCACGGAAACAAACAACCAGGAGCCATAGGAGACTGGTATACCTCTCAAACACCTATGGGAGTCCATGGATTAGGTGAGAATCAAAGAAGATTAGGTTAGGTTTGGGCGGCGGCGACTAGGTTTTAGGTGAGGTTTCAGAGAGAATCGGAGAGGAAGGGGATTCAAGGGAGGCGGGTTGGTTGAAATGATTTAGGGTAAGGGGGTTGTTTGGGTTTATTTTAGGTAGGTGAAACGGTGGTCGTTGACCTGAATGATCAATAGCCTAGACTAAAAGGGGTAGGTGAGGATCCGGGTTTGGGTACGATTTAATTGGGTAAGAGTCGGGTTTAATTTAAAATTGGGCTGGGGAATTGGGGTTTAATTTAGGCTAAAATTGAAATACAAATGGGCTATTATTTAAATAGTCAATTTCCCCCTTTTTAAATTATAAAAAATAGTAAATGGCTTCTGAAGATTAATTTAAAAAGCTAAAATAATTTATAATATATAATTAATAATTTAAAAATATAGGACCCCATTTGATAAATATAAAACCTAATTAAACCTTGAAAGGGCTAATATTGCAATTGTATGTAATTTAGCTTTAAAAATACTAAATAAAATTGTAAAAAATATGTAAAAATTACCTTAGCCATATTTTGGCGTAAATATAAAAATCCAATAGATGAATTATCAAAATAATAATTTGGAAATAATTATTGGGATTTTATGGATAAAAAGGGAGAAAAATAAATCAATTTAAACCTTTAAAATTATGAAAAAATAATAAATCATGTGGATACACATGCTTATATATGCACACATATGCTATTTTGAAGTTATTTTGCATATTGAAAATATATAGGGAAAAATTGGGTATCAACAACAACTACTCTTATAAAAACTCCATCGGTTTCGTTCGCCGTTAGATCCAGAACTATACACGGCCTAATTCCCGTAACACCAGGGATATGTAGCCAACTCAAGAACCAGGATTCGGCCCCCCATTTTTTAAAATACCTCATTCCCCACTTATTTCGTACAAAATTGGTCATTATTTTTTTTTACCCGACAATACTTTCTTCATTCTCGGGTAAAGAGGGTCAGCTATTGGTACCCAATTTTACCCTCACATTTTATAAATATCATGTATACTTTCAAAATATCACTTTTGTGTTATTATGTAATTGACACGGGTCATATAAGTATTTTCTATAATTTTTAAAGCTTTAAAATTGATTTTCTTGCATTTAAATTACTTGAATATGTGTTAATTACTCTTTTAAATTTTTTTGTGATGACTTAATCATCCAAATGTATTATTTTCATCCACATATATATTTCATAATATTTTACTTCATGGCATATAATTATATTTATATTTTAAAGCTATTTTACATAATTTTGCAATAATAACCTATATTCTATACATAATTGTATTTATTATATAATTTATAGTAAAATAGCATTTTTATATTCTTATAACATTAAGCTATTATTTTAAAGCATTTTACTGCATGAATAATATTTTTATTATTTATTAGTCATTTTTTATAATTTATTTTTTATGAATTTCGTGTATTTAATTTGTAGCCCAATTTTGAGCTAATTTCGGACCCAATTCACCAACCCACACCCTAAACTCCAGCCCAATAACCTCTAGCCCAATACCAGCGACCCACTACCCCATACCCATTCACTAACTCGATCCGCTTCTCAATAAATCCTGGTTGTTGATCTCCCAAGATCAACGGCCCACATGCTATCTCTCTCTTCTAACTAACCTCACCCCAAACTCTAGCCTTATTTACCCGGTCAGCCGCCTCTATACGCTCTCAAACCCTCCCCTTACTTCACAAACCTCAGCCGCCTCCCAAATCTTCTCTGAATTCGACCAAATTATGGATTCCTTCTGTGATTCTCTTACCTTTTACGCATTACATCATTGCTACATACAAGGCTATGGTGTTACTTATCATTTGCCTCACTTTTGGCAAATACCAGTCTCCGAATCAATGGAAATCATCTTCGCCCTTTGATATTTGGACAATATGTCATCTACATGCATCATGGAAAGGTCATATGAGTCTGATTTACCAAGATCTTCAACCAATCTTTGATTCCGGTCAAACTGGGGTTTGCCTAATTTTTTCCTAATTTGGTTCTTAAACAATTCTGCATACTCTTCCTTCCTTATTTATGTTTGATCTATTGTGTTTCCTTGTTTAGATGTTTGATTTTGACTACTATATAAATTGTTCCCCAAATCCCTTAGGACAGACTGGGGAATAACTATTCTCTCTTACTCTCACTCACTCGATACTATTCTGAATCTATTATTCTTGGCTGGCTGAAAGCCAAGGCTATCAGTATTTGCATCCTCAACCTCCTCAGTGTGAGCACTTCTCGGGACTCATCAGAAGTCCTTGTGAACTCTGACACACTGGGATTGGGGTCTGATTGTCCTCTATCGCTACTGATTTTTGAACTATTGCTGAAATTTGCTTCTTTTTTTCCTATTCGTTAGTTTCTACTGGTAATTACTTTTGACTCTTGTAATTTCATTCTCTGATGCTTTTATTCATGCTCTATATATCCATGTCAGTTAATCTTTCATAAACCAATATCCTTGTGTTTCCTAGCATCAACATTTTGATGTACGCCCATGAGTTCTGACTGTCTTGCATAACCTGGTGTGTTTGTGTATGCTTATATTTGCTGCTTGTCATAAGTTCATCTCTCTGATTGTTTCATATTCCCGTGATAGATTGATTCATGTCAAGAATTTTTTCTAATGTATTACTTCATATTGAATCATTCACGTATAACTTGTTAATTTTCTTATATTTGATCAATACTCGTGTAATTTCTAAATGTCAGTGTCTCTTGAACTTCTAAACAAGCATGACATGTTTTCTTGCTTTTTAATGTGTGCTTTTTGACTTGTTTAACTCTATGTTCTTCAAATATTTCCTAAGACTCCAATATGTAGCCTCCTCTGTTATATGTGGTTAACTGGTGTAAGTCCTGATACCCACATATCCTGTTAATCTAGAATTGACATATTTTACTTAATATGAGTTCTGGTAATGTTTTTGAACTTTTGACTGATGCCCAGCATGTTTTAAGTTTAATTAAGTGATTGCTTGTCAACCATTGTAGAATATGCCCACTAGCCCATTTGTTATTCTACCATCACTAGGTTCTCGTGCTAGAACTTCCATGAGAAGACTGCTATTTCACTTGTTCATGTCTTTGATTCTACTAGACCTCATGTTAAAACTCTTATATCTAAAGTGTTTTAGGCTAATTCTGGATCATGCTTTACTTTGCAACTCTATTTGGAGTGATTTTCTCGCTTATTAATCATGTCCCGTAGACCTTCAAAATGTAGACAATATATTTGTGTTATGTGTGTCCTGCCAGCATGCCATATGAGTTTTTATGTGTCTTAGTGATAATTAGCTTTACAGTTTTAAGAACTAAGTATATAGACTTCCTGCTCTGTTTATTTAGTTCAACATACAGCCTATTGCTTGTAATCATATGTGAATCCTTCGTTTGGGTTTAGTGTCTGTTCTATGCGATGTTGGGCTTGGCTATTGAATTCAGACTTACTACTGGTCTTATGATCTAGGTTCTGAGTTTACTAGAGTTGTTGAAGGCTAGAAAAGCATTAGGTTATATGTACTGGGCCTATCATTGGTCCTATAGTTGTCTTCTTTTGAAATTATTCACATTTGATTATTTCATTCAGGTTGTAATAACTCGTAATAATGAATGATGGGGAAGTTAATAAAAGGGGGCTAGGATATTCTAATACTTGCATGAACGGGCAGAAAACATGTTTATAGGGTCTAAATGTTTTGTTTGTTATCTCGTTTTACATGCTCTATTTCTGTACAAAGATAGAAATCATGCCTATAGGAACCCAAGTGCTTCATTCGCTCAACATGTTCTATTACTATACACTATTAGAAAACATGCTTATAAGAATCTAAATGTTTCACTTGTTCATATGCTCAACTTCCATACGCTATTAGATAGTATGCTTGTAGGATTCAAACACTATTGGTTATTTGCTCAATTTGCTCTATTTCCATATGTTAGATATCATGCATTTAGGATCGTGTTGAATAATAAAGATCTGCTCCTATTGATAATCATCTAGATGCCATGACTATAGTGTTTAATAATTGATCAACTATTTCATGTTACTTTTTGGTACTGTCCCACTTAGATAACATGCTTATCGGGATGAAGTGTTATAAAATCAAGTCTAACGTTAGAAATCCTGCCTATATGATACTCTTGCTCGCCTAGAAGAGTTGTTTATGTAATTAACATTGTTAATGCTGGACTCTCAAAGCTATTTCACTGCCTAATTATGCAACTATTAGAAATCATGCCTATAGGACAATGTCACCTACCTAAGACGCATATCTATAAAATCAGCGCTATTAGTTCTGAGCTTTCAAACAGTTTTACTGCCTCCTCGCATAAACCATTTAGATATCCTGCCTATAGGATTGTAATACTTTCAACTCCGTAGCCTAAAGTTGCACTGCTGCTCGTACAATGCTAGAAATCAGAATCACTTATCAACCATGCCGATAGGATTTAACAAGTCTAATGTTGTTAAAACTACCTACTGCCTGAAACTGTCGCGTGCATTTGCTGCTTATGTGTGGGGGTTAATTTGAGCCTTTTCTTGCATTTATGTGAAGTCCTATACGTTTTGAATGCGCGCTAGTTTATCATTTTGAGCACCCTAAGTAAACTCTAGAACCACCTAATAGTAGGTCCAAAGCCACCTGGACCATAGGCATGGGACGGGTAGTGCACGCATTAGGTACGGTTTAGAAAAAAGCGCCTTTAAGTAACAACTCAATATAGTAATTGAGTAGCAGGAGATGATAGTTTGTTTCCGCTGAATAATATGAGCAACCCCTACCAGAATGTTGCACAGGGTGATCCTTTAGGCTAAAAAATATAGGAACCCTCCCCCCTTTCTTTATATACTTGTTATTCACACTTAGTCATTTAACATAGATCAATGCAGTTGTACCCTTGTAATCTTTAAGATTTATACTAATCATTTATAATTCTTATGTCTTATATTACAATAGAGTCTTTAACTTATATATCTTTTTGCTTATTTGATCACCTAGCTTAATTATCTAATCCACATAGTATAAAATTCGGCCGATACCCATAGTTGTGGACCTCAAAGAGTTCTTAACACCTTCTCTTTGAGGTACTTTGAGCCCTTACCCAATTTTGATGACGTAGACTAATCAAACATAATTACTTGCAAATAGGTGTCTTAGCGCACCTTAAATATTATTAGGTAGCGACTCTTCTCTTTTGATACCCATTTTAAAGAGTTGTCACATGTCAAAGCCCGCTTTCGCGAGAAAATGGGGAGCAACAACATGGCGACTCTACTAGGGATATATACACTTACGCTCTTGCCATAACGAAATTAACTTATGTAGATTATTTCCCTTATTTTGTCTAAATTTCTATGACATGTACATCCCTTCCCTTACTTCCTCTATTTGTTTAAATTATTCTGACATAAACATCCCCTCCTTGCTTCCCTTTATTGCTATGACATGTATGACTTCTCTTCGTATCCTTCATCTTGTCTAAGACTACTATATTATGTCTCTCCCATCCCTATTTCCCTACCTGCTTCATTACATTTTCGCACGTTTTCATGAGTTAAACTAACTTTTGTTTTATTTTTTTCTTTCTCTTTTGTTTCTACTCCTGTTCATCTTTATCATAATTGTTGTTTTTACGCACATTTATCATGCAAATACTTGGTAATGTGTTACTATTTCTACATAAATCATGCTCCACATCACACTCCACTTGTGCTTATTATCAACATAACGACACTTGATGAGTGTATGCGCTTTTCTGAGATCACCCTTTTTAAATTGGAAAGGCTTATTTGCGATAGACTAGTCAATCAGCGGTGCAGTCGATGGTCTAGTGCCTTTCCCTCTCAAGTTCTCCACTTGAGAGTACTAGTCTAGACCTTTCTAGAAACCATACTATGATTTGAAATGTGCATGCATCATGATAAACCTAGTACGGATTGAGGCACCATTGACGTAACAACCAGCTAGATAAAAACCTTGTCCAAAGTCTAACGGGATATCCATGTTCCAAAAGGACACCATCATATTGTGTGCATTACCTGAAGAAAATGTGCCAACATGTTGAGCATATTGCATAAGTAGCTAAATCGGGAGGGGAAAATGGCTAACCTTTGTTTGTTTGCAGAACAACAACATCAATCTTGAAACAATAGTAGGCAGATACCTCATCGCTAGGATGCCTCATCATCCTCTTCATCTATAAAACCACCTTCTCATTTCCTACTCTAAGCACGAATTGCCCTTAATAGATATCAAGAATAGATCTGACCTGCAAGGGAATGGCCTCCCTAGAAGTAGAGGCACCTTTTTGTTCACCTTCATGTCTACATACAATAAAATTGACAAAGAATGCAAACTTGTCCACCTGCACAAGAATATCTTTAATTATTCCTTCAGGTGTGAAAATGGTCTGGCCAGCCAGTTGCAAGGGCACTGATATAGACTTGACCACTCCAAGGTCACTTTCAAGTTTTCTGAAAATAGGTAAAGACATTAGATTTATAGATTCACTTAAATCACACAAGGACTTGTCAAATTTCTCAATCCTCACAGAACATGGTATGGTAAAACATCATGGATCCCCACAATTTTGAGAAATTATTTTTTGCAATATGGCATTGCAGTGGGTATTAAGATTGACCACTATTGTTTCTTCAAACTTTTTCTTGCTAGACAAGATCTCGTTCAAGAATTTAGCATAAGCAGACATTCGAGTGAGCACCTCTGCGAAAGAGAGTTCACATACAATTATTTAAGCATCTCCAAGAACCGCCCAAAGAACTTGTCTAATTTTTCCTACTTCATTGTTTGAGAAAATGGTAAAGCAGGAATGTGTTTACTCTCTTCAACTTCCTTTTGAGCAGCAGTATTCTTGCCCTTTGGTTCGCCACACTTTTACTCCTCAATTGTTTCAGCCTACTTTCTCACCACCTCGGATTTAGTTTTAAAATCAGTTATGTCAATGTTTTTCGACTCCTTAGAGACATAGCTTTTATAGTCTTTTTGGGTTCTTCTTTGTGTCAGAATAAAGTGTTCACGGAGCCCTATCAGATAATAAGTTGGAAATTTTCTCCACTTGTCTCTCCAAATTTGAATACCAGTATTATGAGTACAAAATATTCATCAAACTTCTTGATGAAAGCCTTCATGAGATCTTCCATACTAGACCGATTAGACTGTTGTGGCTGGTATTGTTTCCTCGGTTGATTCTAAAAACCTGGAGGTCCTTGCCCCTGGGTTCTAGGATTATTGTATTTCCACGAGTTTAGACTCCCTTTTGGTGAGCTCCATGAGAAGCGAGGGTGTCTTTGACCCATAGCATTGAAGTTGTTACCACCTTAGTAGTTCGCTTTATTAAAATTCCCCATAGCATTAACTTCCTCAGTTGAAGCCTGGCACTCAAGAGTTGGGTGTCCCATTCCACAAAAATCAGACACAGCTAGTGGCTAACTCTGGACCTTAACTAAGTTCAAATTCTTGATTTGTTTCGCCATGGAGTTTGGCTGAGCTCATATAACATATTAGAGTCCACTTGATGTACCCCAATTTCATTTCTTCTTTTGTTTCCTTCAATTGGCCATTGGTTAGCATCTTTAGATAATTCATCCAGAATCAAGACAATCTCCTCCAGTGTTTTCTTCATTAGTGGACCTGCTATATCACTTAGAGTTCTTCATGAAAAAGGTTTCAGTCCATCCTAAAAGTTTTGGAGTTGGATCCACAAGTCGATTCTGTTATGCTGGCATCTTCTCACAATCTCCTTAAATTTTTCTCATGCTTCGAAGATTGTCTTTGTATTCTTCTAGCAGAAGTTATGGATGTCTCATCTGAATTTTCCCATTTTTGCGAATGAGAAGTATTTGTCTAGAAACGTTTTGGTCATGTCTTCCCATGTCTTGATAGACCTTTTTTCAAACTTCACAGTGAGTGCTTTGTATCATCCTTTAGTGAAAAGGGGAATTCCCTTAGATAAACTGTGTCCCTTGACATTCCATTATATTTGTTACGCTCTACAGTATTATATTACGATGATGTTACACTTTGTAGTATTGTATGTTGAATTTGTCGTAATATAATTGACATCAGTTCAAGGACATGATTATTGAGAGATTATAAGTATTACACTATTTTAAATAAGTGATAGGTAAATTCGTAATGGTGAGAGCGTAAGCTAACCAAAGAAAATGAGTTTCGTCGAGGTTTGACATATTGGGATAAAATACAGTTCGAGCTATAATACCCGGTATTTATGGATTAATACCGTACAAGTTACCACATGATCATAATAGTAAGGTGTATAAAGTGTGTTAAAAGTGAGTAGTATTTTAAGAAATTTGAGATAATTCCTAATTATATGGATAATTGGATAATTATCTATTTTTAAGTGGAAAATTAACTTGTAAATTGAATTTTGTGAATAATTATTTAAATGAGATTTGGATAAATTTTAAGGGGACAATATCCACGTTGGATTTATGTAAACATGGCAGCAAATTGCCAGCAATTCATAACCTTAAGTAGGTGGTGGCAACATTTAAAGTTATGTGCACCTTTATATCATTCTTAAATAATGCCGTCTCTAATCCACAAGGTTAGGTAAATAGTGTATTGTTATGCCCCGCAATATTACGTCGATATTATGTCATGCAGTATTATATTACGATGATGTTACGCTTCGTAGTATTAAATTACGACGATGTCGCACTCTGTAGTATTGTACGCTGAATTTGTCGTAAGGTAATTGACATCAATCCAAGGAAAAGATTATTTGGAGATTATAAGGATTATGCTATTTCACAAGTGATGAGTAAATTCGTGAAGGTGAAAAGGAAAGCAAGTCAAAGAAAATAAATTTTCGTCCAAGTTAGGCATGTGGGGATAAAATACGGGCCGAGCGTTAATACCCGATATTTACGGACTAGTACCATAAAAGGTACCATATGACCGTGATAGTGGGATATATAAAATGTATTAAAAATAAGTAAAATTTTTAAGTAATTTAAAACAATTCTTAATTATGCGGGTAATTAATTAATTATCGGGTAATGAAATATTACCAAATTAAATTAAATAAAAACTTTGGATAAAGATGGAAAGAGTAATGTGGCAGAAGCCACATTCTAATCAAATGACTTAAGAGTCATTTGAGATTAGGTGGCACCAAAATAGATTAGTTATGATACACTTCAAAGCCAACTAATATATTACTTTAATCTAAGACTTTCTTCAATCCAAGACTTTCGATATAGGACTTAAGACTTTCAATTCAGACACAAAACAGGCGTGAACCTTAGCATATTAATAATGAGATTTCTTTTACCAAAATTTGATGAGAATTATTATTAGAAGCTTAACGACGTAAAAATTTTGCAGTTCTAAAGAAGTACGATGCACCCTTTTCCAAGAATATTATACGGATTTTTCCCTACTCTAGGTATGTTAAAGCTAAGCGTTTTCTTCATTTTTCATGATCTCGTCATTAGACAAGTTTTATAAAGAGGCATAAAGAAAAATTCATATCCCGGAATTTACGTATATTTTGCTAGTCTCGCAAGTTACGTATATTTTTCTAGTTTTGTAAGTTACAATATTCTCCTTATCGGAACTTCATATTCAATTGAGTATTTTCCTCTTCTAGTCAAGAGAGCAGAGAGTTTATATATACTATATTAAAAGTATTTTCATCACCATCTGTCACACCTCCTTTTTACCACCCGAGAGGGGTGTACAAAGGAGTTTTTTCCAATTAAAGTGACATTATTCGAAACGGAATTATTTTATTTTATTTCAAAGTCGCCACTTAGAATAATTTATGGTGTCCCAAGTCACCGGTTTATTTTTTAAAATCCCAAATCGAGAATTTTTTTGACTTTATTTAAAAGTCTGCGAATCCAGAAATTCTAGATAAGGAATTCTGTTAACCCGGGAGAAGGTGTTAGGCATTCCCGGGTTCCGTGGTTCTAGCACGGTCGCTTAGCGATTTATACTTGGCTTAAATTGTCTAATTACTCATTTTAGAACCTATGTGCATTTACCTTTTACCGCTTTTAATTGCTTGATTATTCGTAATTAAAGAATTGAGTCACGCGTACGTGTACTCATTTCGTTTAGCGCATAAAAATTATGTTATACGAACGTGTCCACAATTAATAACGTTTTGTTATTATTAAGAAAGTTTGATCAAAGTTGCGTGAACACATACTCCGATTTTGTTTTTAGAATCGTAATTTTGTCACGCGAACGTGTCCACAATCATGACGATATATTAAACATTCTTAAAGTAAACTACGAGCATTCATTTTTAATATCTAAGTTATAATACTAATAAGAGGGCCATAGGCGATTCAATTAAGATGGCACACCTCAATCCATTTAAAAGAATTACACTTTATTAGGCCTAAGGATGTACTTACTTACAAAAGGTTTGAACTTAATAAATAACTATTAGTTGTAAGAAAGTTTGGGGTACATATGCTGGGCCTTTAATTTTTAAGCAAATCCTGGTTTAAGCTTAACCCAAAACTGTTTAGAAGGAAACTGGGCTCAAAATCGAGCCCAGAAGTGAAGCTAGACAGATGGTCAATGAGTTCCAAATGGGCCAACAAACGCTAGGCCCAATTCTGCACAAGCATGCCTTGGGCACTAAGGCCCACATCCGTTATACCAAGCAGACAGTTTAGATATAGAAAAAAACTAAATACAACAAAAGCTTGAAATTGAGCACATAATGTGAATCAAATAATAACCAAAACTCTAAATCGGACTTAGGCCATGCTGCCTCATATGGGCCGCTATCAAGCCCAAATGAAGCTTCAGCTCTTTCGAGTCAGATGTAACCGAAATGCTTTAACAGGCCAGTAAAGATCCAGAAACTGAATTTATTTACCAATGCATCTGAAGCCCAAAAAGTGAAAAGGAAAACAATGAAACACATTTGAATCTAATCACAAGCGGACCACCTGGTATGGGCCAAGGTTAGGCCCAATAGCCTCTAACAAAAGATGGCCTTCAACATTAAGGCCCTTTTCAGCTTAATTCCCCTAACTCACTTATGTCAAAACAATACAGCAATTTCGAGCATTAGAGGTATATGGATGTCCAGATTATAAACTAACTTTAAATGACTTGTTGTTAATAATAACAATGTGGGCAATTTACATATACCAACTAATTTTAACCAAACCTAAAATGAGTCAGCACCATGAATACTAATATGAATTTATCATACATTGTCCTTGCCTTAAATAACATAACACTTATCATGACTTCATTGAAGGCATTTATCCATACCAGCATGTACAAATAACATACAATCACAAATCTAATGCAGTCCCCAAATATTACAGTTCTCAAGCAGTAACAAAATTATTCAAACACACCTAAAACACTAAACCTACTCTAACTTTCAACCTAAACATTAAGACTGACTGAATAGAAGTAAACATCAAATTTAAAGAAAAACAGCTTAAACAAATGGAAAGAAAACTACAAACAAATGAAGAAAAACAAAGAAAAATATTAAACAAGAAATGGATCTGGAGTTTTCACTCTCCAGCCAGCATATTATAGCTTCAAGTTTTTGCATTTTATAGTCTGTGAAGGTAACTGGATACAACAACGACAAAAAAAAGAAAGCTCTAGAATCAGCCAAGATGAACAATCAACAGAAAACTAGCAGCAAGGAGCAGTAGCGATAATCAAAACCACAGCTTCAATAACTAGCCTTACTTCAGCTTAGAAAATCAGAAATTCCCATGAAAACTTTTTAAGTTCTTAATGAAAAAAAATCAGAGAATAATTCGAGCTAAATTTCAGTGAATGTATTGCAGAAGCTATTTGTATTTTTCTAGGGTTCTAAAAATATGATTATGTGTTTTCAGAACCTTTTATGCTAAAAATGCTGATGAATCTCTGTGTGTGAGTATGATTGAATGCTTTTCTTTTTATAGAGTGCACAAATGAGGCATCAAAATGGAATATTCTAACCTAAATTCTGAAATTTCAGAATAGTACAACATCTTTTTACAGCTATCTGTCCCTTTTCCTACCCATTATCAACATTTTCATGCTAAGGATAGGGACAACTGCCAAGACCTAGAACCTTCTGATATTTACCCTATGTAAAACTCAATTTTAACCCTTCAATTATTAATTATTGCAATTTTAATCAATTTGACCTAGATTCTGATTGTTTGATTACCCTTAACTTCTTCTAGAACCTCCTAGAACCATCTAGGCCATTCTAACCTTGGATTCCTTGAATTGGTTTCGAATTAACCCTTTAAGGTTTTCAATATTACCCTTTCAAACCCCCTTCCATTCCACTTGGCATTCAAACCTCTAAACTCAAACAATTAAGGCCAAATCAAAGATAGACCAAAAAAACAATTTGAAATAGAAGTAATCCCTTAATTAATCTACCAAGGTGAACAGGACTGATTTAATTAACCTAAGCGCATGTAACTACACTTACTCAATGCAATTAACTAAATAAACCTATTTTATTGAAATTTAAACGAATCAACAAACAAGATTAACACCTAAATGAAAAAAAAATGAAGAAACAGAAACAAAGAGATATGAGGAGGAAAATATACTGATTTTGGCCATGAATGTGACGACGAACAAGGCAAGCCAATGAACGACGAAGACGATAAAGTTTGGCCAGCCGGTGGTGAATTGGTCAAAAACCAATGACTTCGAAATGAACTAAAACTAATGTCAATTGATTGCTCTTGTTGAAAGCAATCGATTAACGTCAATTCTAGGTCAAAACGAGTTGAAATCGCGCAAAAATCAGAAAAGAAAAAATTAGGTTTCTCTGGAATTTCTAGATTCAAAATTTGAGGAAATATATTGGTATTCTTGAGAAATTAATGGTAGGGCATTGATTAGGGGGAGCTGGGGATTATAGGGCTAAATTTTGGGGTGGTTTGGAGTATCGCCCGCCACCGTGGGGCGATTTTCGGCGGCGGCCAACGACGGTAGTTCAGAGGGGTAAGAGAGAGAGTGAGAGAGACGAAGTGAGGGGGTCTTTGGGGTTGGTGGAGGGTATTTCAGACACTAATATAGCAAGGGGCTAATCAGTTCCCAACCGTTAGATCTAAAGTGATCAACGACTGGGATAAAAAAAGTGATACGGTGCCGTTTTGGGGAGGTAGGGGTGGACCGGGTAGGTTGATTATTTGGGCCTGGGTGGTTTGGGCCGATTTTGGGTATTAAAAGGGGCCTAAATTCAAATTAAAACCCTTTTCTTCAATTTCTTTTCTTATTTTCTTTTCTTTGTTTTTTTATCTTTTTCTTTAATTAAAAAATCTTAAATTAAATTCCTAAATTAATCTAAATTGTAAAATTAAGTTAATTATCTAACTATAATATTTATAAAAATTAGTTGATCCTAAAAAAAGAAAGAAAATAATAATCCAAAATTAAAAGCTAAGAATGCAAAAATGAATCATTTTTTGTGATTTTCATTTTTAATAAAGCAATTAATTAATTAATTAATCCTAAAATGTGAACACAAAATCTAAATGAAATGCATGATATTTTTGGTATTTTTCATGATTTTAATAAAAGTAAACATGCACAGAAATGCAAATAATTAACGAAAAATCCTACAAAAATGGCAAATAATTGGAAAAAAATCTATTTTCTTTGATTTTATAGGAGTATTTCATTTAGGGCAAAAATCGCATGCTCACAACTGCCCCTCTTTGCTCGAAAACACAAAGGGTTTTCGAACAAAGATAAAATGAGCAATTACGAGCGATTTTTGCCTGTTTGAAACTCCATGGGAAGCATCTTTTGAAAAAGTCTGACCGAACCTTGCTTCGGAGGTTGCCTACATATCCTTGGTTATAAAAGAATCAGGTCAGTGTAGTTCTGGAAGTTTTGGTAGCTGGGACTACCGAGAAACTGTGATTTCACTGTTGTTGCTACTGTTTCTATTTACTGAGCTCCTTATTACATCAAAATAAAAGATGAAAAACTAAACTAGTTAAACCTATCAACTATGAGTTACAAGATTCCTATCTATAAACCTTCTAAAGCTTGATCTTGAGTCTTGGCTGGTTCTTTTTACAGACTCTTATCTGAATCTTGATGCCCGTTAGCTGCAAACACTGGTTCGTTCTTCTTTAGCTTTTCGGATCAAGGCGGGACATGCAAAGCTTGTGACTTCAATCATATCTTGAGCAGTCCGCATCTTTTCTCCGCTTCTACACTTTGGAGCTCACTTCCTTTTTTCTTGTTCTTCTTTTCTTTCATTCTGGATTGAAACTTCTTCTTTTGGTCATCTCGAATCTTGTGTCTTGAGGTATAACCTGCTCAGACACCAAAATAAACAAACGAACAAAATTTTCTGCCCTAATTTTCACTAGGAAAATTTTATGAGTTATTGCAACAAAATCTAAACTATTTCCTTATTGAAAGCAATAAAATCGGGACTGTGTATCCCTGAGAAAAAAAAGATTAGGGAGTAGAGACCTTGTATCTAAAATGAAATCGAATGGGGATTGGGGGCCCTAAGTTGGGAAGATTACCAGGTTATGCTGGAAAAATGACCGGGTTATACCGGGGAAAGTTATCGGGTTATGCCATAAAGGTCCACGGGTTATGACGGGAAAGTCATCGGGGTATGCCGGAAAAGGTCCTCGGGTTATGCCGGGGAGGTCCACGGGTTATACCGGAAAAGTCATCGGGTTATGCCGGAAAAGGTCCTCGGGTTATGCAGGGGAGATCATCGGGTTAACCCGGGAGAAGGTGTCAGGCATTCCCGGGTTTCATGGTTCTAGCACGGTCGCTCAACTATTATTATTGGCCTATTTATCTGATTTTGAAACACTTTTAAATCTATGTGCATTTTTTAACCTTTTAATCGCTTTTAATATTTCGGGAAAATTCAAGGTTATTTAAAAACATCGTAAGCCACGCTACATGAAATGCACCCGCGGTTCACGACACGTTCTATTTAATTTTGTTGGAAATTAGAATCGGATCACATGAAATGTTAGACTACGATATCCAAATATTATTCAATTGAAGCTAGCATCGATTAACAACCCCATTTCTCTGTTAACCCCTTCGCAAAAAACATTTTAAGCAATCTTATATTACTTTATCTCTTAAATCAATTGCACCACCCAATAAAATACTACTTTCATATGCACCAAATAAGTCTAACACAACAGTAGCATAACATGAATAACTAAACTTAGAATGAGAAGACAGAATATTCATAGGATTAGAGATCTACGCACCTCAAGTTTATTCAAACAGAAATCTACTAGGAAATAAGACTTAAAGGAAACATAAACAACATAGCAGAAAACTAAATTAAGAAGAAATTAAACAAACTCGGAGATCATTAACGGCGCAATCTAAACAACAATCGACTTGTTCTGAGTGTAATCAAATAAAGAGGAGAAAAGTGGAAAGGGAACCTGTTCGGCCAGAACTTTTCTTCACAAATGAATATAGAACACTCGGCTACAATGTTTAACTCCGGAATCCAACTAAAATCAGCCACAAGAGTCAAACAAGACCGCGAATCGCAGCGGACTCGAACGAACACCACTTCGATCTCAAGTACCCCATCATATTTACGAAACCCTTTGAAAGGGCATCAACTGATAGTGTTTTCGTTTGTTGACAAATAACAGAACCATAAACGACCAAAGTTAAAAAAAATCAGAAATGACTGGATTGAGCTACTGTTTGCGTGTAGAAAGAGCTGGAGACAGGGGAGGTTGATTTCTGGCGGATCTCGGCGGAAAAAGGGCGGCTCTTCGAAGTTCAGAGGTTGCTGATGGCTTAGGGCGTGGATGAGATGGCTCCTTCTCTTTTGTATGTTAGCTTGAAGAAGGAGATGATTAGGGTGTGTTTTTACGTTTGAAAATTGCTGCTTCTCTTAAGTCTTCATGAATAATACGATGACGCTTTGCTGGGGTTGTTTTGGGGGTAACGGCGAGTCTGTTTTGGCGAAAGAAGGGAGATGACTCGATGGGGGTGGGGTTCTTGATTTTTGTTGAGAACGGCGTCGATTGTCCCTATCGTAGGTCTCCTTTTCTTTGTATTTTTGAGCTTTTTTCTTTTTAGGTCTAAGTTTCTTGTCTTCTGTATTTTTTTTTTGCTTAGACGTTAGCCTAGGTCTTTGTATATTGTTTTCTGTGTATATGTTGAAGCCCCTAGCGTGTATATATAGCTCTTAGGTCTTAGGCTCTTTTTTATTCATTTTTTTTCCAAAGAAGAGTCGGATTAGTTTGATGGGTATTGGGTATTGGACTTAATGAGCTAATCTGATTTGGGCCCAAAATTAGGTCTTAAAGCTCCTAAAATTGTGGTCTAACACCTTAATTGACTTCTTTTAAAATAAGATAAAAATACTACACAATGCAAAAGCTAATCCTAATTAATTAAACTAAACTATATTAAAACATGAAACTATTATATATATATATATATATATATTTGTACTTTCAAAATTATATAAAGATAAAGATAAGGTACTATTTTGTATATTTGTTATTTAAATTTACGAAAGATACATAAACTAAAATATTTTTGTAATTTTCATTTTTCTTGTAATAAAATAAAGTAAAAGCGTCAAAATTAGTTGAAATAGTGATATTAGGCCTAAATTAAATATTTACATGCTAAAATATAAAAAATCTTGGGGAGGGTCAAAAATCATATGTCTACAGTTGCCCCTCTTTGACTGGAAACACGAAGTATTTTCTGACAAAGAATGACTAGACAGGTTTTTTTGACCCAACCCTTATTTAGAGAGACCATAAACTAAGAGAAAAGAGAATGTGACCGAGCTCTGGTATCTGAGCTGCCTACATATCCTTGGCTATAAAGGAATCAAGCCACATGTAGTTTAGAAGTGAGTGAGATGATGGAGTATACTGAGGTTGATAGCCGGTCGAGGTGCCATTCCGTCGAGGTTCCGGTCCGCAGTCCTGTTATTACATTAAAAATCAAAAAATGAAAAAGACTAACTAAACCTGTCAACTATGAGTTACAAGATTCCTATATATAAGTCTTCTGAAGCTTGATCTTGAGTCTTAAATGGTTCTTCATGCAGGCTTTGGATTTGAACCTTGACGCTTGCTAGTTGCAAGTGCTAGTTCATAATTCTTCAGCTTTTCGGATAAAAACCGAAAATACCATGCTTGTGCCTTCAGTCATGTCTTGAGCAGCCCACATCTTTCATCAACTTCTGCATTTGGATTCACTTCTTGCTTTTCCTTTCTTTTTTTAATTCTCGGTTGTGACTAACTTTCGTTGATCATCTCGGACTGTTGACTCGCATTCTTGTCGCAAACTTCTTTTGTTGCTGACTTAAATTGCGTTCTGAAGTGAATTCTCTTATTCTCCAGGTAGGCGTCTGATTGTAAATATTAGAACTGTCTTCCTTTGAACATTGCTTCTTTGCCTTTGTTCTCTAGGTGGGCTCGTGATTGCCAATATTTGCAATGTTTTTCCTTGAGACTTGAACTGTTTCCCTTTGTTCTTCAGGTGGGCTCCTGATTTCCATCACTTGAACTGTTTCTCCTCGAAACTTGACATGCTTCCCTTTGTTCTCTAGGTGGGCTCCTGATTACCAATACTTGAATTGTTTTCCTTTTGTTCTCCAGGTGGGCTCCTGATTTCCAACACTTCAATTGCTTTCCCTTTGTTCTCCAGGTGGGCTCCTGATTTCCAACACTTGAACTTCTTTCCCTTTATTCTCTAGGTGGGTTCCTGATTTCCAACACTTGAACTGTTTTCCCTTTGTTCTCCAAGTGGGCTCCTGATTACCAACACTTGAATTGCTTTCCCTTTGTTCTCCAGATGAGCTTCTGATTTCCAACGCTTGAACTGTTTTCCCTTTGTTCTCCAGGTGGGCTCCTGATTTCCAACGCTTGAACTGCTTTCCCTTTGTTCTCTAGGTGGGTTCCTGATTTCCAACACTTGAACTGTTTTTCCTTTGTTCTTCAGGTGGGCTCCTAATTTCCAACACTTGAACTATTTTTCCCTTTGTTCTCTAGGAGGGCTCCTGATTACCACCACTTAAACTGCTTTCCCTTTGTTCTCCATGTGGGATCCTGATTTCCAACACTTGAATTGCTTTCCCTTGTTCTCCAGGTGGGCTCCTGATTTCCAATGCTTGAACTGCTTTCCCTTTGTTCTCCAGGTGGGCTTCTGATTTCCAACACTTTAACCGTATTCCCTCGGAACTTGATTTGTTTTCCCTTTGTTCTCCAGGTGGGCTCCTGATTGCTGAACTTGAACTACTTCCTCTTGCGACTGCTTTTCTTTTGAACTGCCTTCCCTTATTTCTACAGGTGAGTGCCTGATTGCTTGAACTTGAATTGTCCTTTTCTTGAAACATCTTTTCTTTTGAACTGTCCTCCCTTATTTCTCCAGGTGGGTGCCTGATTGCTTGACCCTAGACTTCTTTATATTCTCGAAACTCGTGTTGTTTTCCCTTGCTCTCCAGGTGGGCGCCTGATTACAACAGAATAGACAAAACAAAGAAAATTTCCTACCCCAGTTTGGTAGCTGGGCACATCTGTGAGTGTTAGTTGAACCATGTTACCCAATATCTCTAAGAATTCGAAAGCTAGATCTCATTATCCAGGAGGGTCCTGAAAGCGCCTAGTAAAATGACAATTTTAAAGCTAAATTATATTTTCTAAAGGTATGACTTCCGCTAAATCTTGTTATCTATGGAGGTCTCAAAATTAAATCTCATTCTCCAGGAGGGTCCTGAAAATTTCTAATTGAGTCTCGTCCTAAGAATGAAAACTTCAAAACCAACTTATATTTTCTCAAAGTAGAGCTTATGCTAGATCTTGTTACTCATGAATGTTTCGAATTTTAACTAAGTCCCATTGTCCAGGAGGGGCCTGAGAACTTTAAATTAAATCCCATTATCCAGGAGGGTCCTGAAAATTTTAAAGTAAATTCCATTATCCAGGAGGGTCCTGAAAAGCCGAGAATAAACTTACATGAGTCATACTTTCTTCCTAGAGGGTCTCTGCAGAACGAACAAAATTCCTTGCCCGTGAGCCATGATTTTCCTCATGGAGGGTTCCTGTAGATCGAATAAATTTTCTTTCCCCTTCTCAAACCGCCTTTGTGCTGACAAAATTTGGGCACGACACTTGAAAAAAAATTCAAATTTCCAAGCTTTGATTTGGACACAATTTTCGTCCCTGTTTCAAACAAAGAAAACTTGTGAGTTTATCAATATGGTGGTTGGTTTGTGGACTTGACTTTGAGGGCAATTGCTCATTCACTTCCCATGATAACTTTGGTTTCAACTTGAAATACCTTGCCTGTTTATTGACTGACCACTTTCTCTATCACCATTATCACGAAAAATATCTCTGATCCGTTCAAACCCAATACCATTCATCTGTTGCATTGTGCTCAGACATTGACATATACTGAGCCTTTGTATGCTGTTCTTTCCTGACTTAACCCACTGGCCTTGACCTTGAGGTCTATTGCCCCTTCACTTGCCATGATAACTTTGATTTCCGCTTGGAAGACCTTGCTTGTCATTGGTTAACCACTTTTTCTTTCAACCTTATCATAGAAAATACCTCTGATCCGTTCAAACCCAATACCCTCTATCTGTTGCATTGCTCATGAATTGACCCATACCAAACCTTTGTATTTTACATGAATCCCAAAACATGTTGATTGTTGCCAACTCAATGTGTCTACTGTTCTTTCTTGACTTATGCCACTTTGATGTGCCAGACATATTCCGTTTTGTGCAATTGGAAAGCTGGTAGAAAATTTTGTAGTCATTTCTCACTTGTTCCGACCAAACAAACTCAGGAAGAGGAAGTAAACAAGACAAAAGAAACAGAATAAAGGACAATGGAAAGAGATGATTCCTAACAAGAAAACTATAAAGTAGAAACTTATCGGATGTGGATACCAAATCTAATGACCATGACACGCATTTTTAGATTAGTGACCTAATCTGTCAAGAAAGTATAATGTTCAACTCTTGTTGTACCTTTTCGCAGTGAAACTAGGCTTCAATGCTCCGATTATTCTATCTGATTCACGATCCTTGTTCAACTTGTGGTGCCCGAAGGGTTTTCACCATCAAGCCTCTCTCATTTTGTTCTTTCTCTCAACTCACCGTCGTATTATGGTGCCTGTGCAGGTTTTCACCAATAAGACTCTCTCATTTTGTTCTTTACTTGTTATTTCCTCTAATACTGTAGATGAAAAGGCATTACCTATAGTAAAAACATCATACACACTTGGCATGTCTAAACTCAGCACTCTCAAAGATTATCCGGAAGGTCTTTTTTGGATTGTAATGTGGATTTTAGACAGTATTAGAAAGAAAGGATATCATAAAAGCTCAAGGTAACTATGACAACGAGGTTAATTATTTTCAACTTTGGGAATCCATTATAAAAACTTTGCCACAACTCTGAAACAAAAGAGTTTGATTTTTTTTCCTTTTGCTTTTTGAGATGGAATTTCTAAAAAAGACTGCCCACTCTCGACTTCGTGGGATTATGAAATATTTTATTTGGTATGACCGAACCGTAAGGCTGCCTATGTATCTTGTGGTGACAAGAATCAGGTCAAACATAGTTCACAAGACTACTTTTTGTTACTATTTTCCTTTTTTCTTTTTTTTCTCTCTTTTTCCTTTTTTTCTTCTTCTTTTTTTTCATTTTATTTTTTTCCTTATTCTTTTTTTTATCTCTGTTTTTCCCTTTTTTTGAATTTCCTTTTGGAATGAACTTTTTAAAATAAACCTATAGGGAGAATTTTTTTTCTTTTTCTTTCTCTTTTTTTTGTTTTTTTTGTATGACTCTAAATTGATTCCAAAAGAGGGGAGGTCAAAGAAATTAGTACAGGCTCAAAAGGGTATCGAATGGTATAAGTGTTTGGGTAGCTGAAAGAAGGTCTCCCCATCCCTGAAAATGTCAAGTACAATACATGCAACTTGAAATGAAAATTGAAGATCATGCACAATATTTCTTTTGCGGCTTCGGCATTGATATTACTAATATGCCTTCCATTTTTCTTTAGCGACTTGTCAAGTACAGAACTCTCGTTGGGTGATTCCCTTTTCACAATGGATATCCTCCGTCAATTCGGAGAAAACTTCCTTGACATTATCTTGTTATTTGAGATGCAGTTGAACTCAAAGTTGCTTGCTTCAAATCGTCCGGGATGCACTCTCCTTTAACGAATTCTTGTCACCCTATTAACTTCCCAAATTATCTTCCTCAGTTTCACATGGTTCGGGCTTTAAATGATCTCAAAATGTCCAAATCTGCACTTATTTCCTTCAAGTGTCCCTATCATCTACAAAATTGCTTCATTGCTTTATGACTAAACTAACTTTTAAGACCAAACCTAGAATTATGCGTGCATGTCATGTCACTAGAACCATCATGAAAAGAACTATAAAAGGAGAAGAGAACTAAACAAAAATGACTAGAAATAACAAAAAACAGAAAATTCCATTAGACCGATGGTGAAAGGGTTTGAACAACAAAACAAGCAAAATAAACTAGGGTACAACCCTAGAACAAACCTAGATAATACTAAATGAGTTACTACGACTAAAGGAACTAGGAAAAATAAAAGGATAGAAGGGTTTGAGTCATAAGAAAATATCCGGATTACAACCCTGAAAATAACTTGTACAACAGAAATGACAACAAAATAAACCACCAAGACTCCTCCCTGGCTTCCCTAGAGATGGAGGGTCTTTCCAATTACCAAGCATGGCATCTTAGCCAGTGGATTCCACATCAATATTGTCAAGACCATTAACAACTTCAATATCATTAACTTCAGTCAGCAAGTTCCCAAGAGGATTCGCATGCTCCTTATCACTGTCATTGATCACAATTACCCCTTCTTGAATCATTCTTTCTATTTCCCTTTTCAAAGCATAACAATCTTCAATGCTATGCCCTGGGACATTAGAATGGTACATGCATCGTATAGTAGGATCAAAACCTTTTGCATATGGGTCTACAATATAGCCGAGGAGTGGCTCAATCAGGCCAGAATACTTTAACTTTTCAAACAAGCTTGTGTAGAACTCCCCGATTGGCGTGAAACTATTTCTTTGACTTTTTTCCCCTCCCTGCCCCTGTTTTCTAGGGTTGTTGGGTTCTCGAAAATGTTGTGAAGGCAAGAATGCATTATGCGGTGCTGGCGCTCGCCATAGGGAGTGACCTGGTGGTTGGACGGATGATCGGACATTGTTCGGAGGATAATACTGAGGTGGATTATGTGGAGCTCGGGGATAGGTTTGGGGTTGGTATTGAGGCTGGGTATATTGGTGAGGCGGACCCTTTGGACCATGTCCTGATTCTGAAACAACTATGGCAACATCATTGTGTTCCTTCTGACCCAGCAAACTTCCAGTGTCGTTCTGAATTGTTTGCGTTGTTGCTTTTAAAGCAGAATGACTCATGATCTTGCTCGACTTCAACCCATCTTCTACCATTTGTCCCATTTTTACCACATCATTAAAAGGCCTACCCACAGCCGTGATCAAATGCCCAAAGTAAGTTGGCTCTTGAGCTTGAAGAAAGTACTCGACCATCTCTTTTTCTTCCATCGGGGGATTGACTCTGGCAGCTTGCTCTCTCCATCTGAGCCCATATTCCCTAAAGCTTTCATTCGGCTTCTTTTCCAATCTTGGTAAGGGACATGCGATCGGGGACGGTCTATATTGTACTGAAAGTGTTGGGCATATCATCCCATATGTACCACTTGCTAACGTCTTGGTGGGTGTACCACTCCAGAGTTAATCTACTCAGACTCTGACTGAAATACGCCATCAATAATTTGTCTTTCCCACTGGCGTCTCTTATCTTACTGCAGTAACCTCTCAAATGGGCTACGGGATCTCCGTGCCCGTCATACAAATCAAACTTTGGCATCTTAAACCCAGCAGGCAGTTGGACGTCAGGAAACAAACACAAGTTTTTGTAAGACATGCTCATTTGGCTCCCTATCCCTTGCATGTTTCTTAAAGATTGCTCTAAGATTTTCACCTTCTTGGATATCTCATCTTGCTCCACTGTCTTAGCAGGCTCTTCAGTTTCACCGGGAGGCTCAAAATAAGGAGCGAGAGAGTATGGATCCGAGACTTTAAAAGTTGGTTCTGCAGCATAGTGTTTGGCATCGGGGACTTTGAACACAACCTCGTTAGAAGATCGAGGAAAGGTAGCAGGTGGATAAGCTACCAAAACATGAGTGGTCAAATGAGCGAGATATGAGGTGGTTCTGGGGGGTGAAGTGTGAAAAGGTTGTGGGGAGATATCAGCAGCAGTAGGAATCTGGATTTGTGATAGTGGTGGGATAGTTGCAGGGTTTTCAGTGTAGTTATTGGGGAATGAAGATGGAGGATGCCCCCTGATCCAAGACTGATATATTTCTGCCATCTACTGTTTCAACATTTGGACCTCCCCTTTCAGTTTAGACTCCGACTCCACAAACTCCCTCGACGGGTCAACAACTCTTGTGTCCAGGACTTTGCTAGTCATGGCTTCCTTGCTCTTTGACCTTGTGTTGTATGGATGAGTTACCTTAAGAACCACAAACCAACCACCCATCTTTCAATGAAGATAACAAAAGGAACAAAATGGGACATCCTGTAGAATTAGGGCATTTAACAATTAAAAATATCACATTGCGTGCAATGCACCTAGCAACAATTAACAGTTTTAGAATAACTTTTAGGGTCACAAGGTCACTTGGCATCATCCCAATTTGTTCACTTCAATCTTCTCTTTTCTTTTCTTTTCCTTTCTGGCACTTCTTGGCTTGCTCATTTTCATTCCTCTCTTTTTTTTCTCTAATTGCCACTCTTTTCTTTCCTTTCATTTCATTTCTCACATCCCATAATTTCACCTCTTTTTTTCCTTCTTTTTTCCTTTTTTTTAATAATACAAAAAATGATTCGATCGAACCCTATGTAGGTTGCCTACGTATCATGACGCCGCATGAATCAGATCTTTGCGTAGTTCGAAAAAATCGAGAATAAAGGAAACAAACTAACGCTCTCTTTTTCTTTTTTTCTTTTTCTTTTTTATTACCTTAATGACTATTCTGATGAGAAAAGAGAAATAAAAGAAGCAAAACTTTTTTTTTTGAATTTTCTAGCCTTAATGTTCTATATCCTATTCTAAACTCAAGCTTAAACGAGCAAATATTTTTTTTTGAAACAGATACTCTATGACAAATTATTAAGGAGAAAAAAACCCAGAAGAGAAAAATGTTTTTGATTCTTTTGTTTTTAGGAAGGAAATCTAAAGAATGAACCAAAGAAAAATATTTTGAATTTTCACTTGATATCCTGGAAAAAAAATCGGAACAAGTAATGAAAAAGGTAAAAAAATATTTTTTGGATTTCTGTTTTGGTTACCTAAGGGAGAAAATCTAAAGATAAATCAAAGATAAAGTATGTTTTTTTTCTTCTATATACAATTTCCTAAAGTTCTAGTAAATTTTGTTTTTTTTGTTAAATCATGTTCATTAATTTCTCAAAGAAGAACCTCAAAAGAAAATCATTTTGGATTTTTGAAATTAATATCTTAAAGAAAACTTTTAAAGAGGTACTAAAAGGAAATTCCTTTTTTTTTTTTTGAATTTTTAGTCTTAATGTACTAAAAGGAAATATAAAAGCAATTTATTTTGAGTTCTAGATATTAATTTCTTAAGGAAAAACACAAAGATTTTTTTTGAACTTCCAGAGTTAGTATTCTAAAGAAAACATCTAACCGAAATATAAAAAAGCAAAATCTTTTGTTTTTTTTTTTGGATTTTTGACTTATTACACATCTTTTTTCAATACAAAATAGGAAATACAATAACAAAAGACTCGACATTACTGTACAAACTAGAAGGTAAAAGACGACATAAAAAGAAAAACAGACTCAAAACATAAAAAGAAAGATCTCCTTAAGCAACTCCTGAATGAGCAATCATGACTCGATGGTCCTAAGACGTCTGTCATGCCCAAACACCGGTAAATAGATTCACGACTGTATGAGAAAATTAAGAAAAAATAAATTTAAAGATCTAGAATGCTAGGTGAGACAATAACCTTTCCTGCTGGACACATGCAAGACGCGATTGTGACTATTTTTTAAAATTAACCTATGTGGCTAAAAGTAGCTAAAATGCAAGATTTGGCTAAGACCCTGCGAAGCCAAGCTCACTCACTAGGAAGACCGGACCATATGTGGGTTGCCTACGTATCACGCCCCGAAAGACGAGAATCAGGTATGTGTAGTTCAGGCAAATTGGATACGGGTGAGAATTAAAAAAAAATAATTGATTTGGAGAAAATATATTTTTTGTCTTTTCTTTTCAAAAATGATTAAACATGTAAACTCTTTTTGGATTTTCTTTTTCTTTTTCTTTTTATTTTTTTTTATTTTTGGAAAATGATAGGAAAATGCAAAATCTTTTTGAATTTTTCATGCTTTTTTTTCTTAACAAAAATGTGACAGAAAATATAATCGGGCCCTACTTACTTTATTTTTCACATTTCACCCTCTTTTTTCTTTTTTCTCTTTTTCATTTGCCCTCAAGTATCATTGGTCCGCCAAATGACCATTTTACCCTTGAAGAAATGCAACATGTAGCACATAGGATGCATCAAGATGGTCTGTTATTTTGGGCACACCTGTCCTAGACGGACCCAACCCATGTGTTGAGTCCCCAAAATCAAATGCACGAGATGCAACAAACGTTCCTACTAGGGATTCGGCATGAGTCTATGTTATACTATGTTTAAACCTGGGTTTATTTGTTCTAAACCTGGCTTACCCGAGCGGACAGCTCTAGCCGAGGAGGGCAGCGTACCGGAAATACAGAAGCTCCACCGGCTTTGCAACTTGTCCGAACCTCGTTCTAAAATTGGGATATGACTCTAACAGAAGAGAAGTCACACGAAGTACACACTTCCCAAATGATTTAGAAGACTCAGAGAGAGGAGGGTTTCGTAATAATTTATATACAGTTCAACAATATCAAAGCGGTAAAACGCAACATTTAGCACATTAGGCCCAAGCATGTAAATAAAATCAGATAATAAATAAAGCCAAATATAACAATTATTCTAGGCTCGAATTCTTGAACCCTAAACCAGAAGTTCTGGGTTCTTGTCCCCAGCAGAGTCGGCAGAGCTGTCACACCTCCTTTTTCACACCCCCGGAAGGGTATATAAGGGAGTTTTTTCCAATTTAAGTGACAATTGAAACAGAATTATTTTTATTTATTCAGAGTCGCCACTTGGAATAATTTATGGTGTCCCAAGTCACTGGTTTAGAATACCGAATCGAGGAAAGATTGACTCTGTTTTACAGTCCGCGAACAGAGAAATCCAGATAAGGAATTCTGTTAACCCGGGAGAAGGTATTAGGCATTCCCGGATTCCGTGGTTCTAGCACGGTCGCTCATCTATTATTATTGGCCTATTTATCTGATTTTGAAACACTTTTAAACTTATGTGCATTATTTTAACCTTTTAGCTGCTTTTAATATTTCGGGAAAATTCAAGGTTATTTAAAAACATCGTAAGCCACGCTACATGAAATGCACTCGTGGTTCACGACACGTTCTATTTAACCTTGTTGAAAATTAGAATCGGATCACATAAAATGCACACGCGAATTTTAGAATTGTGTATCACAACTATGTCACGAAAACCGTACCCGTAGCTATGATACTTTATTTGATTAAAGTGCCTAAAGCATACTACGATATCCAAATATTATTCAATTGAAGCTAGCATCGATTAACAACCCCATTTCTCTATTAACCCTTCGCAAAATACATTTTAAGCAATCTTATAATACTTTATCTTCTAAATCAATTGCATCACCCAATACAATACTACTTTCATATGCACCAAATAGGTCTAACACAGCAGTAGCATAACATGAATAACTAAACTTAGCATGGGAAGACAGAATATTCACAGGATTAGAGATCTACGCACCTCAAGCTTATTCAAACAGAAATCTACTAGGAAATAAGACTTAAAGGAAACATAAACAACATAACAGAAAACTAAGTTAAGAAGAAATTAAACAAACTCGGAGATCATTAATGGCGCAATCTAAACAACAATCGACTTGTTCTGAGTGTAATCAAATAAAGAGGAGAAAAGTGGAAAGGGAAACTGTACGGCCAGAACGTTTCTTAACAACTGAATATAAAACACTCGGCTACAACGTTTAACTCCGGAATCCAACTAAAATCAGCCACAAGAGTCAAACAAGACCGCGAATCGCAGCGGACTCGAACGAACACCACTCCGATCTCAAGAACCCCATCACATTTACGAAACCCTTTGAAAGAGCATCGACTGACAGTGTTTTCGTCTGTTGACAAATAACAGAACCATAAACGACCAAAGTTAAAAAAATCAGAAATGACTGGATTGAGCTACTGTTTGCGTGTAGAAAGAGCTGGAGACAGGGGTGGTTGATTTCTGGCAGATCTCGGAGAAAAAAGGGCGGCTCTTCGAAGTTCAGAGGTTGCTGATGGCTTAGGGCGTGGATGAGATGGCTCCTTCTCTTTTGTATGTTAGCTTGAAGAAGGAGATGATTAGGGTGTGTTTTTACGTTTGAAAATGGCTGCTTCTCTTATGTCTTCATGAAGAAGACGGTGACGCTTGGCTGGGGTTGTTTTGGGTGTAACAGCGAGTCTGTTTTGGCTGAAGAAGCGAAATGACTCGATGGGGGTGGGGTTATTGATTTTTGCTGAGAACGGCGCTGATTGTCCCTATCCTAGGTCTCCTTTTCTTTGCATTTTTCAACTTTTTTATTTTTAGGTCTAAGTTTCTTGTCTTCTATATTTTTTTTGCTTAGGCATTAGCCTAGGTCTTTGTCTATTATTTTCTATGTATCTGCTGAAGCCCCTAGCGTGCATATATAGCTCTTAGGTCTTAGGCTCTTTTTTATTCATCTTTTTCCAAAAAAGAGTCTATAAGGGTCCATAGGGTTAACTTGATGGGTATTGGGTATTGAGCTTAATGGGCTAATCTGAATTGGGCCTAAAATTGGGCTCTAAAGCTCCTAAAATTGTAGTCCAACACCCTAATTGAGTCATTTTAAAATAAGACAAAAATACTACACAATGCAAATGCTAATACTAATTAATTAAACTAAACTATATTAAAACATGAAACTATTATATATATTGTAATTTTAAAATTATATAAAGATAAAAATAAGGTAATGTTTTTGTATTTTTTTTTAAATTTTTGAAAGACACATAAATTAAAATATTTTTGTAATTTTCATTTTTCTTGTAATAAAATAAAGTAAAAGCGTCAAAATTAGTTGAAATAGCGATATTAGGCCTAAATTAATATTTACATGCTAAAATATAAAAAAATTTGGGGAGGGTCAAAAATCACATGTCTACAATCATCTTACTGGAAACCATGATTGATGTGTTGGACAAAAAGGGTCGAGGACACGGGGTTCCTTCCTCACATTGGTCTGCGACCACAATTTCAAAAGCTTGGTAGACTATGTGCTCGCTACCTTCTTTAGCCTCCAAACATGAGACTGACGGGTCCTTGTAAATTGATTTCTCATCTTCTCCATGAACCACAATTTCTTGGTCTTCATGCTCAAACTTAACCATCTGGTGGAGAGTAGAAGGTACGGCCCCCTCCGCGTGGATCCAAGGCCTTCCTAGGAGAAATTTGTAGGAGGTGTCCATGTCCAAAACCTGAAATGTCACTTCAAAATCTACAGGGCCGATGGTTAGGGTCAAATCAATCTCCCCTATTGTGTCTCTCTTGACGCCATCAAAAGCGCGTACACAAACATTATTAGGCCTATCTTTTCAAAGTTGAGAGAGGGCAGATGTCAACCCCAGATCCGCCATCCAGCATGACTCTTTTCACGTAGCATCCTTCACACTTAACAGTCAAATGAAGATCTTTGTTGTGGGCATCCCCTTTCGGAGGCAAGTCATTTCGGCTGAATGAAATCCGGTTAACTTCAAAAAATCGTTGCGCCATTCTTTCCAATTGTTCAACAGTGGTCTCGACCAGAACATATGCCTCATTAAGGGTTTTTATCAGCACTTTCTGATGTTCACTCGAGCTTATGAGTAGAGACAAAAGTGAGACCTGGAAAGGAGACTTCCAGAGTTGGTCAATTACATCGTAGTCCACAGTTTTCATCTTTCAAAAAAATTCCTCTGCCTCTTCGGCACTGACTGTTTTTTTAAGCGGAAAACGCTTCTGTTTGGCATTGTTTACTTCTTCCAGATTGAGGTATTTCCCAGACGGGTTTGTTTCATTCACTTCCCCCATGATTTCTTTTCCCTTGTATGTCACTAACGCTTTGTTGTAGTTCCAGGGGATGGCAGTGGGATCCTTCATGGGCTTCTGTAGTGCGCGGCTAATAACCACGGGCTCAGTTAGCCTGGGTAAAATTACCGGCCCCGCTCCACATAAATCCCCTTTGGTATGTACATCGTTGGTACCATCAGCGTGACCTTGTTTTGCTCAAACCTTTTGTGGGGACTCAACACAAATTGTTCTTTCCTGGGTGCCCTGGGAACATATAGAATGGTATCTTTAGGAGGTACTGCCCCGGTCTTGGTTTCCACAACCTTTTCTACGCTTTGAGGAATGGGATTGTTTTTCTTCTCATCCTTAGCTTGCTTTGATATTGTTTTAGGCTTCTTTTCAACATCGGCAATAGCAATGATAGCTTTCAAAACCTGGTCAAACTCTTTATCTTTACAGATCATCCCAATAACCAGCCCGTTATTATGAGCTGGTAATGGGTTGTTGGTTACACTGGGGACCTCTTCATCCCTTAGCACTACTCGTTTTTGTTCTATCAGGTTTTCAACCACCCTTTTTAAGGTCCAACAATCCTCAGTGTCGTGCCCTTGTACCCCTGAATGATTAAATGATAAACACATTGGGTACTCTGGATTTTTCCTATTTGGAGGTACGTGCTGCAACAAACCCATTTGGACCAACTTTAGAAAGAGGCTAGAATATGATTCACCAATGGGTGTGAAGATGGTCTTTCTAGGTGGCTCATGGGCACAGGCGTTATATTGAAAATTATTCTGTGGGGGACGAGGATTATATGGAGCTTGGTGAGGAGGGTTATTTTTGGGAGGTGGAGCTCGATTCTGGTTATACTGTTGTTATGGCCCAGCGTATGGCTGGGCATTCATCACTGCATAGAGATGAGGGGTCATGGCGTATGTTGCATCTTGGTGAGGGTAATAATGTTTCAGGGTGCTTGAGGAGGAACCGAAGTAACCTCGGGGTTGATGGGGGTTTCTCAGACCTGAGGCCATCATTTCCACTTCTTCTTTCTTTTTCCGGTTTGTTGCTCCCCCTGACCCGCTCTGGATTGTTTGAGAAGTAGCTCTTATAGCCGACTGACTCAGGATGTGACCCGTTTTCAAACCATTCTCTACCATTTCCCTAATCTTTATGGCTTCGGCAAACGACTTGCCCATAGCGAACATCATGTTTTAGAAGTAATCATCCTCTTGGGCTTGCAGGAAGACACTGACCATCTCGGTCTCATCCATTGGGGGTTTCACCCTGGCAGATTGTTCACGCCACATGACAGCATACTCTCGGAAGCTCTCCGTAGACTTTTTCTTTAAATTAGACAAAGAGTTTCTATCTGCAGCTATGTCCACGTTGTACTAGAACTGTCTGACAAAGTCTCAGGCCAAGTCATCCCATATGTGCCAGCGGGAGATGTCATGGTCCAGATACCATCCGAACACAATTCCAACTAGACTTTCCCTGAAGTAAGCCATTAGGAGCTCTTCTTTTCCGCCCGCTCCCCTCAACTGATTGCAATACCTCTTCAGGTGAGCTATGGGTCCCCATGTCTGTCATACTTTTCAAACTTGGGAGTCTTAAAATTGATGGGCAGATGAACATGCGGGAAGATACATAAGTCAGCATAGGAGACATTTTTCTGACCACTCAGGCCTTGTATATTCTTGAGGCTTTGTTCCATTCTTTTCATTTTTCGAGTGATATCCTCTTGCTCGGGATTTTTGTAGCTCTCTCTTGTCCCACGGTAAACTCATACTGACGTTGTTAAGGGTAAGAATTGGGGGTGAAATGAGCCGTGTCTGATGGAAATGGTGGTATTTGGAAAGTAAAAGGATGACGGCCCAAAGCTTGGCCTGGCAATGCTGGTTGTGCCGTAGCTGAGGTTGGTGGTGCAGTGAATATGTTAAAAGCCACTTCCGAAATCAATGCCTGGGGGCGAACCTCAAAAGGCATTCCAGGGATATAGGCTGAGATGGTGGGATATCCGAGCGGGGTGTTCGGGTAATTTATAAGGATGTTGGAGGTTCCACTTGTTCTGGGAATCAGCTCAGGAAAACCCAATATTGCGTTAGGCAGCTCTTTACCGTTAGACCAAGTGTCCCACATTTCCAACATGTGGAGGCGCAGTGCCCTATTCTCTTCAGTAGCTGCTGACTCTGACGTCGGAATAACCGACAATGGGTTGTCATCTGAGGGGGTAATTGTTGGTAGCTGAATTTCTGACGTTATTTCGATACTTCCTTTGGACCTTGTAAAGTACGGGTGCGAAGCCAGGTTACCACAAAACCAACCACCTTAAAAATAAAACCTGGTCTCAAAGCATACACAACAACGATTAGTTTGAGACAATTAACACATAGGGTATCACATGTTAGGGAGTGCAATGCACCTAAATAGTTAAATGTGTTTCTACATGTTTTGCAATGGTTGCGTGTCTCATCCCGGCTTTTTTTTATCTCTTAGGTCTTTGCATCCTTCTTTTCTTTTTAGCGCTTTTATTATTTGCTCTCTTTTCTTTGTACTCTCTCATTGTTTTCTCTCCTATTCTTGTTTCCTTTCTTATTTTGTTTTCTCTCTTTTTCTTGTTTCCTCTTTTATTTGAGTTATTTAAAACCATGACCGGATCCAATGGGTATTTCCTACATATCACGACGCCGCGTGAATCAGATCATCACGTAGTTCAAGGGATAAATGCGAAATAAATAAACACATTTTTTTGGTTTTTCTTCAAATTTTCATTTAAAATAAAAACTCCTAATTTTCTCTATTACACTCGACTCCGTCATACCTACCTAAGAATTGAAAAACTAAAACAGACTCAAAACAGACTCTAGGAATGAAAATACAGACTCGAAAAGAAAAAAGAAAATAATCAAGAGTATATAAGTGCCTTCAATCCTACTCTAGGGACACCAGTTGGTCTTGCCGCGGGCCTACGTGCCATGTGTTCCTGGAGGCGATAAAGGTCATCCATTATCTGGCGAACAAAGATCATTACTGTGGCAAATAACATGGACTTGGTCATGTCCACGCATTCTTTGCACTTCATCACAATATAGTCGGTGATTCTTCTAACCCTTTCCCTGATGATGCCCTTCTCTTGTAACAACCGCCTAATTTGCTGAGATCTGGCCTCCAAAACCTCGGTGGCCGTATGATTCTGCTCTTGCAAATGCTGTAGGTCTTCCTCTAGTTATGCCATCAAAGCATAGCAATGTTCTCTTTCGGCTTTGAAGCTCTTGGCTTGTTTAGTCATTTCACCCTCAAGGATATTAAGCTTTTTTTTCCAGCCCATGACTCCTCTGTCATATCTTTCCTTCAACTGTTGAACGAAACTTGCCCGTTCTTCTGCATTTCTTTCCAACTTTGTTCGGGCTTTTGCCAGCTCAACCTCAGTCTTTTGCAAATCATCCTCATAGTCACGTACTTTCTGCGTAATGCTGTAAATGAGCTTTTCATCTTTTTTGCTTCTGACTGGGTTCTCAACTGCTATTTTCATCTTCCGGATTTGGGCTCGGAGAGCTTCATTTTCTTGGGCCAACCTTCTCCTTTTACCTTTAGCTTCTTGCTCTTGTATATCATTATTGAATATGATGTTTCTCAATTTTTCTTCCAAAGTGTGAATGGTGACTTGATATTTTTTCTCCTTTCTCTCCCCAGGCCAACCTTTCCCGGACCTTATCATCAAAAGCCTGAACATGAGATCTTTTGGCGGGCCTTTCAAGCTCGGGCTCGGGCTATGGCTCATTATTCGCATTAGACCTTCTCACAAACCACGCAGCATAACCTGGATCCACTTCTCCTCTCGTAAGATCTAGTACCTGGGTGTCACTTTTCAAATATCGGAAACCATTCCAATCCCATTGGACTAAAGCCTCAGGTAGTGTTGCTTCTGGGTGTAGCTCACTGACTTGGGTACTCAAATCTACATCTTCAAGTACCACTTGATATCTTCTCAGTTGCCTTAGAACTCTTTGCAGTGTGTATGGTTGGATACTCCTTAGACCCATCATCAATAGGTAGCCTTTTGAAGCCATCATGTGTATGACTTCCGTTACCGGAAGCCATCCTAGGGTCCATTCAATCTGACTTGCCTTTAGAGTTCTTAAGTGGGATACCCAAGCTTCAAACCCTTATGGAGAATTGTAGTCTTTCACCCTTTCCTCATAACTCTTGATGAATTTGTCCTTGCTCGAACCATAACTCATGAACTTGGGGTGACGGTGGAGATGCTCGATCAACCACATTTGAAGAAGAAAATTACAACCTTCAAAGAATTGAGCCCCATATTTACACAAGGTTAATGCTCGATAAATGTCTGTCAGCACTAACGGAACCAGTGTGTGATCTTTTTTAGTAGTGAGGATTTGTGCAGTTCTGGCCATATGAGTATCTATTGTCCCTTCTGCATTCGGAAAGACCATAATTCCAAAAACGCTACAATGAAAGTGAACCGACGATGAATTTTCCAGACGTTCTTATCTTGTCTGTTGTTTAATCCCTTTTCATGTGTTTCAAACCCAGCTGAGTGCCCGAACTTGAAGTACAAGAAGTAGAAAGAACAACATCCTTTGTTTATATGGGATTTCTTCATTTGCTTACTGATATTTGAAAGATCAAAGAACTTGTGCACAGAGGGAGCCCTTGGGAATATAAGTTGTTGTTTTCTCAAGTCCCCGTCAAAGTGAATATATCCGGCCATTTCCTCCAGAGTGGGAGTGAGCTCAAAATTCGAGAAATGGAACACGTTGTGGACAGGATCCCAAAAGGTTACCAAAGCCTTGATTAGATCCTCCCGGGGTTTATTTTCATAATTTATATAAGGGCACCCAACTGCTCTTTTACCCAAATCCTGACCATCTTCATCTAAATTATTCCACCACATACGAAGCTGGAGCTGAGCCTGCTCTATGACCAATTGTGACAGGTTCTGGACAGTGTTCATTTGAACCTGTGGATGGTTAAGGTTAGGGTTGACTCTGGTGGACTCCTTTGTGAAACAAGTTTTCGATTTCCAAAAAGAGAGAAAAAAATGGCCCCCTATGCTATTTTAGCAAAAGTGGTGGTTTTTGTAAACGTGGCCCCTTCACAATTCCAAATAAATTTTGAGGTCGGGGGAAGGTACTTTGTGGAAAAAATGACATCTTATTGACCGACTTACCCGTTCTTCACGAAAATAGCCTTTCGACAATTGAAAGATAATCTAAGGCTATCCCGGTAAGAACGGCTTAAGACATAACCGAAGTTGGGCTAGCTTGTTCTTTTGACCAAACCCCCAAACTACATTTATTTGGTTATTTTTTGCAAAAATGAGGCCGAACCTTATGTAGGTTGCCTACGTATCCCACATCCGGTGAGAATCAGACCTGTGTAGTTCAGTCAATTTTGACATAATTGGAAAACATGATATTGACTCACTTTTATTTTTTGAAATACATTTTCCTTTCTTCTTTTTTTTTTCCAAAAATTTTGGTAGAGTTTCGAGGCATTTTCAAATAGGGGAATTTTCAGAACCAGGTGAATTCTCTATCCTACCTCACTCTTGATTTTCTTTTCCTAGCCGGTCAACATGCAAGCCGAAACAAATAAATATTCACATAGCACGTAGAATGCATCAGGATGGTCAGTTGTTTTGGGTATACCTGTCCTAGACGGACTCAACCCCTGTGTTGAGTTCCCAAGGTCAAATGCACGTGATGCAAATAAACGTTCCTACTAGGGATCCGACATGAGGTTACGTTATTTTAAGTTTAAACCTGGAGTTGTGTTCTAGATATGGCTTACTCGAGCGAACATACTCGAGCCGAAGAGGGGGCAATATACCGAGAGCACAAAAGTCTGCCTGGCCTTATTGCTTGCCCATCCTCGTTCTATTTGGTATAACTTCTAACAGAAAAAGTGGGCCACGCGAACGTATGCACCATTTTTAGAAGACTCAGAAGGGAGGCGTAAGAAGACATTTAAATACAGTAATATCAACAATAAATAAAGCCAAATAAAATCACATTAACAAGCTCGAATTCTTGAATCCTGAACCAAAGATTCTGGGTTTTGTATCCCCAGTAGAGTCACCAGAGCTGTCACGCCTCCTTTTTACCACCCACGATGGGTCTATAAGGGAGTCTTAATTCAATTAAAGTGACATAATTCGAAATGGAAATATTTTATTTAATTTCAGAGTCGCCACTTGAAATTATTTATGGAGTCCTCATTGGTTTATTTTTTAAAATTCCAAATCAAGGAAATTTTTGACTTTATTTAAAAGTCTGCGAAACCAGAAATTCTAGATAAGGAATTTTGTTAACTCGGGAGAAGGTGTTAGGCATTTCAGGGTTCCGTGATTCTAGCATGGTCATTTAGCGATTTATACTTGGCTTAAATTGTCTAATTACTCATTTTAGAACCTATGTGCATTTACCTTTTACCGCTTTTAATTGCTTGATTATTCGTAATTAAAGAATTGAGTCGCGCGTACGTGTACCCATTTCGTTTGGCGCATCAAATATCATGTCACATAAACGTGTCCACAATTAATAACACTTTGTTATTATTAAGAAAGTTTGATCAAATTTGCGTGAACGCATACTCCGATTTTATTTTTAGAATCGTAATTATGCCACGCGAACTTGTCCACAATCACGACGATATATTAAACGTGCCTAAAGTAAACTACAAGCATTCATTTTTAATATCTAAGTTATAATACTAATAAGAGGTCCATAGGCGATTCAATTAGGATGGCACACCTCAATCCATTTAAAAGAATTACACTTAATTAGGCCTAATGATATTCTTACTTACAAAAGGTTTGAACTTAATAAATAACTATTAGTTGTAAGAAAGTTTGGGGTCCATGTGTTGGGCCTTTAATTTTTAAGCAAATCCTGGTTTAAGCTTAACCCAAAACTATTTAGAAGGAAACTGGGCTCAAAATTGATCCTAGAAGTGAAGCCAGACAGACGGTCAATGAGTTCCAAATGGGTCAGCAAACGCCAGGCCCAATTCTGCACAACCATACCTTGGGCACTAAGGCCCACATCCGTTATACCAAGCATACAGTTTAGATATAGAAAAAAAACTAAATACAACAAAAGCTTGAAATTGAGCCCATAATATGAATCAAATAATAATCAAAACTCTAAATCGGACTTAGGCCATGCTGCCTCATCTGGGCTGCTGTCAAGCCCAAACGAAGCTTCAGCTCTTTCGAGTCAGATGTAACCCAAATACTTTAACAGACCAGTAAAGATCCAGAAACTGAATTTATTTACCAATGCATCTGAAGCCCAAAAAGTGAAAAGAAAAACAATGAAACACATTTGAATCTAATCCCAAGCGGACCACCTGATATGGGCCAAGGTTAGGCCCAATAGCCTCTAACAAAAGATGGCCTTCAACATTAAGGTCCTTTTAGGCTTAATTCCCCTCACTTATGACAAAACAATACAGCAATTTTGGAGCATTAGAGGTATATGAATGTCCAGATAATAAACTAACTTTAAATGACTTGTTGTTAATAATAATAGTGTGGGCAATTTACATATACCAACTAATTTTAACCAAACCTAAAATGATTCAGCACCATGAATACTAATATGAACTTATCATACATTGTCCTAGCCTTAAATAATATTAACACTTATCATGACTTAATTGAAGACATTTATCCATACCAGCGTGTACAAATAACATACAATTACAAGTCTAACACAGTCCCCAAATATTACAGTTCTCAAGCAGTAACAAAATTATTCAAATACATATGAAACACTAAACCAACTTAAACTTTTAACCTAAACATTAAGACTGACTGAAAAGAAGTAAACATCAAATTTAAAGAAAAACAGCTTAAACAAATGGAAAGAAAACTCCAAACAAATGAAGAAAAATAAAGAAAAACATTAAACAAGAAATGGATCTGGAGTTTTCATTCTCCAGCCAGCATATTATAGCTTCATGTTTTTGCATTTCATTGTCTGTGAAGGTACCTGGATACAGCAATAACAAAAATAAAAGAAAGCTCTGGAATCAGCCAAGATGAACAATTAACAAAAAACTAACAGCAAGGAGCAATAGTGATAATCAAAACCACAGCTTTAATAACCAGCCATACTTCAGCTTAGAAAACAAGAAATTGCCATGAAAACTTTTTAAGTTCTTAATGAAAGAAAAATCAGAGAATAATTCGAGCTAAATTTCAGTGAATGTAATGCAGAAGCTCTTTGTATTTTTCTAGGGTTCTAAAAATCTGATTGTGTGTTTTCAGAAACTTTTTATGCTAAAAATGCTGATGAATCTCTATGTGTGAGTATGAATGAATACTTTTCTTTTTATAGAGTGCACAAAGGAGGCATCAAAATAGAATATTCTAACCTAAATTCTGAAATTTCAGAATAGTACAACATCTTTTTACAGCTGTCTGTCCCTTTTCCCACCCATTATCAACATTTTCATGCTAAGGATAGGGACAACTGCCAAGACCTAGAACCTTCTGATATTTACCCTATGTAAAACCCAATTTTAACCTTTCAATTACTGATTATTGTAATTTTAATCAATTTGACCTAAATTTTGATTGTTTGATTACCCCTTAACCCCCTCTAGAACCATCTAGGCCATTCTAGCCTTGGATTCCCTGAATTGGTTTCCAATTAACCCTTTAAGGTTTTCAATATTACCCTTTCAAACCCCCTTCCATTCCACTTGGAATTCAAACCTCTAAACTAAAACAATTAAGTCCAAATCAGAGATAGACCAAAACAAAACAATCTGAAATAGAAGCAATCCCTTAATTAATCTACCAAGCTGAACAGGACTGATTTAACTAACCTAAGCACATGTAACTACACTTAATCAATGCAATTAACTAAATAAGCCTATTTTATTAAAATTTAAACGAATCAACAAACAAAACAAACAAGATTAAAACCTAAATGAAAAAGAAAAATGAAGAAACAGAAACAAAGAGATATGAGGAGGAAAATATACTATTTTGGCCATGAATGTGACGACGAACGAGGCAAGCCAATGAATGACGAAGACGATAAAGTTTGGTCGGCCAGTGGTGAATTGGTCAAAAACTATTGACTTCGAAATGAACTAAAACTAATGTCAATTGATTGCTCTTATTGAAAGCAATCGATTAACGTCAGTTCTAGGTCAAAACGAGTTGAAATCGCGCAAAAATCAGAAAAGGAAAAATTAGGTTTCTTTGGAATTTTTAGATTCAAAATTTGGGGAAATCTATTGGGATTCTTGAGAAATTAATGGTAGGGCATTGATTAGGGGGAGCTGGGGGGCTCGGGTAAATTTTGGGGTGGTTTGGAGTATCGCCGCCGCCGTGGGGTGATTTTCGACGGCGGCCAACGACGGTGGTTCAGAGGGGTAAGAGAGAGAGTGAGAGAGACGAAGTGAGGGGGGTCTTTGGGGTTGGGGGGGGGGGTATTTCAGACACTAATATAGCAAGGGGCTAATCAGTTCCCAGCCGTTAGATCTAAAGTGATCAATGGCTGGGATAAAAAAAAGTGATACGATGCCGTTTTGGGGAGGTAGGGGTGGACCGGATAGGTTGATTATTTGGGCCTAGGTGGTTTGGACCAATTTTGGGTATTAAAAGGGGCCTAAATTCAAATTAAAACCCTTTTCTTCAATTTCTTTTCTTTGTTTTTTTCTTTTTCTTTTTCTTTAATTAAAAAATCCTAAATTAAATTCCTAAATTAATCTAAATTATAAAATTAAGCTAATTATCTAACTATAATATTTATATAAATTAGTTGATCTTAAAAAAAGAAAAACAATTAATAATCCCAAATTAACAGCTAAGAATGTGAAAATGAGTTTTTTTGTGATTTTTAATTAATAAAGTAATTAATTAATTAATTAATTAATCCTAAAATGCGAACACAAAAAATGCAATGCATGATATTTTTGGTATTTTTCATGATTTTAATAAAAGTAAACATGCACAGAAATGCAAACAATTAACAAAAAATCCTACAAAAATCCTATAAAAATGGCAAATAATTGGAAAAAAAATCTATTTTCTTTGATTTTATAGGAGTATTTCATATAGGGCAAAAATTACAAGCTCACACCACCGAGCTATAATCGATAGGCAGGCCCCTAATGGGCAACCTCTGATAAGACGGTAAGTTAAATACCGAGCCTGCTGTGGACGAGTGCCTATGAGCGATCCCAGTTGGTCGAGATACAGAGCCTAGTATGGTCGAGCACCTATGAGCAAGCCTACTACGGCAAAACAGTTATATATATATATATATATATATATATATATATATATATATATATATGTATGTATATACCGAGCCTTATAAGACCGGACAACTATTTTACTTACTATATTAAGAGAGTTGAGTCAGTATTAGCAGGTTAGCATATATTCAGATTATCTTTGACTCCCAGTTGCTTTCAGTTATTATATTATTAGTTCAGTTTCAGCTTCCAGTATATTACCTTACATACTCGGTACATTATTTCGTATTGACGTCCCTTTTCTGGGGGCGCTGCATTTCATGCATGCAGGTTCAGACAGATAAACGGGTAGATCCCATCATTACGTGTTGCCCTAGTCAGCTTGATCGGTAAGCTCCATGCCTTTTAGAGTTGTCGGGTCTAGAACCTTATGTACATCTTGTATAAATATGTATATATGTTATGAGTAGGTCGGGGAGCTGTTCCGATCATAATATATCCATCGGTAGAGGCTTGTAGATATATCCTGTTAGTTAATGCAGTATGTTGGGCTTGCAGACCTTGTATGCATATTTGGTTGGTTTTTCAACTGTAACTATTATGACAGCCTTGTCGGCCCAATTTTATATTGATACCTAGTCAGCATTCGCAGTTGTCTTGCAATGTGGCCCATGGCCAAAGTATGATATTATATGTTTAGAGTCCCTTAGTTGCAAGTTGATACACAAGGATAGGTGAGGCACTGGGTGCCGGTCTCGCCCCCAGGTTCGGGGCGTGACATGTATCATACCAAATGGTGTAACACTTTGAGCAAGATACAAATGAATCTATAACAAGAGTCCATATGGGATTGCATTATGTAATAGCAACGTGATTTGTAATTCTAAGGGAGTACAGTACAATCTTCCTCAAGAATATCATATGTATTTTCCCCTACTTCGATCTGCCGTTACGTGTTGTCACAATTGACGTGTGTTAGAGGGATTGTCAAGAGAATCAACTCAGATATGTTAAGGCTATCCCTTCATTCTTTTGGCGTGATCCACACGATACAAACAAAATGAACAAATGCACAACTTCCATAAATGACTCTATTCACAGAAATGCTAGAGATGCTTATGTTCTTGATTCCCCATGTGTCCTATTATTCTATCATCTGTTCATGGGTCTCAGAAAATACATAAGTTGATAATGTTTACTTCATGATATTAATCAAAGGCAAAATGGTCTTATGACACTCCAAAAGATTTTATTGATGTACTTCTCATGCATTGCATTCATTTATACATGCACATTGACCCATGACCAGATGGCGTTATATACGCGTATATATGTATGTATATGTATATGGGAAAATGGTTACGACGTTATATACGCACAACCACCTGATCAGCTGGTATATGTTAATGATTTTTCCCACAGTGGTCGAGATGATATGATGGGATGCCCTCAGAGGCTTGATAATGTTATGAACACATGTACCTATGCACGACATGACATTCATATGCATATGCATAATACTATAAGTATTTCAAGATTTACATGGTTATCCAGATATACATGTCGAGTCTCTTACTCCGTGTTTCTCTCATGTCTATTATTTACTGATTTTCATTCCTTACATACTCGGTACATTTTTTGTACTGACGTCCCTTTGCCTGGGGATGCTGCATTTCATGCTCGCAAGTCCCGATAAACAGGTTATGAGCCCTCCAAATAAGCTATCAGCTCAGCGAAAGGTGGTGGTGCGCTCTATTTGCTCCGGAGTTGCCTATTTGGTCAGTATGCATTGGACACGTATAGATTGGTATGTCAGGGCCCTGTCCCGACCTTATGACGTTTATGTACTCTTAGAGGCTTGTAGACATATGTCATGTATATAAAATTGACATATATACAATCTTCCATATATATGACAGAGATATATGATATACAATCTTTCATATACATACAATATGGGTTGGTGAACAAGATAAACTAAATATGAATTAGGGACTGAGTGTTCTGATAATAGTCGGTATCATGAGAATTTCATATCGTGTTCCAGCGATAATGGAATGGACGACCGAAGAATAATCTTTAAAGGTCATTCAGGAAGACGTTTCCCTAAAGCAAGCAATGTGAGCAAAGTTAAGCTTAAGGGACTGTATGTGCCAATTATGCTAAGTGTCACCCTCGTGAGCAAGGAATTTTGTTATCCTTGGTACAGGAGGATTACTGTCAGGTGAGTAATGGTCATCGACGATGTGAAAAGACGCTAAAGATAAAGAGGTAAAACATCTATAGGTAGATCATCGTGGCTCCAAATCTTAGTACTTCCCTAAAGGAGGAATATGGATTGGTATGGCATTAAGTCATAGTTAAGTGGTTCTAGTAACTATGGAATGGTAAAGGAAGAATGCGATAAAAATGAGAAAGGGATGAGATTACACTTATTCAGATCCTACAAATATGCTATGATAACAGAACATTATGCAAACACGACGCCAAAGAGAGGAAGTAAGGGTTCCTGCAGAAATGTTATTGATAAATAAGGAGTCAGTGCAAGACATAAGTTAAGACAAAGGAAATAACCCAAGAAAGATTACGGGAATATTGATATGAGAATAGGCCAACGAGTAGGTAATAGTTGATTCAGGAAGAGCCTAGTTATGGCTAGATAAGAGGATACAAACAAATCAACAGATCGTGCAAGATAAACATAGTGAACCCGAACATGGGGAATTCAGTCTCGCAGATATGACATCGCGACCCTTGAGAAATATTCATATAGGAGTTGGGGTAGATAAAGATACTATATGAGTGTTATAGAAACAAAAGAGAGTACTACTGGGAAGATAGTCAAAATTTAAGTTCAAAAGTAACCCTACAAGCACAAGGCATGGAGATAAGTAACTACGGATAATTATAGGCGAGGAAGAACATCAAAAATTCCGAAGAGTATACAACATAATAAGCTCACACCTTTACAAGAGTCAGAGGGTCTTACCTAAGTACTACAACGAAAGACTAGCTGAGTAAATAAGGAAGAAGGCTTCAACCTAAGCACATTGACCTAAAGAGGAAATGGTCTTGTAACAACAGTTTCACAACAACATTGTAAGCACTCCAAAATAAAGTGGCACCTACCGTGGAAAATAAACGGGAAGTAAAATCAGAAGTGATATTCAAGAACATATGAATTGTATAGAATTCCAATATGTGTGGGCACTAAGGTAAGCTAAGTATGCACGTAACAAGGGGCAGAAAGACCAGGAAAAGTAATTGCTTACATTTAAAGAAAGCTGAGAAGGAACGAAAAGAATTATTCAATTAATAACCTAGAGTACGTTATGAATGCACTTAAGAGTTCGGAGTTTTATACATGCAGCATATACGTTAACAATCATACAGATGTAGAAGACCCATGTATAAGTTAAAAGAAAGAATTGAGCCGAGGGCATAGACAAAGGATTGAGTTGTTAGAAGATTGTATCATGGATATTCCATAACGCCCATGAAAGGCTAAAGTAATAACTAATACCAGGAGCCGCAGATCGGAAGATAGCTTAAGCCTACATAAAGGCTGATCAGAAGGAAGAAGAAACTAAAGAGTTACATCAATTAAGTAAATCAGGAATCTGATTATTGGACCCAAAAAAAATTATAGACATCATGATTGAGAATATTGCAGAATCACTCTTAATATCAAAGGTATACGAGAGATAGTACAATAGCCATATTTAATAATGGCTCTACGATAAAGCATGTTAGAAGAGTATCAGCCTCATAAGAAGTCAGTATGAAACTCCCACCGGATTGTATGCACCATAGGTGCAAGTATTATAATAGAGCTTCAAGTTATGGATGTGAATTATACCTATGTGGAAGGGAGGTTATGAAAGAAATAAAAGATGTGATGCAAGATTTCAAGGCAAGTAAGGTAAAGGTGAACAAAGTACGAGATACGCAAGTGCAAAAGGTTGTGAATGGTCCATACTTCAAATAGAAGGTTAGAAGCTCCACGATTCAGTATCCAGGAATGATAGTGGCATCGTCAGTGGCATATCTTCCAACCAATGGTTTCTAAGCATTGAGAGGTCTAGCTAAGAGAGTAAAGGGGAGTTAGAGACGATGCGATGTCTCACTTGATGTTCCAGAATAACACAAGGAAATCTATGGTGAAAGCAAGTTAAAGGAAGATTGCAAGTAGTATAAATAGATATGTATAGGTCGCAAGCTAAAGTATGGTAAAAAGACAAGGTTTTAGGAAGACATGAGTAAAAATAAGAAAAAGGCAAGTGTGAAGATGGTAAAAATGGATAAGTCCTCGAGTTTAAGCCCGTGAAAACAAGAGAGCTGATAGTTTCTCTAAGTTATGGAAAGTTTAGAATAGCCTGAATGAACTCAAAGGAGTTTAAGACTAATAACATTTAGAAGAGATGGAATGTTGCCCTAATAGTAGAATAAGGGTGTAATTGTGATAAATAAAGGATGATGTTTGGGCCTTCGATTGAGTAATGAGTTCATGAATTGTACAAGATTAAAATACCCACGTAAGGCGAATCACATTAGGATGACTATGATATGAAATAGGGTTATGGAAGTACAGTATTGCCCCTAGGTGGATCAGGAAAATCACTTCAAATATTCCACGATGCAACGTAAGCCCTAGTAGAAATATATTACTTAAGAAGTTTCAAGTTATCAATGGAAGATTGTAGATCAACATTGAGGTAAATCAACAATGGATGGGTAAAAGTTGCAAGGTACGAGATGAGATTAGGCCTGTAACAAACCGATCAGTCATTTTGAGCTCTAGCACGTCGTTCAGCAGTTTGAAGCCATGAGCAGCTTCACTTCAGGTATTATGACTTGTACATGGGGTCAGAATTGAATTTCGGGAAGTTCAGAGTCGATTTGGAAAGAGAATTCTCATTTCGAAAGCTTTAAGTTGAAAGAATCGACTAAGATTGGATTTTTTAGTAAACCACCTCGGAATAAGGATTTGAAGGTTTTAGCAGGTTCGTATGATAATTTCAAACTTGGGCGTATGTCCGAATCGGGTTTTGGAAGACCCGGGAATATTTCGGCACCTATGGTGGGAGTTAGCATTTTTGGAAGAATTTTATAAGTTTGGGTTGAAGTGCATTTCTGTGTTATTAATGTCCGTTTGGGATTTCGAGTCTGGGAATAGCTCCGTATGGTGATTCTGGTGTTGGGAGCACGATCGGAAGTGAATTCGGAGGTTCGTGGGTCATTTTGGAGTCATTTGGCTAAAGATAGAAATTTGAAGGTTTTTGAGGAGTTTAATCGGAAGTGGACTTTTTGATATCGGGGTTGGAATCCAATTCCGGAAATTGGAGTAGGTCCGTAATGTCGAATACGACTTATGTCCAAAATTTGAGATCAATCGGACGTGTAGCATCGAATGTAGAAGTTCGAAGTTCTAAAGTTCATTAAGCTTGAATTGGAGTGCAAATCATGTTTTAGTGATGTTCAATGTAATTTGAGGTATCGACTAAGTTCGTGTCATGTTATGGGACTTGTTGGTATACTTGGTTGGGATCCCATGGGGCTCGGATGAGTTTTGGAGGAGTTTTTGGAAGAGTTTGGCATTTTGAGCATACGCATGTAATGACCCAAAGGTCCATTTTTAGTTCTAGAGATTGAAACTCGATTTCGAGACTTTCGGGATTTTGATAATGAATTATAGGAGTGATCTGGAAGTTTGGTTTAATTTCATCAAGTCGCAATTGAGTTTTTCGCGCAAAACATGAGTTAATTGTTTAACGAGCGAAATTGATATCGCATTGAGTAAATGAGCTCTGAGTTGAATTTCGATTGAAGGATAGGTTCGTATTATTATTTGTGACCCATAGGAATAAGAATCGTCGAATTCCGAGTTCGTATGATGGAGTTAGGGAATTTTTAGTGAAATTAAAAGTTGCTAAAATTTCTGGGCAGCTGCCGTGTTTTTCGCAGGTGCATGAACAGTAACCGAAGGTGTGTGAATAGTACCGCACCTACGTGAACAGTAACCGCAGGTGCGAAACTGCTGGACAGTGTATAAATCGAGCAGTCCAAGATTTTTACTCATTTTTGGAGCTCTGGAGCTCGGATTAAAGCGATATTTGAGGCGATTTTCACCATATGGATTGGGGTAAGTGTTCTATATCCAAAAGTAATTATATTTAATGATTCCATGGTTATTTTCATCAAATGTTAGTGAATCAAATGGAATAAATTGGAGAAAATTTGTAAACTTTTCAAAAACGAAAATTCTCGATTTGGAGGTCGATTCGTTATCGGAATTTGATAAAGTTGGTATGGTTGAACTCGTATTGGAATGGGTCGTTGGATTTTGTGAGTTTTTTGGAATCCGGGCACGTGGGCCCAAGGGCAATTTTGTCAACTCTTCGAGCGGAGTTAGAAATTTATCTAAATTGAATTGTTGTGAATATTAGAGCCTATATTTATGGATTTTCTCATTTCTTGGCTAGTTTTGGAGCGTTGCGCATCAATTTGAGTCGTCGGAAGGGCTTGAAAGCCAGTTATGGAACCTCGGAGCGAGGTGAGTCTCCTTTCTAACCTTGTAAGAGGGAATTGTCCCCATAGGCGATATAATTGGTTATGTGCTCCTATTTGTGGGGGCTACGTACGCACGAGGTGATGAGAGTCCGTGCGTAGCTACTACTATGTGTAAGTCCGGGTAGTCTAGGACCCAAAAGCATGCTATACTTGGAATATCTGTAATCTTGTTGGCAGTTGAATTGCTTCAATCTTATCGAATTGGTTAATGAATTTCTAAAAGGATTAAACTTCATTTTCTTAAATCTCTAAAAGAGAATTGGCTTTTATTTGGATAAACATTCCCCGATAAAATTCTTAATTTGTTGTTTGAGCATGTATTTCTATGTGTACCTGCGTCGCATGTATGCTTCACGAGCAGGGTGTTTGTTTATTTATGTTGACCGAGTCGCATGTATGATTCGCGAGCGGGGTAATAGATTCATCTATGGTTTGCACCGTTCGACCCTCGATAGTGCACATTTTACATTTATGTTGGATCGGGCCGTACGACCCCGACATGATTTGCGCATGCTTGTATTGCTTGCCTTGAAAGTTATTGATATTGATATTTACTCTCCCTGACTTGAGATAATTGTTAATTAATGGATTATGAATCCGGAGACATTTAATAAAAGAACTCTTACCTGTTTTAAGATTTTCGAAAGAAATTCCAGGTGATTTCTCTCTATTTATCAGTTTTTGCAAGTGATGGGCGGCTATAATTCCATAGTTTTGTACATTATTTGCCTTGCATTTTATATGCTTTAATGATAAATTACACTTTATTTGAGTGTAATAGAGTCTATTTTATGTGTAGGTAAATTGGAGATGAAAGTAAAGCAAAAAGGATACTTAAACGTTGAAAGTGTGCTCGAGAACAGTGAAAAGGAGAGGCCAGGCAAAGGCCAGCTCAACCAGGGTTTAGCCTAGCGAGGCTAGCCAAAGGCCAGGATAAGGAAGGCGTTAGGTTAGTGACGCCAGGCCTAGGGCGAGCTCCATTCTGAGTTTTGAAGATTTATTTCGTTTCCTGGTTTGACTAGGACTTGACCTACACATTTAGGTCTGTTCCTACACATATAAATAGACCTAAAAACATCACTTTGGAGACAATTTTTAGACCGAGACAGAGGGAGACGGTCGAGGGATATCGAGATTGGACAGATTTGAGAGGGGATTCAACCTAAGGAGGCAAAAACACACTAGGAGCAAGGCGGAGAATTCTTCTACGAGTTTTTCACTTCCTTCTTCATATTTTCATTATTGGTTATGAATTCTAGTATTATAGTTATGCATACTATTATGAATAGCTAATTTGTTATCTAGCATTTTGATAGAACCTATTAGAGGATGATTTTCCTATTACGTTAATATAGATTTGCTGTAGCTTTTTGTCTAATTGTTCAACTACGTTTATATTGAAGTTGGTTGAAGAGCTCTCAATCGACTGTGCCTTTTTAGTGTGTATTACTCGGGAGAGAGTTCATATTTAGGTAGTTGCTGAATAATATCACTCCTAACGTATATAAGAGATCAATACAGAGAGTTTAAAGGTAGGATTAGGGATAACGAAACCTTGGTGCGATCCGAGTGAGTCGTACTTAATGTCAGCTAGCGTAATTTGGGAGAATATGTCTAGTAAATTGTGGTGGTTACTTGGGAGAGAATTACAACACTCAGAGCTCTCATGATCGATAGAGAAAACTTAGGCAAATTTATAGAAAACATAGCGAAAAGGATTCCGACAATAGAGGAAATCATAACTCGACCTCCTTAATCTTGTCTCCAATCCTTATCCTTGTTAATTGATAGTTTTACTGATTTCTAGTATTTATTATTTAATTATATAAAAATAATAATTATAATCTTTATAATTAGGAAATTGTTTGGACTTGTGTTTGTTAGCGATATTGAACAACTATAGCTGAGCCTTAGTTCTTCGTGGGATTCGGCTCCGGACTTGTAAACCGGATTATATTTGCAACGACCGCTTAGTCCTTTTTATAAGGAATAGTTGGGCGTGATCAAATTTTTGCGCCCTTGCCGGGGAACTAACGGTGTAGCTGTAGGTGTGCATATTTCTAGGTTGCGAGTTTGAACTTTTATTTTTGTTTTCTTGTATTTGATTTTTTTTAAATATTTCTGATTTGAGAGACATGGACTCGTGGAATTTTGAGAGTTTCGATGTTGGTAATTCTACTTTTGATCCTCCTTATGCATATTGTGGAGGAAACCACCCATTGCAAAATTGTCAAAATAATTCCGAGAGCGAGTTATGTGCACCAACTCAATCTTATGTGTGGAATGTGTGTGATATGTGTGGTGGTCAAGATGGTCACTTTCATGGTTGTGATTATATGTATTATCCTCCCCCAACCTCTTATTATGATGGTTCTACTTTCTCTTGTAAAGTTAATAGGAACAAAGAACCCAGGGAAGCTGATCTGAAGAAGATCGAAGATATGTTAAAGCTGACCATGGATATGTTACAGTGCCTTGTGGAATAAAATAGTAAAATACAACTACAGATAGAAAGGCAAGAGGAAACTATTCACAACTTGAAAGTTCAAGTGAGTCAACTGGTTGAAGATTTTAATGATCAACAAGCCAATTTTGTGAATAGTATCCAAGAAGAGCGTGAATTAGATACAGAAATTGAGCTGCTAGTGGAGAAGGCTATAGTAGAACACCAACAATCAATCGAACTAGATTTTGAGGATGTTGATGTTGTAGAAGAGATATTAGAGTCAACCAAGGACATTGATGATACGTATTTAGTTGACTCTAGTATCATTGGTGTTGAGGATGTTGACAGTCCCAATGTTCATGCAGTTGAGCGCATTGGTCCACACTCCAAGCATTTTTCCACATTGTATTAAGATGATGATATAGAAATAGAGTCATTCGAGCCACTTGAGGAGTCAAGGAATGAGGAACAAGGTGCCTACATTCTGAAATTCTTCTTGCCAGAAAGTCGGGATTACACACCTCATCTAAAGGCCGAGAACTGCAGAATATTACATTGTTTTATTGGGATAGTTAGATTCATTCCACCACCCCAGGATCATGATCATAGAGCAGAATCAAAACTTGGGGTCCAATTCATAAGTTCGAAGTGGAGGCAGAAAGTGATTCGCGTCGTGCCGCGACGCTAAATCAAGCGCTTGTTGGGAGGCAACCCAATTTTACTACTTTATTTTATTATTATTATTATTATTATTATTTTTGTAGTGTCAATTTTTAATTTTCTAGGAGCATGAAAAGCAAAGCTATTTGAAGGATGCAACAACAAACCAGATGGTTGGAACTAAGTGTGAGGTACCCGCACGAAGGACCAAGCCTGGGAGAAGTCTGAGTACCCCATGAGTTGCTAGTGCTTTGGCCTTTGGCCAACCAGGGAGTTTCTTTTACCCTCTTATTAGTTATGGTGTGCATTGAGGACTACGCATAATTTTAAGTGTGGGGTAAGGAGATTGTCTGGGTAACTTTCTATGCTATTTTAGTTGTGTTAGTTTAATTAATTATTTTTTTCCCTTGAGGGATTTAAGTCTAAAAAAAAAATTTTCTTTGTAGATAGTGTAGTAATTTTCCCTTGATTTTTCTTTGTACCGCATTTCTTTTCCAAGGGTTTTGCTTGAACCGGGTAGTAGTTTTTCCTATTACTATTATTTTTTATTTTTAGAGTAGATTATAATTAGGAAATAAATGGATGAAGAAAGATGAGATTCCTAGGCGCCCTTAAATTGTTTGATAGTAGCATATTTAGGCTTTGGCATCCGTAGTATCTTCCCTATGAACTAAAATTGCTTATGATGCCTTGGTTATTTAGATAGCATGTTTTGTGCCGCCTACATCTCATTTTCTTGACTTATGTTCTCTTTGTGCTTAATGCTTAATATCTTGTGGCTCTGCGAATACTTGCATTAGTTTGAGAATAGGAATGAAACCGTCCTTAGTGAATCATGCGCCACGTGTGGTGAGATTTTGTATAGTTCATGTATTATAATTGTCTAGAACTTGCCCGGTATGTGAGTTGAACCGAAATTTTAGGTGAAGCTCGGTGTGAAAAATGATTTTAGTCTTTCTTTGATGTCTTTTCGAGTGTTATCACTATCACAAATAAAATTTGTCCCTAGATAACCCTTTTGAGCCTATAGACTTTTATTTGGCACTCATATTACAAGACTATATCCTTTTTGTTCTTAATTGATATTTTTTTATCCTTTTACCTCTTAAAGCATGTTAATTCTGAAAGCGCTAGAAGAAGTAAGGACTAAGTGTGGGGTGGCTTTCGAGTGGAACCAATGAAAGGAAGAAAGGTGCACTTGTTCTGTAAAGTAATACATCACTAGCGAAAACTGCAAAGGAAATTGAAAAAAAAATGTTAGGAAAAAAGAGAAAAAAATTTGGAAAAAAAGAAGGAAAAATGGAGATGAATAAATTGTTGTCTTGTTCTTGCTAGTGGGTATGAATTAAAGTAGTGCTTAAAGAAGAAGAGAATATTTTTGGGGGATGATCTTGTTTGTGAAATTGAAGGGGATTGAGGAATTTGTGTATAAAGATTATTAAGTGATGTGTAAAGTGCTTAGGAGGGTGAACCGCTATTCCTAAATATATCCTACCCGTTCCTTAGCCCACATTACAACCTGGAAAAAGTTCTAAGTGATTTTAGATCGAGCGAGCTTACATTAGTAGAGATTTACATTATGGGCAAGCCTATGGTACCAATTGCATGCATGTGGTTTCTTTTGTGAGAGTGATTGATATTCTTTGATATATATGAGTCCTTAAAATATATTTGAGCATTTGATTTGAATATGTGGATTAAACTTACTCTCTTATTATTGTGGTGATGGCACATGGTTTCACGAGGGATAGGTAACGTTATTAGACTTCTCTATATGATGTTGGGTGTTCAAGCCATGAGTGCATTGTGACATTGAGTTGGCTTTTGAGGTTAAGATTATTAGGAGCATGTTGTCTTTGTTGTGAATATATGTGAAGTATGGCATAAGAAAAGGGAAGTGTATGTGATTGCATATGCTAGAGTTTAATTGTTGCTATAAACCATGGTCATTGGTGTGGTGTGCCTCAATTGTGTAAAAACAAAGTGCTCAAGGTTGTGTCTATAAGTGTAGTTTGATTGCTCGAGGACGAGCAATGTTTAAAAGTGGGGTAGTTATGGGTGGCTATAATTCCATAGTTTCGTACATTATTTGCCTTGCCTTTTATATGATTTAATGATAAATTATATTTTATTTGCGTGTAATGGAGTTTATTTTATGTGTAGGTGAATTGGAAATGAAAGTAGAGCAAAAGGGATACTTAAACATTGAAAGTGTGCTTGAGAACAGTGAAAGGAGAGGCCAAACAAAGGACAGCTCAACTAGGCTTTAGCTTGGCGAGGCCAACCAAAGGCCAGGCTGAGGCAGGCGTTAGGCTGGCAACGCCAGGCCTAGGGCGAGCTCCATTCCAAGTTTTGAAGATTTATTTCGTTTCCTGGTTTGACTAGGACTTGACCTACACATTTATGTCTTTTCTTACACATATAAATAGACCTAAAAACGTCAATTTGGAGACAAAATTTAGACCGAGATAGAGGGAGACAGTCAAGGGAGATCGAGATTGGACAGATTTGAGAGGGGATTCGACCTAAGGTGGCAAGAACACACTAGGAGCAAGGCTGAGAATTCTTCTACGAGTTTTTCACTTCCTTCTTTCTATTTTTATTATTGGTTATGAATTCTAGTATTATAGTTATACATACTATTATGAATAGCTTATTTGTTATTTAGGGTTTTGATAGAACCTATTGGAGGATGATTTTCCTGCTACGTTAATATAGATTTGCTATAGCTTTTTCTCTAATTGTTCAACTACATTTATATTGTAGTTGGTTGAAGAGCTCTCAATCGACTGTGCCTATTTAGTGTGTATTACTCGGGAGAGAGTGCATATTTAGGTAGTTATTGAGCAACATCACTTCAAACGTACATGAGGGATCAATATTGAGGGTTTAAAGGTGGGATTAGGGATAACGAAACCTTGGTGCGATCCGAATGAGCCGTACTTAATGTCAGCTAGCGTAATTCAGGAGAATATGTCTAGTAAATTGTGGTAGTTACTTGGGAGAGAATTACAACACTTAGAGTGCTCATGATCGGTAGAGAAAACTTAGGCAAATTTGTAGAAAACGTAGCGAAAAGGATTCCAACAATAGGGGAAATCATAACTCTAGACCTCCTTAATCTTGTCTCCAATCCTTATCCTTGTTAATTGATAGTTTTACTGATTTCTAGTATTTATTAGTTAATTATATAAAAATAAACATTATAATCTTTACAATTAGGAAATTGTTTGGACTTGTGTTTCTTAGCGATATTGAACAACTGTAGCTGAGCCTTAATTCTCTGTGGGATTCGATTCCGGACTTGTAAACCGGATTATATTTGCAACGACCGCTTAGTCCTTTTTATAAGGCATAGTTGGACATGATCAACAACCATTTTTCCAACTGTGGACCGTATGGAATCACTTCCTTGGAAGAGGATCATATTATACACCAGAAATTGGACCTATTACGTGCACACAAGTGAGAAAACATGAATATAAGAAAATAAAATTGGTTTCTTAATGAGCACCAAAAGCTAATTTGAACATTATTGATTTCCAATTTCCCGACTACGACGACAAAATAAACACAACACGAAAATTAATGCTCGCTAACTAAAAAAAGTATAGTTTATTATCATCTCCACAGGGATTGAATTTAAATAGTATTCAAGTGATTTCTAGTTAACTGCTATCTATAATGATTAACAATTTTATTGTAATGATTAAGGGCTAAAATTAAACTAATTAATGATCGATCACGGAAAGAAAAGAGTTGGACAGCACATAAGTAATCAATGGGAGAAAGAAGGGCTATTAACTAGACATGTGCAAGATTACCATCTCGCGATAAATTTTTTATTTTAGTCCACTTATAAAATACTAATGATTCTCACGAATTTACTAGATAGTCAGTTTATACTCGAAGTTAAAGTTCCTCTTCCGATTATATTTCAATTCCCAAAAAATAGCCCAATTGAAATCACTGTGAACAGTTGCTACGAATGTAATAATGGTTTTAGTCTAAAGGGTAAGTTCTCACGAATATTTTTTTATTTTCTAGTTCAATTAATAATTTAAGAGGCTCTTTATATTACCTAGAAGAATCACAAATTTAACTAGAGCATAAGATACAAATAAATTCAATAGTAATACTCCTATTTCAATTAACCAAAATATTGAATAATTGTACAATACAAATTAAAATCCCATCATTAATTCATGCAAGTACTAATATTTGAATCCCTAATATATAATCAATACACCATATTTATAAAAACACTATGGGAAAATGACTCCATAACAGTAGAAGAAATCATCACAAAGAGAGGGAACAAGAAATATTAAAATCCAAACTTGAGTGTGAATTGATGAATGGATGATGAATTTCTGTGCCTTAGAGTATTCAATGCTGTTCTAATTTTCTGTAGATCAGAAGTCCCCTAAAAATGTGCCTTTGATATATTTATATTGTGTATCCACGAACTAGGACCAAACTGCCCTTAATGAGACATATCGAAAAAACCTGGTAGTGTTTTGCATTGATGTGTCGCACAATGCTATGTCGGGCGCGGTATATTAATGCAATTCCCCAGTTGTCAACTTTCTGAACTGCTGAAATCTCTGACAATTTTTTGTGCAAGTGCATTGTCTGGTGCTACATACCATGCACTTGTCTAGTGACCCTTTCAACTTTTGATAATGTTTCCTACTAATGTATCACATTGTTTGACGCCAAGTGCGTAGCTCCAGTTCATTTGCTTTGTTACTCACTTTTTTTGGTTCCAACTTCCATATGAAGTGTTAGTCCACAAACCCCGAACATGATCCCAGCAGATTATTTGGGATTTTACTTAGACTTCAAAGTTCCATACTCGGTTTTAGATCAAATTCAAGTTCATCACACACAAATCAAGTATTAAGTACAAAATCTTCACAATTAAGGTCAAACATGGTTGAAATATAGTCAACAATAGATGAAAGGAAGACCAAAATTTTTCTAGCCTAAAAAACTATCTCCATGGAAAATTAGCCTTGGAATCCCAAGATTGCTTACTACTTCAGTGGCCCAGGAAAAGAAAAAGTCAACAACAATGCAATTAGAATTATGTTCTTCAAGGAGCTGTTGAAGTGGTTCGTGAAGCAGGTACAGGGCCTTGCAAAATTTTGAATATTCATCTGATAAAGAAATGGAAGCAAGGTCATCGTGACCGTCTAGAAGTCCAACTTCCATAGAAGGAAATTTTATGGTCCGTAAACTAATTTTGGCTCCTTGTTCTATCAGCAAGTGAAGTATGAGCATCAGAGACCGGGTGAGTTACTTCAGAGGCTAGATATTCCCGAGCGAAAGAGGGAGCGTATCACTATGGATTTTGTAGTTAGGCTTCCACGGACCTTGAGGAGACTCAATGTAGTGTGGGTCATTATAGACAGACTAATCAAGTCTGCTCATTTCATTCCAATCATAACTACCTACTCTACAGAGCGGCTGGCTCATATTTATCTTCATGAGATTGTTTGCCTTCATGGTGTGCCCATGTCTATTATCTCCTATCGAGGCATGTAGTTTAAATTGCATTCTGGAGAGTAGTACAGTGTGAGTTGGGCAAACAGGTTGAGTTGAGTACGGCATTCCATACCCAAACGAATGGGCAGTCCAAACTATTCAGATATTGGAGGACATGTTACGAGCTCGTTTCATTAATTTTGGGGGTTCATGGGATCATTTTCTATCGTTAGTAGAGTTTGTCTACAACAACAACTATCTGTCAAGTATCCATATGGCTCCTTATAAGGTTGTATATGGGAGGCGATGTCGTTCTCCGGTTGGTTGATTTGAGCCTGGAGAGTCTAGGCTGTTAGACACTGATTTGGTCCTTTATGCTTTGGAGAAGGTGAAGTTGATCCAGGAGAAACTTCGTACAGCGCAGCCAAGCAAAAGAGTTATTTTGAGTGGAAGGCGCGTGATATGGCATATATGGTGGGTGAGAAGGTTCTAGTCAGATTTTCTCCCATGAAGGGTGTGGTGAGGTTTGGGAAGAAGGTCAAATTGAACCCTAGGCATATTGGTACTTTTGAGGTGCTAGAGAGAGTTGGGGAGGTGGATTACAGACTTGCCTTGCCACTTGGTCTATCAAGAGTTCACCCAATGTTTCATGTTTCTATGCTCCGGACGTACTATAGGAATCCATCACATGTATTAGACTTCAACAAGGTGTAGTTGTACGAGGATTTGACTTATGATGTGTAGTCGGTGCCTATTTTGGACCGACATGTACAAAAGCTGAGGTCGAAGAATATAACATCGGTGAAGGTTCATTGGAGAGGTCAGTCGGTTGAGATAGCTACTTGGGAGACCAAGCAAGAGATGCGGAGCAGATATCCTCAGCTTTTTGAGACTCCAAGTATGATTCTAGAGTCCCTCGAGGACGAATGTTTGTTCAAGGGGGAGAATGTAATGACCTGGCTGATCGTTTTGAGTATTTTTACCACGTTTCCCCTACTTGATGTTTTTCATATGTGTATGTATTGTTATGTGACTTGTGAGAATGTTTGGTTCGTGTTCGGGGAGGTTTTGGAGTGAATAGGGACACTTAGCCCCAAGGTCGGAAGCTTGAGTTGTAAGAGTTGACTGGAGTTTGACTTTCTTGTAGATGACCCTGGAATGGTATTTTGATGATTCTAATAGGTTCGTAAGGTGATATGGTACTTAGGAGTATGTACGGATTAGGATTTGGAGGTTCCTACGTTGATTTGGTTCTATTTAGCGAAAGGTTGAAACTTGAAGGTTTGGAAGGTTGATAGGTTTGACCGATAGTTGACTTTGATAATATTCAGTTCGGATCATGGTTCCGAGAGTTGGAATAGGTTCATTGTGTCATTTGAGACTTGCATACAAAATTTGATATCATTCCGAGTTATTTAGGCTAGTTCGGCGTAAGTTTTGAAATTGAAAATTTGGATTAGTTTCTTAGGCTTGAATTGAGGTGTGATTCGTGATTTTGATATTATTTTGTGAGATTTGAGGCCTCGAGTAGGTTCATGTTATGCTTTGATATTTGTTGGTGTGATTGGACGGGGTCCCAGGGGTCTCAAGTGTGCTTGAGATTGATTTCAGATCATTTTGAGTTATGTTGGCTTTGCTGAAGAGTGTTGAGTCTAGTTCTTTTGCATCTATGGAATTTTAGTTGTAGATGCAAGTCCACAAATGCGGGCTTAGGTCCGTAGAAACAGATTGGGTTGGATGCTAGGGAAGATTTGGGTCGCAGAAGAGGTCATGCAGATTCGGATGAGGGACTACAGATGCGGGAGGTCGAGGTTGAGTGAAATGCACAGATACATTATTGTGACTGCAGAAGCGACACCGCTGATGCAATTAAGTGTATGTAAATGTGGAAATGCTGGAACTTATATTTTGAAAGGTTTGGCTATTTCCTCATCTTTGGAGTTGTGGAGCTCGGCTAGGGGCGATATGTGGATGGCTTTTCATCATAATTGAAGGTGTAAGTAATCCTTAATTGATTTTGGTGCTAGATATTGATTACCCATAGATTTGGGAGTTTTGGACTATGATTTTGGAGAGTGAAAATTGATAATTTGAGGATCCATTTAAGGTTGGAATTGGAGGAAACACATATATTTGGACTCGTATCGGAATGGATGTTGGGGATTTGTGAGTATTGTCGGGTTCTGGGGTGCAGACTAGGGGTTGAATTTTGGTTTGACTTTGCATACTTGATTAAAGATCTTATATTTATTGTTTCGAATTGTTTCCTATGGCTTTTATTGATGATATGGAATTATTTTGGCTACATTCGAGTCGTCCAGAGGTTGTTTCATGCGGGAAGGGCTTCTTAGAGTACCGAGTTAGCTTTCTTGAGGTAAGTATCTACCTAAACTTGGTTGAGGCACTAATTTCCTGAGTCATTTGTGATGGCTTTGTGCAATGGGTGGCGCACATATATGGGGTTGAGCCTATATGCGTGCACCAGGGTATTATTCATGCTCGGGATGGTGCTTAGGTTATGATATGCCTTGAATAGATTGATAAGCTCTATGATGTAATGGTTCTTATATTTGTACCCTTGTTGTAAGCTAACCATGTTTGAGGTTACATAAAGGTTAATCTCCTGATTTGAACCTGATGATTGCTACTTTTGTGATGAAATTGCATGATTTGAGCTATGATAGCACACTTTGCACATGCATATATCTTAGCATGTCACACATACTAGTCTAGGGGTATGAAATTTTATATACATTAATCATGTACATGTAACCTTGTATATCAGCCTTCTGTGTGTTATGGGTTGGACAGGTAGCACATGCATTGGTCGTATGGTTGTGATTATTAGCACATGAATTGGCCGTGCGGATGTGATTACTAGCACGTGAATATGTTGTGCGGATGTGATTATTAGCATGGGAATACCCAGTGCGATTGTGATTATTAGCACATGACAACACCATGCGATCGTGATTATTAGGGTCACCCTCTCATGCAGTGGATGGATAAGGATCCATCCCCCTAGGGTCACCCTCTCATGTTTCTCTCTTGGTGGTGTACATGTAGTATGAGGAAAGACTAGCCAGTTTATGATTCAGATATTGCATTCCTTCTTTAATTGCAATTTCCTTGGTTGTTTACCTATTTCATTGCATATCTTCTTTATATGCGATATTTTCAACTGAGCAGAGTATGTTATGTTATCTTGTGCGTCAAGTGGCTTTATCTCTGGTTCATGACTTAATCATATTATTGTTCTATACTTATTACATTTATGAATTGTACAAGTAAATAGCGAGTATGTTTGATAATTTTTGTTGATATTACCTCGCCGAGGTTAGTTATGATACTTGGTGAGTATATGGGGTCGGTTGTACTCATACTACACTCTGCACTTAATTGTGCAGAGCAAGGTGTTGGACCGATTTGTGGCTAGTTGTAGGTTGTTGCTGTAGGCATATTCGAGAGACTAGGTAGAGTTGCATCTTGATCGCAGTCTTGGCTTCTCTTTTCATTTTAGTATTGTCTTCATAAGGCTTTGGCTCAGATCATGAGTGTATACACGAGCTTGGCTCAGGCAGGTATGATACCAGTTGCACCAGCCACCTCACAGGCTGGGGGAAGAGTCCAAACTCCCATCGCCCGTACACCAGAGCAGGTAGCTCAGGGTTATCAGAATTTAATGCATTCTTGTCGTGCGGATCGGGCAGGCAGGCACCTGTACCACCAGTCAGGGCCGTGGGAGGACGGTCTGCGGTAGATGCCGAGTTGGGGCTCACATTGCAGCTAGAGCAGCACCTATGGGGTCACCAGTTAATCCAGTGGAGGAGAAGGTTCCGGATATTGTTGAGCCGGTGGGACCAGCTCACACACCAGCGGTACCTAAGTGTGCACACAAGCTTGGCTCAAGCAATTATGATACTAGTTGCACCAGCCACATCACAGATTGGGGGAGGAGTCTATACTCCCACCGCCCGTACACCAGAGCAGCTGGCTCAAAGTCATCAAACACCATAGGTGTTACCAGTTCAGCTAGTTATTACTGCTCAGGCCAAGGTTGGATTATCTATGACTGATGAGAAGCAGAAGAGATTAGAGCAATTTCAGATACTACGGCCTCCCCAGTTCAATGGAGGAAAGTTAGAGGATGCTCAAGGTTTTCTTGATCAGTGTCATTGGATTTTTTGCACAACGGATATGTTGGACACCTGTGGAGTTGACTTTACTACTTTTTAGTTGACAGGGCTAGCCAACAGGTGGTGGCAGACCTATGAGTCAGGTAGATCAGTTGTCGCAACACCACTTACATGGCATAAGTCTTAGTTCTCTTCCTAGAAAAGTTTATTCCACAAACTCGTTGAGAAGAGTTGTGCAGGGAGTTTGAGCAACTATGCCAGAAAGGCATGTTTGTGACCCAGTATGAGATGAGATTCACGAATTTGGAATGTTATGCAGTATGGTTGGTTCCCACTAAGAGGGAGAAGATCAGGAGGTTTATTGATGGCCTCAACTATGGGCTACGATATTGTTTGGCTGGGGAAGTCGAGACGGATGCTAGGTTTGACCAGGTGGTTGAGATTGCTTGGCATTTGGAGCATGTTTGTAGGCTTGAGAAAGAAGAGATGGAGGCCAAAAGGCCCCATGGTTCAGGTGGTTTTGGTGGTGCCTCGTCTATAGGCCAGTCACATTACAGTAGAGGCCATCCTTTTAGACCCACTCAGGCAGCTCATTAGATTCCTCGTGTATCATTAATTAGCTACAGTTCATATAGTCCAATTCAGTATTCATGAAGTGTATTATTGGCATAGGGTTCTTACCATGCTCCATCTACTCAGGTTTCCACAGACAGCTTTTTGGGTTATTAGGGTCAGTAGCTTCGTAGGAAGGGTTGTTTCAAGTGTGGAGGCTTAAGCCATCTCAAGACAGATTGCCCTAGACTTTTGAGTAGAGTCCCATAGTAGAGCACGCAGCCTATGATTTTAGCACCATTAGCTACACCACTAGCATAGCCAGCCAGGGGTGGGGCTTAGTCAGTTCGAGGTCACCCCAGAGATAGAGGTTAGTCAGGTGGTGGTCAGACCCAATTTTATGCATTTCTAACTAGGACAAAGGCAATTGCTTCTGATTGTGTGATCGCAGGTATTGTTTTAGTGTGCCACGAGGATGCCTCAGTGTTAATTGACCTTGTTACCACTTACTCCTACGTGTCATCCTATTTTTCTCATTATTTGGATATGCCTCGTGATTCTTTAGATATGTATTTTTATGTATCTACACCGATAGGTGATTCTATTGTGGTGGATCATATATATCGGTCGTGTATGGTTAACGTTGGGGGTCATGAGTGTAAAGTTGATCTTTTATTGCTTAGTATGGTTGATTTTGAGGTAATTTTGGGAATGGATTGGCTATCTCTATACCATGCTATTCTTGATTGTCATGCTAAGACTATGACGTTGGTAATGTCGGGGTTGCTTAGGTTGGAGTAGAGAGGTTCTCTTGGTCACACTCCTAGTAGAGTGATTTCATATTTGAAGGCTCAACAGATGGTTAAGAAGGGATGTTTGTCGTGTTTGTCCTTCGTGAGAGATGTTAGTGCTGAGACTCCTACTGTTGAGCCAGTTCTAGTAGTGAGGAGGTGTTCTCAAATGTGATTCTGCAGACTTGCCGGGCATGCACCCGATAGGATATTGATTTGGTCTCGAGCACCCAGCCCATCTCTATTCCACCATATCGCATGGCAATAGTAGAGTTGAAGGAGCAGTTACAGGAATTATTTGGTAAGGGTTTCATCATACCTAGTGTGTGAAGAAGAAAGACTGTTCTACGAGGATATGCATTGACTATAGATAGTTGAACAAGGTTACTCTCAAGAACAAATATCCACTACTGCGTATTGATAATTTATTTGATCAACTTTAGGGTGCTAGGGTATTCTCAAAGATTTATTTGAGATCAAGGTACCATCAATTAAAGATTCGAGCTTTAGATATTTCGTTGACAGCCTTCAAGACCCTCTATAACCACTATGATGTCTTTAGGTTGACCAATGCCCCAGCAGCTTTTATGCACTTAATAAATATCATGCTTCAGCCTTATGTTAATCCCTTCATCATTGTGTTCATTGATGATATATTGGTGTACTCTCACAGTTGAGATGAGCATGACCAGCACTTGAGGTTCGTGCTCCAAACGTTGAGGGAGAAGAAGCTATATGCTAAATTCTCCAAGTGCGACTTTTGATTATACTCGATGGCACTCTTGGGCCACGTGGTGTCTAGTGAGGGGATTAAGGTGGATCTGAAGAAGATTGAGACAGTTTAAAGTTGGCCCAGAACTTCTGCCACTACTGAGATCAGGAGTTTTCTATCTTGCCTAGGTATTAATGTTGCTTCATGGAGGTTCTCTCGTCGATTGCATCTCATTTGACTAGATTGACCCAGAAGGGTGCCCATTCAGGTGGTCCAACGAGTGTGAAGAGATATTTTGGAAGCTCAAAACTGCCTTGACTACTACTCCAGTTCTGGTTTTGCCTTCAGCATCAGGTTCCTATACAGTCTATTGTGATGCTTCATGGGTTGGCACTGGGTATGTGTTGATGTAGGAGGGTATAGTCATTGCTTAAGCTTCATGTCAATTGAAGCCTCATGAGAAGAACTACCCAGTACACAATTTGGTGTTAGCAACCATTGTTTACATGCTCAATATTTGGAGGCATTATCTTTATGGTGTGTCTTTTGAGGTGTTCACGGATAAGATGAGTCTCCAGCAATTATTCAAGAAAATGGATTTTAACTTGAGGCAATGGAGGTGGTTAGAGCTACTAAAGGACTATGATATCACCATATTTTATCACCCGGGGAAGTCCAATGTGGTAACCGACACTTTGAGTAGGAAGGCTGAGAGAATGGGGAGTATTGCTTATATCCCAGTTGGGGAGAGACCATTAGCATTGGATGTTCAGGATTTGGCCAATAGGTCTGTGAGGTTGGATATTTTGGATCCTAGCAGGGTACTTGATTGTGTTGTATCTTGGTTGTCCTTGTTTGATTGCATCAAGGTGCGTCAGTATGATGATCTACATGTTTTTCCTAAGGGGCACGATACGCAATGGTGATGCTAAGGAGGTTACTATTGGTGATGATGGCGTGTAGAGGCTTCAGAGTCAGATTTGTGTGCCTAGTGTGGATGGGTTGCGAGAGTTGATACTTGAGAAGGCCCATAGTTTGCAGTATTCAATTCATTCGGGTGTCGCAAAGATGTATCAAGATTTGAGGCAGCACTATTAGTGGAAGAGGATGAGGAAGGATATTGTTGAGTATGTTGCTCGGTGTTTGAACTGTCAATATGTGAAGTATGAGCATCAGAGACCGGGTGGGTTGCTTTAGAGGCTAGATATTCCAAAGTGGAAGTGGGAGTGTATTACTATGGATTTTGTAGTTGGGCTTCCACGGATGTAGTCTGGGTCATTGTGGACAAACTGACCAAGTCTACACACTTCATTCCGGTCATGGCTCCTTATGAGGCCTTATATGGGAGGCAATGTTGTTATCTGATTGGTTGGTTTGAGCTTGGGGAGGCTAGGTTGTTGGGCACTAATTTGGTCCAAAATGCTTTGGTGAAGGTGAAGTTTATCCAGGAGAGACTTCATATAGTGTAGTACAGGGCTAAGAGTTATGCTGACCGGAAGGTGTGTGATGTGGAATAAATGGTGGGTGAGAAGGTTTTACTTAAAGTTTCACCCGTGAAGGCTGTGATGAGGTTCGGGAAGAAGGGCAAGTTGAGCCCTTGGTATATTGGTCCTTTTGAGGTACTAGAGAAAGTTGAGGTGGCCTACAGACTTGTCTTGCCACCTAGTCTATCAAGAGTTCACCCAGTGTTTCATGTTTTTATGCTCCAGAAGTACTACTGGGATCCGTCATATGTACTAGACTTCAGCACAATGTAGTTGTATGAGGATTTCACTTATAATGTGGAGCCACTAGCCACTTTTGGCCGGTAGGCTTGAAAGCTGAGGGAGAAGAATATAGCATCAGTGAAGGTTCATTGGAGAGGTCAGACAGAGGAAGCTAATTGGGAGACCGAACAAGAGATGCGAAGTAGATATCCTCACCTTTTTGAAACTCTAGGTATGATTCTAGACTCGTTCGAGGATGAAATGTTTAAGAGAGGGAGAATGTAACAAACCGGCCGGTCGTTTTGAGTATTTTTGCCACGTTTCCCCTACTTGATAATTTTCATATGTGTATTTGTTATTATGTGACTTGTGGAGATGGTTGTTTCGGGTTCGGGGAGGTTTTGGAGTGAATTGGATAATCAGTCCAAGGTTGGAAGCTTGAGTTGTATGAGTTTACCTGAGTTTGACTTCTATGTAAATGACCCATGAATGGTATTTTGATGATTCCAATAGGTTTGTATGGTGATTTTGGACTTACGTGTATGTTAGGATTAGGATTTGGAGGTTCCTATGTTGATTTCATTCTATTTGGCGAAAGTTGGAAAGTTGAAGGTTTGGAAGGCTGATAGGTTTGACCGAGAGTTGACTTTGATGATATCAAGTTCGGATTGTGGTTCTGGGAGTTGGAATAGGTCTGTTGTGTCATTTGGGATTTGCATGCAAAAGTTAAGGTCATTTCGAGTTCTTTAGGCAAGTTCGACGAATTTATTGAATTTGAAAATTTGGATTAGTTCCTTAGGCTTGAATTGAGGTGCGATTTGTTGTTTTGATATTATTTTGTGTGATTTTCCTCGAGTAGGTTCGTACTATATCTTGGGATTGGTTGGTGAGATTGGACGGGGTTCCGGGGGCCTCGCGCGTATTACTGATCATTTTGAGTTATGTTGGCATTGATGGAGACTGTTGAGTCTGGTTTTTTATATCTACAGAATTAGTCGCAGATGTGGGCTGGGAGCCACAGAAGCAGATTGGGTTGGAGGATAGGGAAGACTGCAAATGCATAACTTGGGTAGCAAAAGCGGTCTCGCAGATGCAGATAAGGGGCCACCGCAGATACGGGAGGTCAAGGTTGAGTGAAATGTGTAGATGCATTATTGTGATCGTAGATACAGTTAAGTGTCCGAATATGAGGAAATATTGGACATATTTATATTTCGAAGGGTTTGGCTATTTTCTCATTTTTAGAGTTGTGGAGCTTGGCTAGGGGAAATGTTTTGAGGGATTTTCATCACAATTGAAGGGGAAAGTCGGCCTTACTTGATTATAGTGTTAGATGTTGATTACCCATTGATTATTACACCAATTTATGTGGATTAAAGGTGGAATTTTGGAGGTTTTTGGACTATAATTTTGGAGAGTGAAAATTGATAATTTGAGTGTCGACTTGAGGTTGGAATTGGAGGAAACACATATATTTGGACTCGTATCGAAATGGGTGTTCAGGATGCGAGCTCGAGATTGACTTGGCATAACAGATTCAAGATCTTAGTTTTATTGTTTGGAATTGTTTGCTACGGCTTTTATTGATGATATTTAGTTATTTTGACTAGATATCAGCCGTCCGAAAGTTGTTTCACGCGGGAAGGGCTTCTTAGTGTACTGATTTACCTTGCTTGAGGAAAGCATCTTACCTAAACATGGTTGAGGCACTAGTTTCCTGAGTTAATTGTGATGGCTTTGTGCTATGGGTGGCGCACATGTGTGGTATTGAGCCCATATGCGTGCACCAGGGTATTATTCATGCTCGGGGTAGTGCTTAGGCTATGATATGCCTTGACATGATTGCAAAGCTTCATGTTGTGATGGTTCTTATATTTGTACCCATGTGTGTGACCTATTTGAACAATAATTGAGGTTATGTAGAGTTTAATCTCCTGATTTGAACCTGATGATTACTACTCTTGTACTAACTGGTTTCTCAGCAGCACCTGTATTCTGCCTCTGAGCCTGAGCAGCTACCAAGCTAGTCAATAACTGTAAAGCACTCCGCATATCCTGGTCTGGAGTGCCAGATGGAGGAACTGGAGGCGCTGGGTGCCTTCTAATATCCTCTGGAGGAGATGGAGTAGATAAGGTATGAGAGGCCATCTCACTCTGAGCCTCACTTTGTCCTGTTCTGACTTGGGGCACCTGACTGGTACCCTATCCCGTTGCTGTATCAAGTCGTCTACTAATCGTGTTCTTCCTAGTTGAAGGCATCACTGAAAAAAACAAGGTGAATATTAGAGACGAACACTTACGACTCAACTCTACGCACGATCTAGATTCAGGAAGAAGGTAACAACCCTAGATGTCATGTAGCCTCCTGATTATGAATGTGGCGCGCTACACATCCATAATCAAGACTCTACTAGACATGGCTCATAGACAACCCCTAGGACAGACTTGCTCTGATACCAAGTTTGTCACGACCCAAACTAGAGGGCCATGACTAGCACCCGACCACACTTGCCGAGCACCAACGTACATTTCATCTAACCTTCATTATTATCTTTTAGGGCTGACGAGATCAATATAAATGGTAGACCTGGATCATGGACAATCAACAATAAAATATGACGGCATGAACATACAAAGTAGGGGATGACTAGACAATCAAGAAACTACATATAAGGTATGAGCTACCACGCTACTATGAAAGACTATACAACAAAAACTAGCCGACCAGGCATACCAAACTATACATGAGTCGACACCTGTCTATGAGCCTCTAAAAGAACGTAAGTGCTGCAACATAGCCGGAACAGGGCCCCGATATACCCATAATGTCTATAACAAAAATGCATACCAAGACTAAGGCAAGTCCGGAGAAGGGATCTCGCCAATCACCGCTGAACTGGACAACCTACTGTGGTGGGGGAGCTGCACCTGCCTGTCTATCAGGACCTGCAGCACGACATGCAGCGTCCACAAATAAAAGGACGTCAGTACGAATAAAGTACTGAGTATGTAAGGCAGGGAACCATGAATTCGATCAGTAATGTAAGCAAGGATAGAGAATATACAACCTGTAACATCTTAGTACCTCTGAGGGATACTTACATGAAATGCATGATACATATGTATAAATACATAAACCTTTAAAACATTCGCCTCTGTGGGCATCATCATCATCATATCGTACCCGGCCATAATAGGCTCGGTAAAAAAACGTACCCGGCCATCATAAGGCTCGGTAGAATCGTACCCGGCCACGTGGAGCTCGGTAAAACCCAACTGATCAGTGGTTGCACAATAGGTGCCGTACCCGGCCAACTATAGCGTGGCTCGGTAGAGTAAAATAGATACATATATATAATGCATGCTCGACTCATGGAATCACAATCTAAACCTTTCGGAGTGACGTAAGGTCGGTATCCTTTGTACACGTTATTAGGACTACCTCTTCACTATGAACCTTATAAGATTTAGGAAGTACGAACAACATTGATAACATAAGAATAAGAGAAGCAACATTAACATCAATCGTTCCATAAGAGGGAAAACAATGTAAGTACTGCTAGCTTCTAAGAGTAGAGTATCCTGGAAGCTCGTTCATTACATTATATACAATCGGAGTCGTGAAAAAGAAGGAAAGGGATAGCCTCACATACCCTGTATATACTTCCCCAATCTCAAGCTATGCAATTGTCAAAACTCCTTAGTCTACAATAAGAGAAACGATACTATCGTTATCATTTAAGCGTCATAACTATTATGTATCGACCACAACCTATTTTACAATGAAACGGACAGCACCTCCCCTATATATATGACCTCACACCATTCAAAACAGTCACCAAACAGCCCAAACAACATCAATAATAAACATATTGAGCCTCCCAAAATAGTCCACACACAGCCTAATCACTCCATACATACGACGACCACCGTAGTTGTGTCAAACAACCTGGAAATGTTACGAATAACTATCAGCCCATAACCCTACATATATATGGTGTTTCTCCACACCCTTCCTCCTCCAAAACTCCACAATATAGTAGTAAAATACCCAGCCCAACAACAACGCAAAACAGTCCACAAAATAATAACATTACTACCAAGCCTTTCGATATATATTTCACAAGTTTTAGCTTCAATGTCTTAGCCGCAACTTGAATAATCTTAAATACATATAGAGTAAGAGGTTCCTTACCTTTATACAGAAATAAAAACTCCAATTTGACCTTAAATTTCCATGAAATATCCCTCCAATGCTGCCACAACAACAAAAAAGCGAAACTAGCGATCAATTAGTGTTTTTCGGCACTAGAATCACTTTAGAAGGCTTGAAATCACCTAGGATTGATATTAAGAATATGAGGGAGTATTTACAGAACATAAACCCTTTAAAACAACCTCCCACACGAGCTGGAACGACACAAAAATGAGCAACAACAAGAAGAACAAGAGACTTACTAGCGCCACGGAATTCCCGACACTTGATTTGTGTTGTTTGCCCCTTTTTGGGTCTTGAATCTTGAGAGAACCTTGAGAGGATGTTCCTAGGGTTCTAAGGTCTGAAAATAGTGAGAAGAAATGACTTAAAACGGGTTGGAGGCATCCTATATAGGTCCAAATATCTTAAACCGCCTTAGTGGGCCCCATAGAGAGGTGCTTGGCGCAGTCTCGCGAAAACGCGAATATCTCTCTACTCCGAGATCGTATCGATGAACGGTTTAATGAATTGGAAACTAGACTCATAGATCTTTAATATGGTTGGTAGATCACCCCATAATTCCTTGTAAATTATGAGAAAAGATTAGAAACATTTGACCTAATGTTTAAGTAAAATTATGAACCTAAGTTGCGACAACTTTTGTCGACTTTTGTTTCATAACTCGTTTGACTTCAAGACTTATGATACGGATATTATATGATTAAAATAGCTTAATAAAAGACCTCTTGAGTGTATTAAGCACCGCTAGATTACCTGAAAATACGAGTTACAACATCCTTGATTCGTTTAACTTCTAATACTTGTTAATTACCCTTATACACTCTTGTATCACTTAAGACCAATAGGATTGACATCTTATTATCTCAAAGATAATTCCTTCTTGGATTTATGTTAACTAATATATGGCATGAACTAACACATGTGGATATGGGTTGTAACACCCTCCCCCTTAGGAACATTCGTCCTCGAATGTAAGGGTTTATGGGGAGTTTAAATCATCGTGGATTCCAATGGAAATTTCCGATCAATTTTCCCCCATAAAATGGTCACTAGCAAAACTTACAAGTAATTAAGCCCAACATATGGCTTCACAAGGCTACACAAGTCATTATGCGTATTTACATTATCTACATATCACCATTTTGTATTAAGGAGGAGTATTCTCAAATTATTGCTTACCTCATAGAGCCGTTTCACCTTCCAATGTATCCTGTCTTCCACCAGCATCCTTGTTATCTTCATTCTGGAATAAGTAAGGGTATTTAGACTTCATCTCCTCTTCTGCTTCCCATGTCATTTCTTCCATATTTTTGTTCCTCCACAATACTTTGACGGAAGCTACATCTTTTGTTCTCAGCTTGCGGACTTGCCGATCTAATATCGCCACTGGCACTTCTTCATATGATAGGTACTCTGTAACTTGTACATCTTTGATAGGGACGACTCGAGAAGGGTCTCCAATACATTTTCTCAACATAGATACATGGAATACCGGGTGGACAAATTCCAATTCGGATGGCAATTCTAACTCATAAGCAACCTGTCCAATTCGTCGAAGAATTTTATACGGCCTGATATACCTTGGACTCAGCTTACCTTTCTTCCCAAAACGCATAATACCCTTCATTGGTGAGATCCTCAGGAAAACCCAATCACCAACCTCAAACTCTAGATCATGACGTCGGACATCAGAATAAGATTTTTTCCTGCTTTGTGCCGTCCTCAATCGCTCCTGTATCACTTTCACCTTCTCAATAGCTTGGTGAATCAAATCTGGCCCATATAATTCTGTTTCACCGACTTCGAACCATCCAACTGGTGATCTACATCTCCTCCCATATAGTGCCTCGTATGGGGCCATTTTAATACTGGAATGGTAGCTATTATTGTAGGAGAATTCTATGAGTGGAAGATGATCATCCCAATTCCCCTTAAAATCTAGAACACATGCTCATAGCATATCTTAGTGTCTGAATGGTACGTTCAGCCTGTCCGTCAGTCTGCAGATGAAATGCAGTGCTGAGATTTACTTGTGTGCCTAAACACTTCTGGAAAGACCTCCAAAAGTTAGCCGTAAATTGAGCTCCTCGATCTGATATAATAGATACGGGCACACCATGAAGCCTAACAATCTCTTTGATATACAACTTCGCATAATCTTCAGCCGTGTAAGTTGTCTTCACTGGCAGAAAATGGGCACATTTTGTAAGTCGATCAATTATCACCCAGATGGAGTCAAACTTATGATAAGAGCGAGGTAATCCAATAATGAAGTCCATATTAATCACCTCCCACTTCCAGGTCGGAATCTCTATATTTTGAAGCAATCCACCGGGTTTCTGATGTTCTATCTTTACTTGTTGACAATTGGGACACTGGGCTACAAATTTTGCAATAGACTTCTTCATATTATCCCACCAATACTGCTCCTTGACATCATGATACATCTTTGTCGAGCCGGGATGGATGGAATATCGGGATTGATGAATCTCATTCATAATCTTCTCTCGCAACCCTGCCACATTAGGCACACACAATTGGCTCTAGTATCTCAGTGCCCCGTCTTTTCCGATCCCAAAATCCATACTTTTACACTGTTGAATGCTTTCTCTTAATCGTACTAAGATAGGATCTTCATATTGTCGTGCTTTTACCTCGGCTACCAAAGATGATTCTGATGTATTCTATACAGTAACACCTCCGTCATCAGAGTCTAACAATCTGATTCTCATATTGGCTAGCTGATGAAGCTCTTTAATCAACCCCCATCTACCTGCCTCAATATGTACTAAGCTTCTCATTGATTTACGGCTGAGAGCGTCTGCCACAACATTGGCTTTACCAGGATGATACAATATCTCGACGTCGTAGTCTTTCAATAATTCAAGCCACCTACGCTGCCTCAAATTCAACTCTTTCTGCTTGAATATGTATTGTAAACTCTTGTGATCTGTGTAGATGTCAACATGGACACCGTATAAGTAGTGCTGCCATATCTTCAAAGCATATATTACTGCAACCAATTCCAAATCATGGGTTGGATAATTCTTTTCATGCTTCTTCAATTGTCTTGATGCATAAGCAATCACATTCCCACGCTGCATCAATACGCACCCCAAACCTATACCTGAGGCATCACAATATACCACATAACCTTCTGTTCCTTCAGGAAGAGTGAGCACTGGTGCAGATGTCAATCGATTCTTCAGCTCCTGAAAACTACATTCACAAGTGTCAGACCACTGGAATTTGGTAGCTTTCTGTGTTAACTAAGTCAATGATGATGATATAGAGGAAAATCCTTCTACAAACCGCCTATAATATCCTGCTAGCCCTAGGAAGCTGCGGACTTCTGATGGTGTTGTAGGTCTCGGCCAATTCTTTACTGCATCGATCTTCTGAGTGTCGACACTAATACCCTCATCAGATATCACATGGCCAAGGAATGCTACTGAGTTCAGCCAGAATTCACATTTGGAGAGCTTAGCATATAACTTACGATCCTGAAGCATCTGTAATACTATCCGCAAGTGGCCCGCATGTTCCGCCTCCAAACGAGAATACACTAGAATGTCATCAATGAATATAATCATGAACACATCAAGATAGGGCCTGAATATAGTATTCATGAGATCCATAAAAGCTGATGGGGCATTTGTTAGCCCGAACGACATCACCAAGAACTCAAAGTGCCCATATCTTGTCCAGAAGGCCGTCTTTGGAATATCCTTCTCCCTAACCCTCACCTGATGATACCCTGAACGTAAATCAATCTTGGAGAAATACTTGACACCCTGGAGTTGGTCAAACATATCATCAATTCTTGGAAGTGGATACTTGTTCTTTATAGTAGACTTATTCAACTGTCGATACTCGATACACATCCGTAACGACCCATCTTTCTTCCGCACGAATAGGACTGGTGCACCCCAAGGTGAAGTGCTAGGCCTAATAAAGCCCTTATCCAGCAAGTCCTTCAACTGCACCTTTAACTCTCGCAACTCTGCCGGGGCCATTCTGTATCGAGGAATAGAGATCAGTTGAGTGTCAGGCAACACATCAATGCTAAACTCAATCTCCCTTTCAGGAGGAAGGCCTGGGAGTTCATCTGGGAAAACATCTGGGAATTCGTTGACCACAGGGATTGATTGTAAAGTAGGCGGTTTCGCCTCCGCATCCCTAACGCGAACGAGATGATAAATGTAACCTTTTGAGATTATTTTCCTTGCCTTAAGATAGGAAATAAACCTACCTTTCGGTGTAGCAATGTTCCCTTTCCATTCAATGACGGGTTCACCCGGAAATTGGAACCTAACCATCTTCGTACGACAGTCAACATTTGCATAGCATGAGGCCAACCAGTCCATTCCCATTATCACATTAAAATCAACCATTTCTAACTCAAATAAATTTGTCGAGGTTTGACGACTACAAATCATCACAGTGCAACCTCTATATACCCTTCTAGCAATCACAGAATCTCCTATCGGAGTAGATACCGCAAGGGGTTTACTTATTAATTCAGGTTCAATGCCAAACTTATTAGCCACAAAGGGTGTAACATATGATAATGTAGATCCCAGATCAATCAACGCATATACATCATAAGAAACACAGATATAATACCTGTAACAATATCTGGAGACGACTTGAGATCCTGTCGACCTACTAGAGCATAGGTTCGATTTTGAGCACCACTCGAACTCGGCACTGCACCTCTACCCCTACTACGACCTGTCGACTGCTGAAAACCCCGTGCTGGAGGTCGAACTGATGAGGAAGAACCAGACACAAATCCAGTCAGCTGGGCCATACCATCACCTCCTCTATTAGGACAATCCCGCATCATATGGCCAGGCTGTCTGCACGAATAGCATGCATCAGAACCTCAACGACACAGTCCAAAGTGGGCCTTGCCGCACTGATCACAATGTGGTGTTGGGGGTCTCATCTGATTAGTATCCCTGTGATGTTGCGAGCCAGATGCCCGCGAACTCTAACCTGGACCAGAATAGGATCGATCATATCGAGGCCTCTGAAACTGTGGAGGAGCACTAGCTACAGGTGGCGTCGAACTCCTCGAAAACTGTGGCCTGATGCTGCCTCTGAAATCATCAGAATACCCTGCAAATCTCGCCCTTTTATGCTGGCCCCTATCCTGCTCCCTAACTGCCCTCTGCTGGCGCTTACGATCCTCTAGGGTCTGGGCATAAGCTTGAATACAGGAAATATCCATGCCCTCCACCAAGGAGGCTGTCGTACACTTATTTATCAGATGTGGTCCCAACCCATTCACGAACATATGCACCCTATCACTCATCTCGGCCACCATATGGGGAGCATACCTTGCCAAAGAATCAAACTGCATACTGTACTCTCGCACACTCATATTACCTTGTCTAAGGTTCAAGAACTTATCAGCTCTAGCTCGTCGTATCTCAACTGGCAAGTAGTGACGAAGAAAGGCCTCAGAAAATTCCTTCCACACAGCTGGAGGAGGGTTCAGACCCTTGGATCTCTCCCAACTATCATACCAGAGAACCGCTAAATCCCGTAGCCGATAAGAAGCCAACTCTACTTCCTTTGTATCACTAACATGCATAACCCGAAGTGTACGATAAACCTGGTCAATAAAAGTCTGTGGGTCCTCCTTGGGGTTTGATCCGGTAAACACTGGAGGGTCTAAATTAATAAAATCACGAACTCTTGTACTAACTGGTTTCTCAGTAGCACCTATATTCTGCCTCTGAGCCTGAGCAGCTACCAAGCTAGTCAATAACTGCAAAGCACTCTGCATATCCTGGTCTGGAGTGCCAGATGGAGGAACTGGAGGCGCTGGGTGCCTTCTAATATCCTCTAGAGGAGATGGAGTAGATAAGGTATGAGAGGCCATCTCACTCTGAGCCTCACTTTGTCCTGCTCTGACTTGGGGCACCTGACTGGTACCCTATCCCGCTGCTGTATCAAGCCGTCTACTAATCGTGTTCTTCCTAGTTGAAGGCATCACTGAAAAAAACAAGGTGAATATTAGAGACGAACACTTACGACTCAACTCTACGCACGATCTAGATTCAGGAAGAAGGTAACAACCCTAGATGTCATGTAGCCTCCTGATTATGAATGTGGCGCGCTACACATCCATAATCAAGACTCTACTAGACATGGCTCATAGACAACCCCTAGGACAGACTTGCTCTGATACCAAGTTTGTCACGACCCAAACTGGAGGGCCATGACTAGCACCCGACCACACTTGCCGAGCACCAACGTACATTTCATCTAACCTTCATTATTATCTTTTAGGGCTGACGAGATCAATATAAATGGTAGACCTGGATCATGGATAATCAACAATAAAATATGACGCCATGAACATACAAAGTAGGGGATGACTAGACAATCAAGAAACTACATATAAGGTATGAGCTACCACGCTACTATGAAAGACTATACAACAAAAACTAGCCGACCAGGCATACCAAACTATACATGAGTCGACACCTGTCTATGAGCCTCTAAAGGAACGTAAGTGCTGCAACATAGCCGGAACAGGGCCCCGACATACCCATAATGTCTATAACAAAAATGCATACCAAGACCAAGGCAAGTCCGGAGAAGGGATCTCGCCAATCACCGCTGAACTGGACAACCTACTGTGGTGGGGGAGCTGCACCTGCCTGTCTATCAGGACCTGCAGCACGACATGCAGCGTCCACAAATAAAAGGACGTCAGTACGAGTAAAGTACTGAGTATGTAAGGCAGGGAACCATGAATTCGATCAGTAATGTAAGCAAGGATAGAGAATATACAACCTGTAACATCTTAGTACCTCTGAGGGATACTTACATGAAATGCATGATACATATGTATAAATACATAAACCTTTAAAACATTCGCCTCTGTGGGCATCATCATCATCATATTGTACCCGGCCATAATAGGCTCGGTAAAAAAAACGTACCCGGCCATCATAAGGCTCGGTAGAATCGTACCCGGCCATGTGGAGCTCGGTAAAACCTAACTGATCAGTGGTTGCACAATAAGTGCCGTACCCGGCCAACTATAGCGTGGCTCGGTAGAGTAAAATAGATACATATATATAATGCATGCTCGACTCATGGAATCACAATCTAAACCTTTCGGAGTGACGTAAGGTCGGTATCCTCTGTACACGTTATTAGGACTAACTCTTCACTATGAGCCTTATAAGATTTAGGAAGTACGAACAACATTGATAACATAAGAATAAGAGAAGCAACATTAACATCAATCGTTCCATAAGAGGGAAAATAATGTAAGTACTGCTAGCTTCTAAGAGTAGAGTATCTTGGAAGCTCGTTCATTACATTATGTACAATCGGAGTCGTGCAAAAGAAGGAAAGGGATAGCCTCACATACCCTGTATATACTTCCCCAATCTCAAGCTATGCAATTGTCAAAACTCCTTAGTCTACAATAAGAGAAACGATACTATCATTATCATTTAAGCGTCATAACTATTATGTATCGACCACAACCTATTTTACAATGAAACGGACAGCACCTCCCCTATATATATGACCTCACACCATTTAAAACAGTCACCAAACAGCCCAAACAACATCAATAATAAACATATTGAGCCTCCCAAAATAGTCCACACACAGCCTAATCACTCCATACATACGACGACCACCGTAGTCGTGTCAAACAACCTGGAAATGTTATGAATAACTATCAGCCCATAACCCTACATATATATGGTGTTTCTCCACACCCTTCCTCCTCCAAAACTCCACAATATAGTAGTAAAATACGCCAGCCCAACAACAACGCAAAACAGTCCACAAAATAATAACATTACTACCAAGCCTTTCGATATATATTTCACAAGTTCTAGCTTCAATGGCTTAGCCGCAACTTGGATAATCTTAAATACATATAGAGTAAGAGTTTCCTTACCTTTATACAGAAAGAACAACTCCAATTTGACCTTAAATTTCCATGAAATATCCCTCCAATGCTGCCACAACAACAAAAAAGCGAAACTAGCGATCAATTAGTGTTTTTTGGCACTAGAATCACTTTAGAAGGCTTGAAATCACCTAGGATTGATATTAAGAATATGAGGGAGTATTTACAGAACATAAACCCTTTAAAACAACCTCCCACACGAGCTGGAACAACACAAAAATGAGCAACAACAAGAAGAACAAGAGACTTACTAGCGCCACAGAATTCCCGACACTTGATTTGTGTTGTTTGCCCCTTTTTTGGGTCTTGAATCTTGAGAGAACCTTGAGAGGATGTTCCTAGGGTTCTAAGATCTGAAAATAGTGAGAATAAATGACTTAAAACGGGTTGGAGGCATCCTATATAGGTCCAAATATCTTAAACCACCTTAGTGGGCCCCATAGAGAGGTGCTTGGCGCAGTCTCGCGAAAACGTGAATATCTCTCTACTCCGAGATCGTATCAATGAACGGTTTAATGCGTTTGGAAACTAGACTCATAGATATTTAATTTGGTTGGTATATCACCCCATAATTCCTTGTAAATTATGAGAAAAGATTAGAAACATTGGACCTAATGTTTAAGTAAAATTATGAACCTAAGTTGCGACAACTTTTGTCGACTTTTGTTTCATAACTCGTTTGACTTCAAGACTTATGATACGGATATTATATGATTAAAATAGCTTAATAAATGACCTCTTGAGTGTATTAAGCACCGCTAGATTACCTGAAAATACGAGTTACAACATCCTTGATTCGTTTAACTTCTAATACTTGTTAATTACCCTTATACACTCTTGTATCACTTAAGACCAATAGGATTGACATCTTATTATCTCAAAGATAATTCCTTCTTGGATTTATGTTAACTAATATATGGCATGAACTAACACATGTGGATATGGGTTGTAACATCCGTGTGTTATGGATTGGACTGGTAGCACATGAATTAGTCGTGTTGTTGTGAATATTGGTTGTGGGGTTGTGACTATTGGCACGTGAATTGGCCGCGCGGTTATGATTATTAGCACGTGAATACATCATGCGGATGTGATTAGCATGTAAATACGTCGTGCGGTTGTGATTGTTAGCATGTGACTACACCGTGCAACATGTGGATAAGGATCCATACCCCTAGAGTCACCCTCTTTTGTTTCTCTCTTGATGGTGTACACGCGGTATGAGGAAAGACTGGAAAATGTATGATTCGGATATTGCATTTCTTCTTTAATTGCAATTTCCTTGGTTGTTTACCTGTTTCATTGCATATCTTCTTTATATGTGAGATTGTCAACTGAGCAGGGTATATTATGTTATCTTGTGCGCTGAGGTAGCTTTATTTGGTTCACGACTTGATTATATTATTGTTCTATACTTGTTAGATTTATGAACTGTACAGGTAAATAGTGAGTATCTTTGATAATTCTTGTTTCTATTACCTCACCGATTTAGTTATGATACTTGATGAGTACATGTGATCGGTTTTACTCATACTACACTATGCACTTAATTGTGTAGATCAAGGTGTTGGACCGATTTGTGGCTAGCTATGGGTTGTTGTTGTAGGAATCTTCGAGAGACAAGGTAGAGCTGCATCTTGACCGCAGTCTTTGCATCTCTTTTCATTTTAGTACTATTATTTTCATGTATACAGCATTGTTATTTTGTATTCCAGACTTGTACTTCTAATTAGAGCTCATGACACTGTATTACAAGTTCTGGGGGATATTTTTATTTCAATGCAATTATTTACGTTATTGGCATTAAACTTGTACTATTTCTACTATTTTGTTATTTATGTCTTATTTTCTATATGTTCGGCAAGACTCGCAAGTGTCTTAGGCGCCATCATGATTAGATGGTGGTTTGGGCCGTGACAAATTGGTATCAGAGCCCTAAGTTCATAGGTTTTGCAGGACATAAGCAAGTTAGAAGAGTCTTGTGGATCATTACGGAGACGTCTGTACTTATCTTCTAGAGGTTACCGAATTGTTATCAAACTTCACTTTCTGGCATTCTTGTCGTGCATATTTGCTATTTCCGAAGTTTGAACCTTTACTCTTCTATTCTCTCACAGATGGTAATAGCACATTCAGCCAGGAAAACTTTACTTTCTTGCATTCTTGTCATGCAGATCAGGCAAGCAGACACCTATACCACCAGTCAGGGTTAGGAGAGATTGGGGCCAAGGTAGAGGCTAGGGCTAGCATTGCTGCTGGAGCAGCACAAGTAGAGCCACCAGTTGCTCTAGTTGAGGAGTAGGTTTCGGATACTGTTGAGCCAGTGGGACCAGATCAAACACCTGCAGTACCCATTGTTATACCTTGTCTTCAGAAGGCTTTGGCTCATATCTTGAATGTGTACGCGAGCTCCGCCTTAGGCGGGTATGATACCAGATGCACCAGCCACCTCATAGGCTAGGAAAGGAGTCCAGACTTCCACCGCCTATACACTGGAGCAGCTAGCTTAGGGCTATCAAACTTTCTTGCATTCTTGTTCTGTGGATCGGGTAGGTAGGCAGTTGTGCATCCAGTCAAGGCCATGAGAGGTTAGGGCTGAGGAATAGGCCAAGGTAGGGCTTGCACTACAACTAGAGCAGCACCTATGGAGCCACCAATTGCTCCAGTAGGGGAGCAGGTTTTGGATTCTGTTGAGCCGGTGGGACCAGCTTAGACACCAGCAATACCTATTGCAATATTTGGTTTTCAGAAGGCTTTGGCTCTAATCTTGAGTGTGTACACGAGCTTGGCTCAGGCGGGTATGATACCAGTTGCACCTAGAACTTCATAGGTTGGTGGAGGAGTCCAGACTCCCGCCGTCCATATACCAAAATAGCTAGCTCAGGGTTATCAGACATCAGGGGCGTTACCAATCCAGTTTCTTGTTGTTGTTCAGGATGAGGTTGGACCATCTATGACCTAAGAAGAGCAGAAAAGGTTGGAAAGATTTCAGTTACATTGCCCTTCTTAGTTCAGTAGAGGAGAGTTAGAGGATGCTTAAGGTTTTCTTGATCAGTGTCATCAAATTCTTTGCATAGCGGGTATTGTGGACACCAGTGGAGTTGACTTTACTACTTTTCAGCTGACAGGGCCATCCTACGAGTGGTGGCAGGCCTATGAGTTAGGTAGACCAGCTGGCGCAACACCACTTAAATGTCACCAATTCTCAGTTCTCGTCCTAAAAATGTTTATTCCATAGACTCGCAAAGAAGAGTTGCATAGGGAGTTTAAGTTTCTACACCATGAAGGTATGACTATGACCCAGTATGAGATGGGATTCATGGATTTGGCACATTATGAAGCACGGTTAGTTCCCACTGAGAGGGAGAAGATCGGGAGGTTCATTCATGCCCTCAACTACGGGCTACAATATAGTCAATCTCAGGAGGTCGAGACGGATGTTAGGTTTAACCAGGTGGTTGAAATTGCTAGGTGTTTGGAGCATGTTTGCAGGCTTGATCGAGAGGAGCGGGAGGCCAAGAGGCCCCGTGGTTCTGGTGATTTTTGTAGTGCCTCGTATGGAGGCCATTCACGTTATAGCAGAGGATTTCCTTTCAGGCCCGCTCAGGCAGCTCGTCAGATTATTTGGGGTTAATTAGTTAGCCATAATTCAGATAGTGCACGCCCAGTTTAGTCTTCATTCAGTGCGCTCCAAGCATAGGGTTATTACCGTGCTCTATCTTCTCAGGGTTCCACAGGTAGCTATTCGGTTTAGTGGGGTCAACAACCTCATATGAAGGTTTGTTTCGAGTGTGGAGACTTGAGCCATCTCAAGAGAGATTTCCCCAAACTTCTGAGTAGAGTCCCACAACAGAGCGCACAACCTATGATTTTAGCACCAGTAGCTACACCACTTGCACAACCAGCTAGGGCTAGGGCTCAGTCAGTTTGAGATCGCTCTAGAAGGATAGGTTAGCCAGGCGGTAGTTAGGCTCGTTGCTATGCATTTCCCACTAGGCCAGAGGTAGTTTCTTCCAATGTCGTGATCACAGGTATTGTTTCAATGTGCCACAGGGATGCCTCAATGTTATTTGAACCTGGTTCCACTTACTCTTATGTGTCATCCTATTTTTCTCGTTATTTGGATATGCCTCGTGATTCTTTAGATATGCATGTTCATGTATCTACACCGATGAGTGATTCTATTGTGGTGGATCTTGTAAATCGGGCATGTGTGGTTACCATTGGGGGTTAGGAGTCTAGATTTGATCTTTTATTTTTTAGTATGGTTGATTTTTAGGTAAGTTTTAGTATGGATTGACTATGTGTGTACCATGTTATTCTTGATTGTCATGCTAAGACCATGACGTTGGCAATGCCAGGTCTGCCTAGGTTAGAGTGGAGAGGTTCTCTTGGTCACACTCTCAGTAGAGTTATTTCATATTTGAAGCCTTAACGGATGGTTGAGAAAAGATGTTTGGTGTATTTGGCCTTTGTGAGAGATGTTAGTGTTTAGACTCCTATTGTTGAGTTAGTTCTAGTAGTAAGGGAGTTCTTAGATGTGATTCCCACAGACCTATCAGACATGCCATCCGACAAGAATATTGATTTTGGTATTGATTTGCTGTTGGCACCCAGCCCATCTGTATTCCACCATATCATATAGCACCAGTAGAGTTGTAGGAGCAGTTATAAGAATTACTTGATAAGGGTTTCATCAAGCCTGGTGTGTCACCTTAGGGTGCACCGATGCTATTTGTGAAGAAAAAAGATGGTTCTATGAGGTTGTGCATTGACTATAGGCAGTTGAACAAGGTTACTATCAAGAACAAGTATCCACTATCACTTATTGATGATTTATTAGATAAGCTTCTGGGTGTTAGGGTATTCTCGAAGATTTAATTGAGATCAAGTACCATCACTTAAAGATCTAGGCTTCAGATATTCCAAAGACGACCTTTAGGACCCGCAATGGGCATTATGAGTTTTTGATGATGTCTTTTGGGCTGGCCAATGCCCTAGAAGCTTTCATGCACTTGATGAATAGTGTGTTTGAGCCTTATCTTGATTCCTTAATCATCATGTTCGTTAATGATATATTGGATTACTCTCGTAGATGAGATGAGCATGAGCAACACTTGAGGATCGTGCTCTAGACATTGAGGGAGAAGAAGCTATATGTTAAATTCTCCAAGTGTAAGTTTTGGTTAGACTTGGTGGCATTCTTAGGTTATGTGGTGTCCAATGAGGGGATCAAGTTGGATCCGAAGAAGATTGAGGTAGTTCAAAGTTGACCCAGAATGGTGCCCTATTTAGGTGGTCTGACGAGTGTGAGAAGAGCTTTCATAAGCTCAACACTACCTTGACTACAACTCCAGTTCTGGTTTTGCCTTAAACATCTGGTTCCTATATAGTCTATTGTGATGCTTCACGGGTTGGTATTGGTTCTTTGTTGATGCAAGAGGGTAGAGTTATTGCTTATGCTTCGTGTCTGTTGAAGCCTTATGAGAAGAACTACCCAGTACACAATTAGGAGTTAGCAGCCATTGTTCACGCGCATATTATTTGGAGGCATTGTCTTTATAGTGTGTCTTGTGAGGTGTTCACATATCACAGGAGTCTCCAGTACTTATTCAAGAAAACAAATCTAAACTTGAGGGAATGGAGGTGGTTAGAGCTACTAAAGGACTATTATATCACAATTTTATCACTCGGAGAAGGCCAATGTGGTGGCCGATGATTTGAGTAGGAAGGCTGAGTGCTTGGGGAGTCTTACTTATATCCTAGTTGGGAAAAGGCCGTTAGTATTGGATGTTCAGGATTGCTAATAATTTGTAAGGTTAGATATTTCAGAGCCTAGCAGGGTACTTGCTTGTGTTGTAGCTTGGTCTTCCTTGTTTGAGAGCATCAAGGTACGTCAGTATGATGACCCCCACCTTCTTATCTTAAGGGACATAGTGCACCACGGTGATGCCAAGGAGGTTACTATTGGTGATGATGGGTTTAGAGGGTTGGATTTGTGTGCCTAATGTGGATGAGTTGCGAGAGTTGATATTTTTAAGTATGTTGCTCGGTGTTTGTACTTTCAACAGGTGAACTATTAGCATCAGATACCGGGTGGGTTGCTTCAGATGCTAGATATTCCAGAGTAAAAGTGGGAGTGTATCACTATTGATTTTGTAGTTAGGCTTCCACAGACCTTGACGAGATTTGATGCAGTGTGGGTCATTGTGCACATACTGACCAAGTTTGCAATCTTCATTCCAGTCATTACTACCTACTCTTCAAAGCAGCTGCTCGGATTTATCTTCATGAGATTGTTTGACTTCATGGTGAGCTCGTGTCTATAATCTATTACCTCGGATCAAGGCACGTAGTTATATCACATTTTTAGAGAGTTGTGTAGCGTGAGTTGGGCACACATATCGAGCTGAGTATGGCATTCCATCCCCAGATGGACAGGTAGTTTGAGTTTACTATTCATATAGTGGAGGACATGTTACGAGACTATGTCATTGATTTTAGGGTTTCATAGGATCAGTTTCTACCATTAGTAGAGTTCTCCTACAACAACAGCTATCAGTCGAGTATCCAGATGGATCCTTATGAGGACTTATATGGGAGGTGATGTCGTTCTCATTTGGTTGGTTGGTTTGAGCCTAGGGAGGCTAGGTTGAGCACTGATTTGGTCCATGATGCTTTGGAGAAGGTGAAGTTGATCCAAGAGCGATTTTGTACAGTGCTGTCTAGGCAAAAGAGTTATGCTGATATGAAGGCTCGTGATGTGGCATATTTGGTGGGTGAGAAGGTTCTATTAAGAGTTTTACCCATGAAGGGTGTGATGAGATTCAAGAAGAAGGGAAAGTTGAGCCCTAGTTATATTGGTCATTTTTAGGTGCTAGAGAGAGTTGGGGAGGTGTCCTACAGACTTGCCTTGCCACCAAGTTTATCGGGAGTTCACCTAGTGTTTGATGTTTCTATGCACCAAAAGTAATGTGGGGATCCGTCACATGTATTAGACTTCAACACGGTGCAGTTGGACGAGGATCTGACTTATGATGTGGAGCCGATGTCATTTTGGACTAGTAGGTTCAAAAGTTGAGGTCGAAGAATATAGCATCGGTGAAGGTTCATTAGAGAGGTCAGCTGGTAGAGGAAGATACTTAGCAGACCAAAAAGAAGATGCGGAGCAGATATCCTCATATTTATGAGACTCTGTGTATGATTCTAGACTCGTTCGAGCAAGAACGTTTGTTTAAGAGTGGGAGAAAGTAATGACCCGGCCGGTCGTTGTGAGTATTTTTACCTACCATATTCTTTTCATATGTGTATTTGTTTTTATGTGACTTACGGGGATGGTTGGTTCGGGTTCGGGAAGGTTTTGGAGTGAATGGAGACACTTAGTCCGAAGGTTGGAATATTGAGTTGTAAGAGTTGACCGGAGTTTGAATTTTATGTAGATAACTCGGAAAGGTGTTTTGATGGTTCCAATAGGTTTGTATGGTGATTTTTGACTTAGGCATATATCCGGATTAGGATTTGGAGGTTCCTAGGTATATTTGGTTCTATTTGGCGAAAGTTGGAAATTTGAAGGTTTGGAAGGATGATAGGTTTGACCGTGAGTTGAATTTGATTATATCGAGTTTGGATCGTGGTTCCGGGAGTTAGAATAAGTATGTTGTGTCAATTAGGACTTGCATACAAAATTTTAGGTCATTTCAAGTTGTTTAGGCTTGTTCGGCATAAGTTTGAATTTGGAAATTTGGATTAGTTCCTTAGGCTTGAACTGAGGTGTGATTCATGATTTTGATATCATTTTGTGTGATTTGAGACCTCGATTAGGTTCTTGTTTTGTTTTGGGATTTTTTGGTGTGATTGGACGAGGTCCCGCAAGCCTCAGGTGTGTTTCATATTGATTTTGGATCATTTTGAGTTATGTTTGCAATGTTGAAGACTACTAAGTTTGGTGGTTTTGCATCCGCAGAATTTTAGTCACAGATGTGGGCTTAGAGTTGCAGAAGCTAATTGGGCTGGAGGCTGGGGAAGACCAAAAATGCGTAACTTGGGTCATAGAAGTAGTCCTGTAGATGCGGATGAGGGACAACAAATGCGGGAGATCGGGGTTTGAGTGAAATATGCAAATGTGGTATTATGATTGCAGATGTGGCACCACAGATGCGGTTAAGTATCGAAAAATGCAAAAATTCTTTACATATTGATATTTCGAAGGTTTTGTCTATTTTCTCATTTTTGGAGTTGTGGAGCTCGGCTAGGGGCAATATTTGGAGGGATTTTCATCACAATTGTATCACGCCCCAAACTGGGGGAGTGCGACCGGCGCTCAACCGAGTGAACCCGTCCAAGCAAGCCTGTTAGATACTTTCTACCCAAACTCACTCATGAACAAAGAGAAGACATATTTTCATTAACTAGACAATAGAGAGGTCATGTATACAATACCAAAACATTTCCATTGTTTACTTCTTTTTTAATGTCTCAAAATACACACACTTTCATAGTCTGAAGTGGAACAATGATTCAAACATAACATGAATTTTTGATTTTCCCCAACACCAACATACAACCTACACTATGTCTATGCAGCCTCTAATAGATACAAAGGAGTACAATGATAGTGCCGGCAACAAGCCTCCAGCTATACCTCAAAACATAATAACATAATGAACAAAAGATACATGACCCCGGAATGAGGTGGAGCTCACCAAGTCTGCTGGAAGGAGGGTGTAATGCTATCACTGATCAATGCTGCCTGCTGTGGAACCACCTGCATCCATAAAAGATGCAGCGCCCCCAGCCAAAGGGACATTAGTACTTTCTAATAGTACTAGTATGTATAACTAAACACCATCTCAATAGAATGAATAATAATACAAGGGGGAACAATCATGAAATCAATAGGAGCCTCAAACAATACCAAAATATCAAGTTAAGAACCACATAAGTTTTCGAGTAAATTTCCATGTTTTAAGTTAGGAGATCTTTAGTACTGCTATACCATCATTCACTATACCACCGTACTTTTACACGGAATCCGATCATGGCCTAACCGACTAGGTTGCCTCATTTGAGACATCAACCACAATCACAATTTCAATTACAATTTCCAGCACAATCACCACCATGTGTGCGGCATGGCGTCTGATCGCGGCCCGATCGCCTAGGCTGTCTCGCCCGAGACATTACCCTTTTCTATCAATCATCTCACTTCATACGTCTTTCACATATACATGTGAGCAATTTAGAATCTTAGGCACATAGAGACTTTTCACATAATTTGGCATAACAACCTTCATTCAAGCTTGATTTGAAGTCTTAACATTTTTAACACACATCCCATACTTTGAACACATCCTCGAATGATAAGATAACATGATAAAAGCATTTGTAATATATATTGAACATATATCTTTCAACACAAGCATATTCGGAATGGCCAATTTTATAATGATCAATTTGGGACTTACATAACTTACATGAACACTATGGAATTTAATTCTAAGAAAAGGGGTTTAGCAAACATACCTCAATTGAGCTTCCTTAAACTCTAAAATGTTCCGAAATTCTTAGCAACTTCAATCTATTCTAGAAATATAACAAATTGAACTAAAATTTGGGAGATAATCATGGTTCTAGCTCATTTGAGCATTCTATCAAATGCTATAATATGCATTAAGGCTTCAAGACTCTTTTTATGGAGGATTCCATCATCCCGCAACCCATTCTTTACCATTTTTAGCTCACAATCTTCCTACACCCTTTGTTAACACATTTCATGCAAAATAAACAACTCCCACACCCAAGAAGTGTCCTGCTAATTACCCATTTTTAGATATATTTTTGAAATTAAGAATTAGGGTGTAGAATCTTACCTCTAGGATGAAGGCCTAGTTACTTTCCTTGTTAATCTTCCAAGATTTGAGTGGGAATTGGTGGGTAAAGTTTAGGAACTCCCTTTCTCACTCTATGCCACTCCCTTTCTCTAGAAACATATGATTTTCCTTCTAAAATGATCCCCAAAGGTGTTTTATTGGAATGGGGTCGGATTTAAAAATTAGAAAAATAGGAGCCCCAACACAGGTCTGCGGTCGCATATGCGACCACATAATGCTTCTGCGGTCTACGAAATGGGCTGCGAGAAATGGCCCTCCGAAACTAGGAAAGTCTGCCCCACTCTACAGCCATTATGCGGTCCACAGACTTGTTCTACAGCCGCATAATGCACCGCAGAACCTCCCTCCGAAAATTTTCCATGCTGAATCTACAATCAATGTGCGGCCCGCAAAATCATTGTGCAGTCGCATAATGGATCGCGAATTTGTGCACAATTTTTGCTCAAGTTTCTGCTTCCCTCTGCAGACCGCAGAGTGATTCTGCGGCCGCGTAGTGGGCCGTAGAAGTGCCTTCTTCTACCAACATTTTCCTTTAACTCTTCAGTGCACTGTTCAAACCAAAAACTCTGTACCGCGGCAAAGAAGAATCTATACAATCTTTAACATATAATCCTATCTCGGCACCGCAAAATTCCAGGCTTTTAGGTAAAATTTTACGGGGCCTTACATCCTCCCCCACTTAAAATCATTTGTCCTCGAATGAGGGCCAATGTTCACTATTAGCATCCGATGTAACTCAACTGCCACACTACACACCAGCAGTCCCAAATTTTGGACTAACTCCCAAAATTTCCAAAAGTTTCGCCAGAGTTTTCTTTTGTAACTGGGCCTATCCACCTGCCAAAGAACCCCAGAAATGCATCCTAACAACATATACATAATCCAATGACGTAACATAACACAAAACAACACTAATCGTGGCCTCATAAGCAACATATAATCAAAAAAGAACACCTTTACATCAATTGAACAAGTGATACAAAATTCATAGGCGACAATTTCATAAAACGATTACACAGCTATTTAAACAAGTAATGATACTTCTTCTTCATCTCTTCCTCGTCCTCCCAAGTAGCCTCTTCAACCTGTTGGTTTCGTCATAGCACTTTCACGGAGGAAATTCCGAACTTGTTTATCAAGAATGGCAACTGGAATTTCTTCATATAATAGTTATTCATTAGCCTTAGTAGTTTCAACTGGTACGATAAGCGACGGATCTCCGACTACTTTCTTCAACATAGACATATGAAATATTGGGTGCACTAATGATATCTCAGGTGGTAGCTCAAGCTCGTACGCCACCTGACCAATCCTTTGAATGATTCTGTACGGTCTGATACCTCGGACTCAACTTCCCTTTCTTTCCAAGCCGCATTATGTCCTTCATGGGAGAAACCTTCAAGAATACCCAATCATTTTCTTTGAACTCCAAGTCTCTGCGATGAACGTCCGAGTAGGACTTTTGATGGATCTGGACCATTTTCAACCGCTATCTAATGATCTTAAACTTTTTCATCGCCTGATGCACGAGGTTTGGTCCTATTAATATGGCCTCCCTAATTTTAAACCACCCGATGGGAGATCTACATCTCTTACCATACAACGCCTCAAATGATGACATCTGAATACTAGCATGATAGCTATTGTTGTAAGCAAATTCTATGAGTGGAAAATGATCGTCCCAACTACCCTTGAAGTCAAGAACACAATCCCGCAACATATCCTCAAGCGTCTAAATGGTCCACTCTACCTGCCCGTCAGTCTATGGATGAAAGGTTTTACTAAGATTCACCTGAGTACCCAAACCTTGCTGAAATTTCTTTTAAAAGTTAGTTGTGAACTGTGCCACGATCCGAAATGATAGAAACTGGAGTGACATGTAACCTGACTATTTCCTTGATATACAACTGAGCATATTATTTCGTTGTGTCAATAGATTTAACTGGCAAGAAGTGTGCTGATTTCGTGAGTCGATCCACAATCACCCAAATTGAGTCAAACATGCACAGAGTGCGTGGTAGTCCTACCACAAAGTCCATGTTAATCATTTCCCACTTCCACCTTGGAATTTATGTGTTCTGTGCCAACCCGCTGGACCTTTGATGCTCAGCCTTCACTTGCTAACAATTTGGACATTCTACCACAAAGTCCGATACATTCCTCTTCATGTCATTCCATCAATAGACTTCCTTGAGATCATGATACATCTTCGTAGAACCTGGGTGCACGGAATACCTAGAAGTGTGAGCTTCAGCCATGATTCTCTCCCGAAGACCATCTCCATTTGGAACACATAGTCGCCCTTGGTACTATAGTGTGCCATCATCCATGACAACAGAAACATTTGTGATCTTATGTTTATGAATCCCCTCCTTCAACTATACCAACAATGGATCGTCGTATTGCTTTTGTTTGACCTCCACCACAAGCAATAATTCAGCCCTATTTTGTACAATCACCCTACCTTCACTAGAGTCCGCAAGATGAACTCCCAAGCTAGCCAACTGATGAACCTCCCTAGCCAACGGCCTTTGACATGCCTCCAAGTGAGCCAAACTATCCATAGATTTTTGGCTGAGAGCATCCGCCACAAAATTGGCTTTTCCCGGGTGATATATAATATCGATGTCGTAATCTTTGAGCAACTCCAGCCATCTTCTCTGCCTCAAATTTAATTCCTTCTATTTGAAAATATACTAAAGACTCTTGTGGTCTGTGAATACATCCACATGACCCCATATAAATAATGACGCCAAATCTTCAATGCAAAAACCACCGCTGCAAATTCTAAGTCATGTGTTGGATAGTTCTTTTCATGATTCTTGAGTTGCCTAGAAGCATAAGCTATAACCTTGCCATATTGCATTAATACACACCCAAGCCCGATCCTTGAAGCATCGTAGTATACCACAAACTCATTTGTACCCTCTGGCAAGGTCAACACCGGCGCCGTAGTTAATCTTGATTTCAACTCCTGGAAGCTCCCTTCACAAGCATCGGACCATTGAAACTTAACCGCTTTCTGCATCAATTTAGTCAACAGAGAGGAAAGAGTAGAGAACCCCTCCACAAACTTCCTGTAATACCCTGCTAAGCCCAAGAAATTGCGGATCTATATTGGAGTTGTAGGTCTAGGCCAATTTTTCACCGCTGCAATCTTTTGAGGATCAACCTTAATTCCTTATCTAGAGACGACATGACCCAAGAATGTAACAGATTCAAGCAAAAATTTACATTTCGAAAACTTTGCATACAATTGGTGCTGATAAAGAGTCTGCAGAACTGCCCTGAGATGATCGGCATGGTCAATGAACATTATTACAAAGGAGTCAAGAAAAGGCTTGAAGACTCAATTCATAAGATCCATGAAAGTTATTGGGGCATTTGTTAGCCCAAAAGACATTAACAAAAATTCAAAGTGCCAATACCAGGTCCTGAAAGCTATTTTCAGAATATCCTGCTCCCTGATCTTCAATTAGTGATACGTGGACCGTAAATCAATTTTGGAGAAGTACCTAGAACCCTGTAATTGATCAAACAAATCATCTATCCTTGGTAGTGGGTACTTATTTTTTATTGTGACTTTGTTGAGCTGCCGGTAGTTAATACATATCTGTAGCGACCCATCTTTCTTTCTTACAAAGAGAACGGGTGCGCCCCAAGGCAACACATTCGGTCGTATGAAGCCCTTCTCTAACAAATCCTTCAATTGTTCTTTTAGCTCCTTCAATTTTGTCGGTTCCATTCTGTAAGGTGGAATAGATATAGGCTGCGTGCCTAGCATCACATCAATCCCAAAATCATTCTCTCTATCTGGTGGGATCCCAAGGAGCTCATCTGGAAATTCATTCACAATAGGCACAGACTCAAGTGTAGGTATTTCGGCATCGGTGTCCATAACCTGGGCCAAATAGTAAATACACCCTTTTTTAATCATCTTCGTGGCCTTAAGGTAAGAAATAAACCTACATTTTGGCACCACATTATCCCCCTTCCATTCAACAACTGGCTCATTTGGAAATTCAAACCTCATAGTTCTAGTTCGACAATCAAGCTTGGCAAAACATAAATAAAGCCAATCCATTCCCATTATTACATCAAAATCAACCATCCCCAATTCAATGAGATCGGCTATGGTATCCCAACCATGCACTGTGATAACATAATCTCTATAAGCCCACGTGGCCACAATAGACTCACCAACTAGAGTAGATACAGAGAACGGCTCATGCAGCTGTTCCGGATCTATACCAAATTCCATAGCAACACAAGGAGTGACATAGGACAAAGTGGAACTGGGATCAATAAGAGCATACACATCATGAGATTGGATAGTCAATATACCTGTGACAACATCTAGAGCAGCTTTTGCACTCTGGTGACCACTCATGGCATAGAAATGGTTGTGTCCTCCCAAACTCTGTGTACCACCCCTAGCTGCACCACGCCCTACGGGTGCTTGAGTGTCTCGAGCTGGATAGGGTGCAGAGGATGTAGCAGATGCAGAATTGGATGGTTGTGTTGTGCCACTGCCCGCACCCTGGCAGAACGAAAGATACTCTCTTTGAATATAACCTCTCAATCTGCACCCGTAGCATATGGGTAAGGTCCATGAAGAAGGACCCAAAGTGCATCCTCCCACACTTAGGGCATGGAAGCCTCCGCTGCTGAAACCTTCTGTCGGGCCGACCCTACTGGTGGGGTCCCCTGTTGCCCTGACTGGGTCTAGATGACTGTGCACCTATCGAAGACTGGGTGAATGATTGGGATGGTCCTGATGACGCTCCCCTGAATGCCAACCTACCACCGCCACCACCGGAAGAACTACCAAAGTTGCCCGCGGTTTCCAGCGAACCAGGCCTTACTGCTACCCTCTTGCTCCATTTGTTTCTTTAACTTACGGTTCTCTGTAGCTTGAGTAAATGCCACCATCTTCCCATTGTTCATTTCAGAATTTAAGGCAGTCGTAGCGGCCTCCTAAATAACCAAAGGGCTAAGGCCCTGCACAAACCGGCGCACTCTAGCCTCCATGGTGGGTAACATGTGAATAGTATACTTGGACAGGCGCGCGCACTCCATGTGGTACTCCCACATACTCTTACTACCTTGCTTTAGGTTCTCAAACTCTAGCCTCCATGGTGGGTAACATGTGAATAGATATTGATTACTCATACATTTGGGAGGTTTTGTACTATGATTTTGGAGTGTGAAAATAAATTATTTGAGGGTCGATTTGTGGTTGGAATTAAAGGACACACATATATTTGGACTCCTATCGGAATGGGTATTCGGGATTTGTGAGTTTTGTCGGGTTTCGGGGTGCGAGCTCGGGGTTGAATTTTGGGTTTACTTTGCATAATTGATTCAAGATCTTAGCTTTATTATTTGGAATTATTTCCTATGAATTTTATTGATGATATTAAGTTATTTTGACTAGATTCGAGTTGTCCCGAGGTTGTTTCACACGTAAAAGGCTTCTTAGAGTACTTATTTGGCTTGCTTAAGGTAAGTATCTCACCTAAATTTAGTTGATGGACTATTTGCCTGAGTTATTTGGGATGGCTATGTGCTATGGGTGGCGTACATGTGTGGGGTTGAGGCCATGTGCATGCACCAGGATATTATTCATACTCGGGGTAGTGCTTAGGCTATGATATGCCTTAAATTGATTACTAAGCTTCATGTTGTGATGGTTCTTATATTTGTACCCTTGTTGTGAGCTATTTGAACCATATTTGAGGTTACATAGAGATTAATCTCCTGATTTGAACCTGATGATTGTTACTTTTGTGATGAAATTGCCTGATTTAAGCTATGATAGCATACTTTGTACATGTATACACCTTAGCATATCACATATACCAGTCCACGAGTATGAAATTTGATATTCATTGATCATGTACAAGTAGCCTTGTATATCTACCTTCTATGAGTTATGGATTGACTGGTAGCACGTGAATTGGTCGTGCGGTTATGATCATCAGCACATGAATACGTCGTGCGAATGTGATTATTAGCACGTGAATACGCCTTGCGGTTGTGATTATTAGCATATGACTATGTCGTGCGATTATGATTATTAGCATGTGAATACATTGTGTGGTTGATATTATGGCACGTGACTATATCGTGCAGCGTGTGGATAAGGTTCCATCCCCTTATGATCACCCTCTCATGTTCTCTCTTGATGGTATACATGTGGTATGAGGAAATACTGGCCAGTGTATGATTCGGATATTGCATTTCTTCTTTACTTGCAATTCTCTTGGTTGTTTACCTATTTCATTGCATATCTTCTTTATATGCGGGATTGTCAACTGAGCAGAGTATGTTATATTATCTTGTGTGCCGAGATGACTTTATCTGTGGTTCAGAACTTGATCATATTTTTGTTCTATGCTTGTTACATTTATGAACTGTACAGGTAAATATCGAGTATCATTGATAATTCTTGCTTCTATTATCTTGCCGAGGTTAGTTATGATACTTGCTGAATACATGGATTTGGTTGTACTCATACTATACTATGCACTTGATTTTGCAGATCTAGGTGTTGGACCGAGTTGTGGCTAGATGTGGGTTGTTGTTGTAGGCATCTTCGAGAGACAAGGTAGAGCTACATCTCGACCGCAGTATTGGCGTCTCTTTTCATTTTAGTACTGTTATTTTCATTCGGATAGTATTGTTATTTTGTATTCCAGACTTGTACTTCTGATTAGAGCTCATGACACTGTATTACTAGTTGTGAGGGGTTATTATATTTTGACGCAGCTATTTATGTTAACGGCATTTAACTTGTACTATTTCTATTATTTATGTCTCATTTTTGTTATGTTCGGTTTACCTAGCAAGTGCGTAAGGCGCCATCACAACCCGGTGGTAGTTCTGGGTTGTGACAAGAGCTCGGACTAAGTCAAGATGAGGTGACACGTGTTCTGCTAAAAATGGGTTTTAAACAAGAAATATTGGTAGTTTTGAATATTTTGATCTATTGAGGTTCAAATCTTAGCAAATGTCTTAGTTTACTTAAAACAAATAGCATAGAATTTGTAAAATATTGTTTTCTTGCTTGACCATTGAAATATCCCTACATCCGAAGTTCATAACCTAATTTCAATTAGTTGCTTTCAGGTCAAGCATGCAGTTTGAGCTGCTGCTATATGATCCAGTGTCACAAAATCTCACTTTAATAGATGAAGACCCAACACATTTGTTTAGACGTAAAATATACATCTAGTAAAACATATGGGTCATCCAAGGAGGCCTATTTAAGAATCAAAAACAGTCCAAATATGCCCTTGAACTATGCAAAATTGAGCGAATGTGCCTGTCGTTAATACATACACAAATGTTCCCCGACCATCCAATAATTGCTTGAAATATACCTTTATTTTAAACGGCCTCATATGGATAGCATATTTTGTCACGTGCAGACCTTAAGGGCATATTTGGTCCATTAAACTTCTTAAGATTTTATTTTATTGAGTTATCTTGTTTAGTTCATGATAATATATCAAAATCTTGTAATGATAAAATCCCTCTCAAATCGATTGATTTCCTTCTATATGTCTTAAATACGAATAAAGAGAAGCAAAGTGTAGAAAAACCTAAACTATTTTGTTGGAAGAGAAACCTATACAGTGGCCCTAAAACTTGAGAGGTTTCTCTTCCAACACATGGTTTAGGTTTTATACTTTGCTTCTCTTTGTTCCCAAACCATGCTTCTCTTTGTTCCTAAGCAAAGTATTATCATGTTTTGTTTGTACGAAGCGAGTAAGTAATTATTTTTTAAAAGGGTCAGAACTATTTATATTATGTGCTAAATAATTTATAGAAACTTGCTCCATCTATCAATTTAACAATACATATGACATCCATCTAGCAGTCCAAAAATACACACTATATTTTTTTATTATCAAAATTACCCCTATATTTAATAGCAGACTAGGTGGACCTTCAAATTAATGTGTTGGAACCTTTTTATTAGGCCACGTGGCACTCTTATCCAGAAATTAAATTAGGATTTAGTTTTGACTCATTAACTGGATCAAACCCTAATTTTGTTATCACGCCCACTCCAACTCACCTGACCACCCCCTTCCTTCTTCTCCAGCCATAAACCTCATATTAATGGCGTTTGCCAACCATACTGAAAGATTCTGATCATGTTCATCACTATTTGCCGCTATTTGTTACCATTTTCGGCGAGGAGATCCAGAGGTCGCATCGCCGGTAGTGGAGGAATGATGTCGGCAGTAGCACCCTGGAGAGGGAGATTGAGAGAGAGAGAAAGAGCGGCAGAAAGGTGAGGGTAATGCCGGGTTTTCGACGATGGCGGCGATTGGCCGGTGGTAACGCCATCAGTGGTTGTGATGGAGGAAGAGACGCTAGGACGAGAAGTTTTTTGGGATTTAGGTGAGTGTGTTGGGTGATAAGGAAGAAAGAAGAACCCCAACCCCGTTAGTCATCCCATCAATTACTCGTCGATCAAAAAAAGGAGTAAATTCAGCTAATCCTCTTATCCCACCAACTAAGAACCTTGTATAAAAAACATCTATTTAAGCACGATTATATGACCAATCATATATGCCATTTATAATTTTTTCCCAAAGAAAAGGAGAGAAAATAATAAGGCGGTCAAATAAATGGGGGGGGGGGGGGGGCGGTATTAAATCCAGGTCTGATTTCATCCCGAGATTGCCACGTGACCTAGTAAGAAAATGAAACGTCATTAAATTGAAAGCATGTCGATTATTGTTAGCGTGGGGGCAATTTTGTTAATTGATTAATATTGTGTGTATTTTTGGACTAATAGATAGAAAGTGTATTTGTAAACTATTTAGCAAATAATAAGGGTAGTTTTAACTCTTTTCCGTTTATTTTTTGCTACTTAGTTGAGATTCGACACATTTAAATGATGCAGTTGATTCGTTTATTGCCTATGGTGGCAAAACTTGTTTATTGTATTAGTTTTTATAGTTATAATACCGAGAGTGGCTATTTACTGGTATTTTGAGGCATATGGGACCATGGAGATATTTATTGACATAGGTGTTCCGACAAATGATTTAAGTTTTTCTACGGTTTGCTTCTCTTTGTTCGTATTTAAGATTTACATAAGGAAAACAATCGATTTGAGGGGATTTTATCATTACAAACTTCCATTTGCCATGAACCAAACAAGAAAACTCCATAATATAAAAGTTTAAGAACTTTATGGGTCGAACATGCCCTGAAAATATGCGCGTGGGACTACATATGCCCTCCATATAAGGCCTATAAAAATAAGGACATATTTGGAGCAAGTATTGAATGGCAGGGCATGTTTGTGCCAAAGTATTAACGACGGGCAAATTCGCTCAAGTTCGCATAGTTCAAAGGCATATTTGGACCTTTTCCGTTTAGAGATTAATAATCCTATGATTGTTCTCCCACATCTAGTGTAGGTTAGTTAATATCACCATGTTAATATAAAATTTGTACTAGTATTTGGTAATACCTATAATTAAACATAGGATAAATATAAACTCAAATTCTATTCCGGAATTATTATCTTAATCCTAATAACCAAACAACCCCGTCGTAATTCATTTGGCAATACGGATTCCTGAAAGAAATAATAGAAAAACAGGATGTGTTTTACCTATTTACGGCATAAAAGATGTTTATATAATCATATTACTTAAAAGTCGACTGTACGTAAACGATTATATACAAACTATGGGTGTCATAACAGTGTACCTAGGCTAAACATTACTAATAGAACATGATATGTGGTCTTCCGAAGCAAATAAAAAAGTAAGACTACCACTATTAGTAGTTCGTATTAATCATTAAAGTGATGAAGTCGTTGTTTTAGGGTCCCAAATCTCAACCAAATGACATAAGATTAAAACCAAGTGACATAAGATTAAAATAATGATGAATATAGATACTCAATAACCATCTCCAATGACTTGCTTCCGCAATGGGTAAATACACACGACAGAAGGAATTAGAACAAACCAGCCCCTAAATCTGAACGGGTCCCGAGAGAGAAAAAAAAAAATAATAATAATAATAATCAAGAAGAGGTGATGTCTTTCAGCTCGTATCATGTACACACATAAAAATTTTATAAAAATATGTAAATATACAGACAACCTAATTCCGAATCTGCCTGTGGTCAGGAGATGCATAGCCAAAAGATTCAGTAAGGAATAAAAGACGCTCCAAATCCTGCCTTTTTACCGTTTCCGCATCCATTCTTTTTTACATCCGGAAACAAATTTTAATGTTGCAGCGGATGTAGAATAAACGAGACGAACCTTAGCAGCCTCGTGTAGACATGCGAGACAAGGCACTCACTTTTTTTCCACGCACATATACATTTTCAAGTGATTACTTAAGATAAGCTTATATTTCTCATATCTTCTAAACGTACAGTCCAAAATAAAAAAAGAAACTGTACTCTCCTAACAAAATGAACACTGGTTAGCAAGGGGTGCAGGCACGTATTAACAAGCACTTATATATCACCATAGAGAAACTGCACATAATTAGTACGACTGTGTTCCCTCTTAGGTTCTGCAAGAGACCATAGCTAGATCTGCTAGCAATTTACATACCTCTGCTCCCACAGTCAAAAACATCCTTCTCGAGGAGCAGCTTAAGGGGCCACAATTGGCACAAAATTTAAGCATCTTGCAGAATAGCATGACTCTGTCTTAACCCTACATCAGCCTCCTGGTCATCTCTATCCACTCTTGAACTGCTTTCTCTTGACTCCACTACTTCCTTTTCCCTCTGCTCTAACTCTTCCCCATAATCGTGAAGTCTACGACCAATCAAATAACGGTCATCACGTATAGAATTGTGGAGATTGGTGAACCATGCATGGAAACGCTTTGCACAGAACCAGACGAAACTGAAGCCAAGGCTACCGAGCCAAGCAAATCTATAGACAGCAGAGTTAACAAGTAACGGGTAACCAAATATTGGAAATACACCCTTGGCTAAAATGTAAGGGAAACACAATGCCGTAAGCAGCTTCATGATAATTGGAACAACAATCTCGCGAAGCACCCAAAAGACTCGCAACCTAGAGAAACCATCTTCCCTCACCCTCTCAAATTTCATTCTCCAACTTCCATCCACCAGTGGCATCATATGATCTAGCATAACCTGGTAGCACAAATTAACTCCCAATATGAGTACTATGGAACAAAAATCAGCCAAGGGAAATAAAAGATGACAGCCAGGAAAGCGCTGAGGTTTTAAATCTAAACACAAAGAAGGGAAGGGCATTCTTGAAAACTCTCTTTGAACATTTTTTTGGGAGGTGGTGCAGTCAAGAGTTCACTTCTCTCCTTATTCTTTTTTTAACAACTCAAGCAGTCAAGAGTTTTGAACTTTAACACGGTATAAGAGGTCCAAGAGAAAGCATGCTTGCTGTTTTTAAAACAATGTTAACTCCTGGAGACATGGCGATGAATGTGAAGACACGACCATCCTCTATAGGGGAATAGTTGCTCCAGAATTAGTATTATGCACACAACATACATGGCTCGCCAGAAAAAAAAAAGAAACAAGGAAATTATCAATTATCAAGGGGTGAAAAGGTAGCAGAAATGCAAAGCGGAAGCTCCACATCCATTAACTAAAAACAAATACTCAACTGCAAATCTGGCTTGCCACATACATTCTCGTTAAATAAATGAAACAGAATAAAGGTAACAACTAAAGTAGATTAAATGACATGAAACTTACCAGCCTAGTCCAGATTTTTAGAAAGATTAATCCCAAAGCCCAATCCTGATATAGAAGGAAAACTGGGCTTTCATCTATAGGCACTCGCATAGGCACAATGACCAGAAGTTCAAAAAGCAGCCCAATCAACAGAGGGATGATAAAAATCTGGACAGAGAATCAGTGAATGAATAACAATATGAAAAAGAAATCATGGCATAACTCTTGAAACAGGAAATTTTGACATTACCCATATTGACAACAGTGCAGAACTCTTCAGAACAATGACACACCATTTCCAAATTTGGCCCATCAAAACCGTAGCTCTCCTCTTCCTAATTTGTTCGATGGAGTACCTTGCCCCAGCAATAGCGGTCCAAATTGCATAGCTTCCAATTACAAATGCATACAAATCTAAGAGGTTAAAGCAACAACAAGGTCAATAATTATTGTCAAACATCAAAAAACAATATGCTGTTACTGACTTAGGTAAGTCCAATACCATTGCACTTGATTCCATGTGTTACTGGAAGATGTGGGAGGATACTGAAGAGCACTCTTCCAAGTGAAATCGGAACTATTATCAGGGCAGAATTAAGCACGAGGAGAGTCATCCAAGCTACAATCAACAACAACACAATACGAAGCACAAAGGCGGACCTGCTAAAAGATGTTCTTGAACAACATAAGTTGCTTGTTAAAAAATTCATAGTAAGCTTAGTATTGGTAATTATGACTTCTCTTTCCTTATGCTTCCACAGACTAACAAGAAGAGCATTATAACTGAACAGAACAGGGGTGTGTATCCGGATTTTTGGCAAAAGCTAATGTTATCAACTTCCATATTTTAAAACAACCAAAGGACAATTAATCATGTAGGCTCCACTAGAAAGAAATAAGATCAAATGAACAGAGAAATTAAGTTTAAAGTATTTTAAAGAAAATAGCACTTAAAATCTTTGTTGACAAGATGATGCGCTTTACCAAGAAAGAACAAGCATTGCTCTGCCAATTTTGGTGCTACTTATTATTCATTACCAAGGAAAATAGCTTTATCTGATCATATTTTTAAGTAAATATATACAGTAACAGGTCTAGAAGGTATTAGTGAAGTAATTGAATTACCCAAGATGTAGATAGATGGCTGCAATAGAATGCAAGTCCAAAGTACGATAGTATAAAATCCATCGTCCAATAAGAGTGGATTAACATTCTGGGGCATAGTTCAACTTACTTAGGATCTGTTTCTTCATCACCATCATACTCCAGAAAGTTCGCATTCACTGCATGCCTAGCTCTATTCACATCATCAGGAGTGAGTCCCACCAGCGCCCTATCAGGTACACCATGTGGTGCATGCATCCTTTCCAGCCTTACTTGATCACCATTACCATTCTCTTGGCCACCATTATACTTGGGATGGGGCAGTAAGAAATCAGTTAAACCAAGAGCCCATCCAATAGCAGTAAACCAGTAGCAGAGAAGAGACTTCATTGTTGTACGCAGCTTAAAACGCTCAATCGCAAAAGGAATACAGATTTGAAAGAGAAGCATGTCAGCAGGAATTTCAGTAAATGGATCAGAAACACTGCAAAGGCCAAAGAAAATGATAGTTCCATGAGTTAACGACAGGGCTGAATGTTGAAACACCACTTCACATATCAATTACACACTAAAACCAAAATCAATAGAGGGAGACAGCATTCAAACAATCTTACGAAATATCAAGTGGGAAAATGGAAGGAGTCATTTGCATGGCAAGTTTGACAGGCAAAAATACAAGCATCACTATTAAACTTCCATAGACAGCCACTGATAAAAGAACTCTACGAGCATGCTTGTGAACAGGATCATCAATCAGATCACGGAATGGGTTGTAGTTGGGATCTGCTGGATCTCGCAGGAAGTAAAGAACCCCTTTACGCAGAACCTATATAAGTATAGTACATAATTAGTAAAAGAACATTTAGCAGTATAAAGATGGAGACTTTAAAGACTACAGTTAACAGAAAATTTACCCCTCGAAGAAGGCTAACAAAGATACTTATTTGTAGCATGTAGACAATCCCTACAACCCAATGAAGTAATGAACTCGCCAATGGAGAGACAGAAAAAAATTCAACTCTTTGGGTGATCGATTTCCGAAACATTCTGATGGTGCAAATATCCAGCCACCATCCACACATCAGAGGGAAAACTCCAAGTTCAATGACAAGAAGGAACATAACCTTAATCATAGTCATCAGATGCCTCATCGCTGCCACAAACTGCCTGAAGAGGGAGGGGATGGTTTCTGCAATGGAAGCAAGGCCATAAAATCTTCCCAATGTCAATGGCTCTCCGCGAGTGTACCGAATTAGAGTGAGAATTCCAAGGTAGAAAACTACTAGAGAAAATATAAACATATAGCCAACAGCAAGAGTGGTAACATCAGAAAGCCTGGATCCCCAAAGGGATGATCCTTTCAAAAGGTCAGCTGACAATGTTGCACGGAGGTTATCTGATGCTGCACTCAGATCGGTGGCATTTCCGTTCAATATTTCAGCAACTTGACCAAGCAAACCATTTTTTTGGTCGTCAGCTGTCAAATTTGCTACAGCAGTCAATGCACTCTTCAGAGTAATATTGGCCAAGAAAAGTGCTGTTTCAGTAAGTGGCATGAAAGTTGACAATACTGGATTACTGGCGGAGGACAGAAGCCAAGACATATAATAGAGTATAATTCGCCCTAATGAAAAAGGAACAAATATTACTACTCCAAGAAATATCATATTACTGGCAAGAACCTGCATTGATAGGAGGGCAAACCGCCATATCAGTTAATTCTCCAGTATGGACGACAAAAGCAGAGCAATTAAAGAATACATTAGGAGGAGATGGGGGCAATCTTGATGAGTAGAGCATGAATTGTAATAACAAGAAAAGACCCTTCAGAATTGGAGCTTGGAGTCTTGCTGCAGAAACAAAACTCACTAAGTTAAAGTAATATAGTATATTTACTGGGTGGATGTCAGGGCATTGAAGATGCCTAAAGAAAATGATAATTTACAAGAAATATAAAGCAAGCATGCCAGATATTGCAAAATAAGTCCAAAAGTAAAGAACATTTCCAACTGAACAATGAACTTACAGTAAATGCATTTTCAACCAGATGAAACACAGGACCATGCATGCCAACAAGCTCATCAAAAGGAACATCCTCCGCGCCATCAGCATCATCCAAACCATCAAACATCTGCTCGACATGAGCCTCAAGCCGTGCTGCTTGCATCTCCCAATGGGCTGCAACGTTTTCTGCATTTCTTCTGATTAGTTGACCAGCTCCAGCAGCTCCTTGTGCACCATTGGCATCTTCACCATTCGGATCAGCAGCAAAATTTCTATCAGCTTGACCAGGAGCTCTTATTGCAGCATGAACTGCATTTCTATCTGCATCTTCCTCCCTGTCAGCTTCTTGTCCCCCAAATTCACGCAAATGTCTGAAGTAGTCTCTCAATGATGTTGCCCCAAGAAAGATAAACACGATGCTTGCGGAGAGTAAAAAACCATGCAGACAGTCAGTAAGCATAATGGCTGTAGATAAGTGACTCAAAAAGAGTCTCGGAGCTTCTCCAAAACTTCTTACAAAAGTCAATCTCCATATCCAGAATGTAATAAAAGGTATTATGAGCAGCCACACAGAGAGCACAAAGCTAAGACGAAGGAAAAACTGCAGGACTTGACATGCTTTCACAGCCATCCCGACAACAATCTCTTGAAAAGGAAGCCTGGCTGGAGCGTTGTCAGCATAAACTGGGGAAAATGAGAATGCATGTTTGCACACCTGCGTTCGAAGATAAAGAAATTAATGAGATTCGACGATCACCTTAAGCAAGCATAGAAGAGAAATTTCAGAAAAAATAAATAAATACATATATAAAAACCAATTTCCACCCAATGGTGTGGTCATGCTGTCAACAAGTGAGACGAAAATCATGGGAGATCAGGGTTCAAATTTCAATAAAAGCAAAAGATATTGGATGATTTATTCCCGACTTCCCAAACCTTGGAAAGTTATCCAATACTTGTATTGGTGGGAGATACCAAGTACCCAGTAGAATAGTCGAGGTGCGTGCAAACTGGCCCAGACACCAGGCATAACTTATTAGTTTAGGAACACCCGTCAAAAAATAGAATTCGTTTGGAAGGATTTTTCTCTCTCTTGGGAAATGAACCGACTTTACTTTCTTATCACACGATGCTCCGACGTGGCCTTTCTCCGGTGACTCTGCTTTCTCTCCTTCTTAACCATGGGAAGAAAGATCTTTTCTTCTAGCGAAAAATCCTTTCATTTAATAGATATCACAAGCTCTCTTTTGGAATCAAGTTAGAGTACTAAAAAAAAATAAAAGAAGTCAAAAGTTCCATGTCCCTATAAGGTAAAAATTGGAGCAATTTCTTTTAGAAAGTTCATTTCAAAAGAAGAAAAAAAAAAAGAAGAAAAAGAAAAAGAGAGAAAAGAAGGGGAAAAAAAGAGAAAGAAAATAAAGAAAAACAACAAAATAAAACAACTTTAGTTTGAACAACGTTTGACCTGATTCTTGTATCAACAAAATACGTAGGCATTTTTACTCTGGGGTTCGGTCACACCAAGTCAAAAATTCAAAATTCTCTTATGTCAAAGAAATTGGAGCAAAAATTTTGTCGATTCCAAAAGTTGTAAGTTTAAACCCTTCTGTTTTAGTTATTTTGAGCCTTCATGATATCCTTTTTTTCTAACTTTGTCCAAAAGCCGCACTACAGTCCAAAAAGACCTAATAGATCATCTTTGAAAGTGCCAAGTCTGACATGCAAGGAGCATATGATTTTTGTACCGCACCATCACAAGCACCATAAGGCGACAGTAAGTTGAGAGAGAACAAATTAGAGAGGCTTGTTGGTGAAAACCCTCTGGGGCACCACAAGTCGAATGAGGATCGTGAATCTGATAGAACTATTGGAGCATTGAAGCCAGTTTCACAGCTTGAAGGTATAACAAGAGTTGAAGATTAGACTTGTTAGACATATCAGGACGCTCAATCCAAAATGCATGCCATGGTCAGTGGAGTCGGCCGCCATATCAAATAAATTTCTACTTTTCTACATAGAAATTTTCTTGTTAAATACAATTTTTCCATTTTTTTTTCCTCTCTCCTTGCTTCATTCCTCTGGCTTTAATTGAGTCCCTTTCGAATATTTTTTCCGGAACAAGCGAGAAATGACTTCAAAATTTGCTACAAGTTTTACAATTGCACAAAGCAGAGTCGGGCTAGAACATCAAGGTGACATAAGCCAGGGAAGGATAGTATGCATGCGTAGTTGATGACAGTTCACGCATGTTGGGATTCATGTAAAAAACAAATGTGCAGTAAATTCTAGATGGGTACAGTGCATCAAATAAAGGGTATTGCAATTGAACGAGTCAGATATATTCTCCGTGAGAAGGGTTGTCCGGAAGAGTGGTTAGCCAATAACGAGCATTGTCTTCCAAGTTGAAACTAAAATTAATCATGGCAAGTGCAGGAGCAATCGCCTTCAAAGTCAAGGCCACAAACCAACCACCATGTTTTAAACTCACAAGTTTTCTTTGCTTGAAAAAGGGATGAAGACTATGTGCAAACTTGAATTTTCAATTCTGTTAGCACAAAGGTTGTGTGAGAAGAACTTTATCTCCTAAGCAATTTCCTAGTTGGGAAGAACCGTACCTTCTAGACATACCCCTAGTCTCAGGGTTCCGCCCGGAGAATAGGGTCAGTTTTAGTTTTCTTAAGTTGTTAATCCTTAGTTTTACTCGAGTTCAGGGTCCCGTCTAGAAAATAGGGTCACACCTTAGTTTTTCTTAGGGTTAGTTTTTAGTTTTCTTGAGTTATTAATCTTTAGCTTTACTTAAGTTCAGGAGTCCCGCCTGGAAAATAGGGTCGCATCTTAGTTTTTCCTAAGTTGTCAGTTTTAGTTTTCTTAAGTTGTTAATCTTTGCTTTCCTAGAGTTCAGGGGTCCCGCCCAGAAAATATGGTCAATTTTTAGTTTCCTTAAGTTGTCAATCTTTAGCTTTCCTTGAGTTCAGGAGTCCCGCCTGGAAAATAAGGTCGCATCTTAGTTTTTCCTAGGTTCTGTTTTAATTTGCTTAAGTTGCTAATTTTAGTTTGCTTCGAGTTCAGGGATCCCGCCAGGAAAATAGGGTAAGTTATTATTTTAGTAAAGCTCAATTTATAGTTTTCCTTAAGTTCAATCTCACATCTAGGATACATACTTCCTAGTTTGAGTCATCCAGGTCACATTTTTAGGAGTCGCACTTCCTATTCTAAAGTTTGTCAGTTTTACCTCTAGGAGACGCACTTCCTAATCTGGGTCTTTCAGATTTTATTTTTGGGAGACACATTTCCTAATTTTAGGTTACAAGTTTCACCCCTACGAGATGCACTTCTTAGTCTGAGTCTTTTTTGAGAATGGTAACAAATTTTATTCATCAGTACAAAGATTATGCTGGCAATGGTATTTACAGGGTACTATCCTTGTGAACTTTACAAGGCTTCTAAAAATTGTAGAATAGATTCTACATCTCCTACGGAAAACTCTTTACACCAAAAGTGAAAATTTAAAATACAATTCATTTTAACTACTTGTATGGAGCTACTCCAGTCTTCAAAACATCAGTTATTTCTTTCCTTCCATATGGTCCACCAAATGCAAGCTGGGATAGTCCTCCACCATTTTTCTAACTAGCCATTTTACCAGCATAGTTCCAAGCTTTCAGTAGATCACATGTGTTTCCCGCATTATCCATTTCAAATTTACCAGGGCCAAAAATAGATTCCATAGTTGGGAAGTGAAAGCACAATGGAGAAAGAGAGGGCTATTGTTTTCAGATTCAGCTTTGCAGAGGAAGCATAAAAGGCAGCCCGATGCACTACCCTTTTTCTGAAGAATATCCTGAGTTAGACAAGCCCTCCTTGCTACTAGCTATGTAAAACAGTTAACCTTGTAAGGTATCTTAATCTTCCAAATTTGCTTCCAAGGCTAGTTGATGTTCTATTGTCCATTATTGGAGAAATAAGTATATGCATCTCTTACTGTGAATACCTTACTACCCCTACCATTCCATACCATGGTGTCCTCATTGTCATTGGGTCTTCTCAATCCCTCCATAGTTAGATAGAATGCAGTCACTATCCCCTTTCCCAATTAAATAATCATTTAATGCTCTCCTGAAAGTGAGATTCCATTCATGTTGGCTCCATACTTCACTGATTGTTGACTTAGGCGGAAGTGCTAACCTAAATATTTCAGGGAACCTATCTCTTAAAGGTTCATGCCCTATCCAAACCAAAATGCTATTTTTCTGCCATTCCCATGGCAGAATTCAGTATTAGCTGTAAAGTCTTCCATGGACTTCCAATTGCTCACCCCATAGGCTGTGTTGATAGGTTTGGTGCACCAATGACCCATTTTCCCATATTTTTGAGTTACCGCCTCTTTCCACAGGTTATTTTCTTCCATGTCATACCTCCATAGCCATTCACATTAAGCTCTTGTTATGAATTTTTAAGTTCCTTATTCCCATGCCACCTACTATCTTACTTGAGGTTACTGTTTTCCATCTCACCAAATTATACCCTTTCTTTTCTGTGTTTCCATGCCATAAAAATTTTCCGCATAGCATCCAACCTTCTCCACCTTGGCACGAAGTGGAAATAACAACATAACATATGTAGGCAAAGCAACCAACACAGTATTTATCAAAGTGGTTCTGCCACCAAGTGACAGATACTGTGTCTTCCATCTAGCCAATTTCTTTTCACATTTGTCTAGTACATCATTCCATATCCACATTGCTTTGTACTTGGAGCCTAGAGCTAATTCCAGATATTTAGTGGTAGAGATCCCACCTCACATCCAAGGATACCAGCTAGAACCTGAGTTTCTGCACCTCCATTTACTGGATATAACTTGCTCTTCTCCTAATTAATATATAACCCAGAAACAGCTTCAAATAGGATCAAGTTTCCGGTTATACTTTTAGGAGACGCACTTCCTAAATAGAGGTTTCACCCTTAGGAGACGCACTTCCTAGTATGGGTTATTCAAGTTTCATCCCTGGGAGACGCACTTCCTACTTTGGTCATACAAGTTTCACCCCAAGGAGACGCACTTCCTGGTGTGGGTCTTTCAGATTTTATTTTTAGGAGACGCGCTTCCTAATTTTAGGTTACAAGTTTCACCGCTAGGAGCTTCCTAGTTTGGGTTATTCAAGTTTCATCCCTAGGAGACGCACTTCCTAGTTTGGTCATTCATGTTATACTTTTTAGGAGGCGCACTTCCTAATCAAAGTTTGTTAGTTTTACTCTTAGGAGACGCACTTCCCATTCTAATGTGTCAGTTTTACTCCTAGGAGATGCACATCCTAGCGGGGTTCTTTGATATTACTCCCATCAGTGTATTTTATAGTTTATGATTTTTCTAACACTCACGAAATTTTTCCGATGCAAATCGGGGTAGAAATTTTTGTTTGTTTTGCCTTGTTTATTTTGATTGCAAGCACCCACCTAGAGAACGAGGGTCAATATTTCAAATTTTGGTTTTAGGTTCAAGTCAGAGCAGCAGGAGCCCGCCTGAAGAAAAGGATCAACTTTCAGTTTCCTTCAGGTTCAAGCACCAGGAGCCCACCTGAAGAACAGGGTCAGCTTAATTTTCGAGTTCTATAAGAAAGAGCTCGCCTAAAAAATGCAATTTCCAGTTCAAGTCAGAAGTACCAGGAGCCCGCCTGAAGAACAGGTTCAACTTTAAGTTTTCATGTTCAAGTCAGAGGCAGCAGGATCACGCCTGAAGAATAGGGTTAACCTCCAGTTTTTTTAGTTCAAATCAGAAGTAGGACGAGCCGCCTAAAGAACAAGGTTCGCAAGCTCAAGTCTACTCCAAGTTCAAGTTTATTTCAAGTCCAAGCAGCAGGATGCGCGCCTGAAGAACAAGGTCAAGCTTTCAGTTTTCTTCAAGTTCAAGTCAGCAGGAGCCCACCTGAAGAATAGTGTTGATTTACTCTTCGGAAATTTCATCTTTATCACAATCCTAATTTTTATATTTTTGACACTCGCGTACACAACATTCTCAGAGGGCACCACACGTTTTCTTGGGGTCTGATTTCTTTCTTTCCAAGACTTTGGATGCAAAAGGCACACATTGCATAATTGAGAAGGGGAAAAAGATCAGAAACAGTACGGGATAAAAAAACCCTAGCGCCGCTTAAGTCATCTTCCTCACCAAGATTCCAACACCCAAACCCAAAAACACACTTAAACACTCATCTTCTCTCTTGATTTTCCTTTTTCCCATAGCCACATAAGTACTAACTTGAGGTCATATAAAAGCCAAAACAAAGCTCTGTCACTTTCATTTTTGCTGGCAACGAGCATCGCCCTTTTACCACAACTGCCGGCGAACCATAGTCCATCAGCTTCTTCCTCCTTGTCACCACCATTCCCCCAAACTTGCACGGTCACAACTACTGCAAATTCACTATTTTCATATCCAAAAGGCATTAGATATTTTAAGGTTTCAATTTCTGGTTTAGTTCGAGTTTTCCCGCGAGCTTCGAGGTTTCATCAGCAAGGTCTCCGGTTCGAGGTTCTATTTTCCAATCAAGGTTTCAGTCGCACGTCGAGGTGTTGTCCGTTAGTTTCCAATTCGAGTTCCGTCCACTGTTCCTTCCATTGTTGGGTTTCAAGACAAATAGCGTCTTCAATTTTGAGGTCCAATTCTCTCTCTGTCTTAATCTTTTATTTATTGAAATGAAAATGGCATGAGTTTTAGTAAACTGGGTGTTTTGATTGAGTTACTTATGACTTGTTACTAATTAGATTATGTTGGTGCTGACAATTACTCACTTGTTGATTGAATTTTGTTGGTTGAATACAAGTTACGATTATCAACTAATGGGCCATAGGTTCCAGTTTAATAATATAAAATAAAATCGGGTCCTAATTAGTCAAGTTGGTCGTGGGGGTTGGGTAACCATATTTAGAACTTAAACATTTTATTGCTTCTACTTATTGTTTTATCACTCGTTTATATGGCTAGGAGCATGCCTAGGTCGTTAATACTTGGGTAGGCAAACTTTAGGTCTTTGTTTTTATTGTATTCGAGCTGAGAGGTCGTTCCCTTTAGTTTATATCCAGGGGAATGCCCGTAGACTCTGTAAATATTTTTATCAGGGGAATGCCCCGAACTGAATGTAAAAGGAGGCTGAACTGCTAAAGCGACATCATCATGGAGGCGTAGTAGGATAATTAGATTTGTTTTTGTTATTTTCTTTTCGTTTCTTTTATTTATTAGGTGGGGACGACCTCGAACCACTTTTGGTGTTTATTTTCCTTTTTGTGTGCTTTCTATATCAATTTGAGTATTTTTAAAGCCAGCTAGATCATGTACGCAACCGTGACTATCACGGGACTTGGGAAATGCCTAATACCTTCTGCTCGAGTCAAATGAACTCCCTTATTTAGAGTTTCTGGTGCAGACTATGTTTTAGAGTCTAAATGTGTTTTAAAGATAAAATCATATTTTTAAAACGGTCGTGACACACCGAAACAATTGTCAAGTGGTGATTCTGAAAAATCCTTTGAAATACGAATTTTGTCACTTTCAAATTAAAAACCCTTTTGAACTTTAAAAATCACTTTATCTATTTTTAGAGGGGCTAACGTGAAAAAAAGGGGTGTGACAGTTTTGGCGACTCACAAGCAGTTTAAAAAATGACAAACAAAACCTTCGGTGGGCTTGTGAGGCTGTACAATAAGCTTCAAGGGATTCAGTGGATCTTTGCAGAAGATGGGGAAAGAAAATAGAGGTTTACTTATACTAAGTGTACCAAAATTTCAACAAATATGGCCGATTCATTAGGATAGAATCTTGGTTGGGCGATACAAGTTCTGCAATTATCATTTCAGAAGATGATTACAATATGGGGTTGGGTTCATATAGTTGCAAAAATCCTTTGATTTCTGGGGAAACCTTTTAACCACAAATTTGATTAGTTTGCAAATATTGAAACGATTAAAGATATACTCGGATGCTGCTGATTCCCATAAATGGCCAGCCAAGGTAACTAAACCAGCCATGGTAGAAGGTAAAATAATCAAGATTAGTAAAGAAGTATATAAATGGCAATATAAGGTAACTCAAGTGTCTGGTCAGATGTTTCAATGATATATTTAGTTCTAGCCCCACAAACAATATAAAGAAATGTATATGCAGGACTTAAAGTGACACCCCTATCACACAATCAATTTTTCTTCGAACTCCCATCGAAGTAGGAGGCAGTGCAAATTAAAGACAACAAATGATTCTGAAGCTGGAACACTGATCACTGATGACGGGATAGAACTTGCTAGCTATAGAACATGAAAGTTTTAGGTCAAAGCTTTTGGCATTCCTCTCCAAGCTTGGTCTTCATACACTTTCAGAGTCATCAGAGCTTTTATAGGGAGGCTGCATCAGAGTGTATCAAGATATGAAAAACAGAAATCACCTTCTCTGGGCGCGAATCTGAATTTAAAATTCTTAAATTAAGCCCCCTCCCACAGGTCAGAAGTGGAAAGAAAACTTGGGGACTACATTTGTGCCCTCAAGTTAGGCAACCGCTCCTCTTGTCCATCCACATGGACAAAAACATGAAGGGGGCCCAACTCATTTGAATTTCATGGCGTTACGTGATACAAAACATACTACTTTTGAGGGTAATGGCTCAAGTGTTTCCAAAAGCATGCAAAGAAATAGGACTAAAACCCATTGGGCCGACTTTAGGAGCAATTGTCTTGTAGAAAAGAGTGCTTAGTCCAAAAAAGGGGGAAAAGGGGACAACAACCAAGCAAATGTGGAAAGCCATTGGTTTTTAAGAAACACTAGCCCTACAAATATTATTTCTAAAACAAGCCAAACAACGACCAACTAGTCACGGAAGCCCAACCCAATTTTTAAATAAAAGAGAGAAGCCCCAATAAAATTTTGATGGCATCTCAAATCCCAAATTCAGAGGCGGACGACGAAGCGGAACCACCAAGCCCGAGATTTTCATTCCTACAAATAATGTTACTAAAGCAGGAGTTATCACTGGTAAGCACTTCTAGAAAGAGATTTCTCATCCCAATCAATCAGTGATACACTCTCTTTCTTGGTACAAGGATGACACAACAAACATGCAACTAATGCAAAACCCCACTTTGATCGAAACTTTAAAATTGACAAAGCTAGTGATGAGTGGACATGCAAAGCTTTCGGGGTTAACATAGCGGGTTTTGAGAATGAGATTCTAGCATGGTACTAAGGATAGAGAAAGGAGGCAACTTCATATAAAAGCGTAGAGGCAAAAGAAATACAAAGGGAAAAAGAAGAAAGGGGAAGCTGAATTCCTGAAGTTGATATACAGCCACAACTTCGAGGGAAATTTTTTAATGAAAAGGAGTAGGCCATACAAAGCCTTTTCTGAATGAAGATAAAATACCTTAGATGGAACATAAGAACCGAACTGAATTCATTGGTTAAAAAATGGAAAGCAGATGTGCTTCGTCTGCAAGAAACAAAGATTGAAGATTAGCATGTCATAATGGTTCATCAAATCTGGGGGAATAGATGGGTAAGCTAGGTTGAACTGAGCTGCTGAAGGCAAGTGGAACTAGGTTGGTATAATTATCAAGTGGGATAAAAGACAGTGGAATTGTGTTGAAATTCATGAAGGAACATACTGTGTCTCCCTCTTATGCTGGAAAGTCTTTAAGAGGAATTTAGATGGTGTCTCACAAGGGTCTATGGCCCTGATACCAATCCGAGAAGGGAAGAACTCTGGCATAAACTTGCTGCATTCATGGATTTATGGAATGTGCAATGGGTAATAAGGGTGACTTCAGTGTGCAGGTTTGCCAATCAAAAATATAACTGTATAAGGAGATCCAGGGCAATGAAGAGCTCTTCTAATATTACACAAGACCTAAACCTAATTGACCTGCCACTTCAAGGGGCTTTTTACACATGGGTTGGCAGGAAAGAGGCTATGCAAGCTCTAGAATTGACAGATATTTACTCTCTCCAAAATGGGACGAAAGCGTCAAAACAGTGAAACAAGTTGCACTTCTAGAGTCGTATCAGATGTCAAGCCTATCCGATTGGAAAGTGGGGAACGGGAAGAAACCTCTTCTATTTCAAGTTTGAAAACATGCAGCTTCAAGTTGATAGTTTCCTTAAGAAAAGCGATGGTGGCAAAGTTGTGATATTGGGGGCATTGATTTTATACTACTACAGAAATTGACGTGTCTGAAAAAAGATATCACTAACTGGAATAGGGAAGAGTTGGTAAGGTAGAAGCTCAAAGAAGTAAGAAGCTTTAGATGAGGAGCAAGGTACAGAAAACAGAGCGCCAACTCAGGAGGAAAAAATGACCTCTTTGTACCTCAAATTATAACTTCAACAATTTGCTAAAGCTGAGGAAGTTTCCCGGAAACAAAAATCATTTGTTTGTGGTTTAAGAAAGGTGACAGGAACACTAAATACTTCCAAAGGGTTGTCAATTCACACGGGAGGAATAATTGGATTACTGAGATGAATGTGTGGCCACATTATGAGAGATAGGGTCAGAAATGAAGATTCGGGACAAGATGGGGTTGGCCCCCTTGGTGGAGATGCAGGAAGCGAGGCTGAGATAGTTCAGCCATGTGAAGAAGAGATGCACGGATGCTCCAGTGAGTAGGTGTGAGAGGTTGTTAATGGTGGGTCCAAAGAAATGTAAAGGTAGGTCGAACAAGTATTGGTGAGAGGTGATTAGGCATGATATGACAATCTTCAGCTTACTTACTGAGGACATGACTCTTGATAGGAGGATGGAAGATTGAAAATTAGGGTAGAAAGTTAGTATGTAGTCGAGCGTTTTTCCTTCTCATGCCTGTAGTTTTGTATTATTCTCATATTTCCTTATTCTTAGATTGTCTATTACTACATGATGTTGCTTCTGCTTCAATTCTATTATAGAGGGTGTTTGGTTAAGCTTATAAGCTGGTCAAACTAGCTTATAAGCACTTTTTGGCTTATCTACGCGTTTGGTAAAATTAAAAGTGCTTATAAGTTAAGTGCTTATAAGCCAAAAATAAGCCAAAAGCCATAAGTTGGTCTGCCACAACTTATCAAATTTCAGCTTATAAGCACTTTAAGTTTGACCAAAATATTTACTATTCTATCCCTAAAATACTTCTTTTTAAAGCAAAACTCTTCGTATACCCAGTTCTTCAGCTGCATATTATTAATTTCAGCACTTTTATCCAAACAGGTAACTACTTATTTTTTAAATTGGTTTCAGCACTTAAAAGTGTTTTTCAGCACGTAATGCTTATCAGCTACTCTAAATTAGCTAAGCCAAACGGGCTCATAATCTTGTTGTTGTTACGACTTCTTTTTCCTTAACTTCTTCACTACTGCATTTACTTTTCTAAATTGTAGTGTTTATGCTTGCCTTGAACCAAGGGTCTATCGGAAACAGCATCTCTACCTACACAAAGTAAGGGTAAGGTTTACGTACACAGTACCTTCTCCATAACCTACTTGTGGGATTAGATCGGGTATGTTATTGTTGTTGTTGGCGTTGCCAGACTCAAGGTGGGAGGTGATGTTATTAAGGATAAAGAACAAATCAGAGAAGAAATTCTTGATTAATATCAAAATTTATATACTAAAAACGAAGTTCGAAGGCCTACAACTATTTTGAGGATCTGGCGGCCAGCATCTCTGGGGAGGCAAAAATTGGCTTGACAGAACTTTTGAGGAGATAAAGGTTTAGAACCTGATAGCTATAGTATGGGCTTTTTATCGGAAATCATGGGAATTCATTAGACAAGAAGTTCTGGATGCACTTAATCACTTTCAAATATTATAAGGTGAGATCTTGCAATGCTTTATTTATTACATTGATACCTAAAGAGAAGGGGACAATTGAATTAAGAAACTACAGACCTATTAGTCCTATAGGCACTGTATACAAAATTGCAGCAAAGGTTCTAGCTGAAAGAATAAAAAAGGTCATTGGCAAACTAGCCTCAGGGCATAAAAATGCTTTCATCAAGAATATGCAAATCACCGATGAAACCTTAATAGCTAATGAAGTTCTGGATTGGAGACTTAAAAGTGGTGCCCCTGGTATTCTATGCAAACTAAAAGTGGAAAAGGCTTTTGACCAAAATGAATGGTTCATATCTCTTGACGATGTTAACGAAGATGGGGCTTGGGGAAAGATGGATAAGGTGGATAAAGTTCAACATCACTATAGTAAAATAATTGTCTTGGTAAATAGGAGTCCTGTTGGCTCCTCTCTCCACAAAACGAATTTAGACAGGGGGGGGTCCCCTCTAAGCCTTTTTTCTAATTCTAGTAATAAAGATCTAAGCAAGATGCTTGACAAAGCAAAACAACTGCAGTGGATCAAAGGTTTTGAAGCTGAATCATCATCAGGGGACATTCAGTTTCTCATCTGCATATAGCAGATGATACTCGTGCTACTCATATTTGATGCCATATCTAGCCTTCACAACAAAAAAGCTGAAGAGTATTATTTATCCAGTGAATGTTGTCCAAAACATTAAAGAACTGACAGAAATTATGGATGTAATATTGGCTCTTTTCCTGCAACATATTTGGGCCTCCCACTGGATGCAAAACTCAAATCTGCAAAAGATTGAAATGGGATCATTGAAAATTTTAAAAGAACACTTAGCATCACGGCAAATGCAATATCTCTCAATCGGACTATTTCATGTAACTATTCCCTATCCCTACAAGAGTTTTGAATCAACTAGACAAGAACAGAAGGACCTTCCTTTGGGAAGGTAATAGTTAATGTCATAAATTTCATTTGATTAAATGGGATTAAGTCACTCAACCAAAACTCAAAAGTGGCTTGGGGTGAGAGATAGCATGCCACAACAAGAGCCTGCTGGTGAAGTGGTAACAGAGATATGGTTCAGATGAACGTGGGATCTAGAAAGATATGATCAAGGCAACATATGGTGCACAGGATCACTGGTGCACAAAAACACCTAGATCCCCTCATGGTGTAGGACCCTGGAAGTATATAAGTATACTATGGGATGAGATCTCTCAAATGATCAGCTATAAAGCTGGAAATGGAACTCATATCAGGTTTTGTAAGGACAAATGGCTGTACAATGCCTCACTGATGGAGATTTATCCCAACCCTTTTCAGATAGCCACTAACCTAAAGTCAACTACTTCTTAGAATAAAAGTGGCAACACTTGGACCCCAAATCTGAGAAGGAATGTACATGACTGGGAGCTGGAAGATCTTCTTGACATGCTGGGAAGATTGAGAAATCACCACACTGATGACCAAGTTGAAGATAGACTAATCTGGGTGAATCAAAAGGGTGGTTATACACAGTAAAAGCTAGCTACACCCACCTCAGTGCAGATAATCAATCGCAAGTTTTGTCCTTAGAGAGTATTCTGGAGAACCAAAACATCCGCCAAAGGTCATACGTTTTGTCTTGAGTCTAACCCATATAACCTTAGCAGAAGGAGCACACAGCTAGTGAACAGATGCTACATGTGCTCCAACAGCTCAGAGAGTATCAGCCACCTATTTTTGCATTATACAATCGCTAGTGATCTATGGAACATGTTCCATTCTATTTTTCGACTCATCTGGATCATGCCTTTTAAAAAGATGCCTATGAAAGCTGGTGCTCAGAGAATTGACAGAACCATCCTGAAGATCTGGATGATTTGGACAAAAAAACCAAGATGCTTTGATGGAATTTCAACTCCAAACCACTCCTTAAGAGCTAGGTGTCTTCTTAACTTATTTTGTTGGAACAACCTAATCCCTGTAATTAGTGATGATCAGATTTTGGACTTTGTTAGCTCCATATCTCTAGCTTAGAACTAATGTATTGGAGCTAGCATCTCCATATCACTTTTGTTCTACTGCATCTTCATGATGCCTTTTGATGAAACATCTTATTTCATCAAAAACTGGCCTAGACACCAAAATTATCCCAGAAAAAGAAGATCCAATCCAACTTGCTATATGTGAAAATAATCAAATAACAGAAAGATGAGCTAGACAGCTCAAATGTTACAACTTACAAATAGTAAAACATGTCTAAATCTTCGCATCTAACAGAAGAACCTTACATCGTTCATATTAGTTTGGTAGTTAAATATTTACATGTAAATAACCCTAATCTCATATGTGGTAGGAGTAGAACATGTATTATATATATAGGACTCATTGTATCATTGTCAATAATCAATAATATAACTTCTCGGTGTATTATTTCTCCCATGGTATCAGAGCGTGAGTGAGACACATCCGAAAAAGTTGGACAATTACCGTGCGTCAAATTCCGGCGACTTTCTAGGGCGGATTTGCGTCAGATCAGTCTCTGTCGGTGTTGTGCGAAAATCAACACCACCACAGGGTCCCAAGTCTTCCGCAAGCAAACTCCATAAAAGATCTCCGGCAACTGACCTCTTACGAGCGGATCGGAAGTCAGATTTTCCGGCATGTGGAGCCTTTTACAGGCCAGATTTAAATTTTTCTTGTAGATAGCTTGATCACAAGGCCTTTCCGAGCCTACCCATCCAAGTTTCACCCAAATCCAATGATTTTTTTATTTTCCGGCGTAAAACTCCAGATTTCGGCGACTGTTTCTGATTTTTTCGGCAACAGTATCCAACTTTGGACTTGCTCTTCTGCTATTTGCTGATATTTTGCTAGCTCTCTCTTCAATCCAACCATGTCTCTCGGACTTAATGTTTTTGGTTCCAAAAACAGTGGAGTTGGAAATTCAGTTTGATGATTACTTCTGACCCCCTACTTGGGAGTTCAAATTATTTATCTTGGGCCTCGTTTGTTGAGTTGTGGTGTAGAGGTCAAGGTGTTCAAGATCACTTAATCAAACAGGTTAGAGTGAGGGAGATGAAAAGGCCAAAGCATAGTAGGAACTCGATGCTCAGTTATGTAGTATCAAGTGGCGATCTATTGATTCTAAATTGATGTCTTTGTTTCGCCCATTCCAGGCATGTTATTTAGTTTGGGAAAAGGCTCATACTTTATACACTAATGACATATCTCGTTTCTATGATGTGATATCGCGAACGACAAGCTTGAAGAAACAGAAATCGGATATGTCTACTTACTTGGGAGAAGTACGGGCAGTCATGGAAGGATTTGAGAAGCTGGTGCCAGTTTCTGCTAGTATTGAAAAGCAACAAGAGCAACGACAAAAGATGTTTCTAGTTTTTACACTCGCTGGACTTCCTAATGACCTTGATTCAGTTCGTGACCAGATTTTGGCTAGTCCGACTGTCCCTACAGCTTATGAATTATTCTCTCGATTACTTCGCCTTGCTGCAGCACCAAGTCACCCAGTGATCTCATCACAGACACTTGACTCGTCTGCTCTCGCATCCCAGACAGTGGAAAATCGGGTATCTCTAACTATGGAGAATAGACGAGGAGGATGTCGTTTTAGAAGATCTAGACATAAGTGTTCTTATCGTCATAAACTTGGACACACTCGTGAAAGTGTGCTATTTTTTACATGGTCGACCACCCAAAAATGCTTATGTTGCTCAGACCGAGATTACAGGTAACCAAGGATTTTCTTTATCTGAATGAGAATATAATGAGTTCCTTCAGTACCGAGCACGTAAACAAACATCTCCACAAGTAATCTCTGTTACTTGGACTAATACTTTTGTTGCTAGTAATTCTTTTGCTTGTGTTTCCCAGTCTAGTACTCTTGGACCATAGGTCATGGACTCAGGCCCTTCTGATCATATCATTGGTAATAAATCACTTTTGTCAAGTATTGGGTATTCACAGTCTCTTCCCACTGTTACTTTAGACAATGGGTTTCAAACTAAAGCAAAAGGAGTTGGACAAGCTAATCCCCTATCTTCTGTCACTCTAGATTTTGTTCTTTATGTCCTTGGTTGTCCTTTTAGTCTTGCATCTGTTAGTCGTTTGGCTCGTGCCCTCCATTGTGGTATATGTTTTATTGATGATTCTCTTATTATGCAGGACCACAGTACAGGATAGACGATTGGCACAGGGCTTGAATCAGAAGGCCTTTACTACCTTAACTCACTCAATCCCCTCCGAGGCATGTCTAGTTACAGATCCTCCAGACCTAATTCACAGACGTTTAGGACATCCAAGTTTATCCCAGCTTCAGAAGATGGTGCGTAGTTTGTCTAGTTTATCTACATTAGATTGTGAGTCGTGTCAGCTCGGGAAACATACCCGAGCCTCTTGTTCTCGTAGTATTGAGAGTCATGCAAAGTCTTCTGTTTTTTCTTTAGTTCAATCTGATATATGGGGTCCTAGTAGAGTCAGTTCAACCTTGGGATTTCGTTATTTTGTTAGATTCATTGATGATTATTCAAGATGTACTTGGCTTTTCCTAATGAAAGATTGTTCTGAGTTGTTTTCTATATTTCAGAATTTTTGTGCGGAAATCAAAAATCAATTTGGTGTTTCTATTCGCACTTTTCGCAGTGATAATGCCTTAGAATATTTATCCTCTCAATTTCAGCAATCTATGACTTCTCAAGGAATTATTCATCAGACCTCTTGTCCTTATACCCCTCAGCAAAATGGTGTTGCAGAGAGAAAGAATAGATATATATATATATATATATGCACACTTCTCAATGAATCTCATGTTCCGCTGTGGTTTTGGGGCGATGCAGTCCTCACAGGTTGTTATTTGATTAATCGGATGCTTTCATCTCCCATCCAGAATCAGATTCCGTATTCAGTCCCAATCACCCTTATACTCTCTTCCCCCTCGTGTCTTTTGGAGCACTTGTTTCGTTCATAACTTAGCCCTCGGGAAAGATAAGTTAGCTCTTTGTGCTCTCAAGTGTGTCTTCCTTGGATATTCTCGTGTTCAGAAAGGATATCGTTGTTACTCACCTGATCTTCATAGGTACCTTATGTCAGCTGTCGTCACATTTTTTGAGTCTAAACCTTTTTTACCTCTTCTAACCGCCTTGATATATCTGAGGCCTTACCTATACTGACCTTTGAGGAGTTTACCATAGCTCCTCCTTCACCTTCCGCCATAGAAGTCTTACCCATTCCAGCCGTTGAGGAGTTTAGTGTTGCTCCTCCTAGATCCCAGCTACAGGAATACCACTCTTGACTTATCATCGTCGTCCGCGCCCAGCATCAGGCCCAACTAATTCACGTCCTGCACCTGACTCTGCTCCTACTGCGGACTTGTCTCTTCTTAGTACAGTGATTGCACTTCGGAAAGGTATACGGATCACACTTAATCCTAATCCCTGTTATGTCGGTTTAAGTTATCATCGTCTGTCATCACCTCATTATGTTTTTATATCTTCTTTGTCCTTTGTTTCCATCTCTAAGTCTACAGGTGAAGCATTGTCTCATCCAGGATGGCGACAGACTATGATTGACGAGATGTTTGCTTTACATACAAGTGGTACTTGGGAGTTTGTTCCTCTTCCTTCAAGTAAATCTACTGATGGTTGTCGTTGGGTGTATGTAGTCAAGGTTGGTCCGGATAGCAAGGTTGCTCGACTTAAGGCCTATCTCGTTGCCAAGGGATACATTCAGATATTTGGATTCGATTACAGTGATACTTTCTCTCCCGTGGCTAAGACAGCACCAGTCCGCCTTTTTCTATCCATGGTTGTTGTTCGTCATTGGCCTCTCTATCAATTGGACATTAAGAATGCTTTTCTACATGGTGACTTTGAGGATGAAGTTTATATGGAGCAACCACCTGGATTTTTTGCTGGGGGAGTCTCGTGGCCTTGTATGTCGCTTACGCCAATCACTTTATGGTCTAAAGCAGTCTCCTCGAGCTTGGTTTAGTAAGTTCAGTACAGTTATCCAGGAGTTTGGCATAACTCATAGTTAAGTTGATCACTCTGTATTTTACCAGCATTCTGCTTCAAGTCTCTGTATTTAAATGGTGGTCTATGTTAACGATATTATTATTACCAGCAGTGATCAGGATGGTATTACTAAATTGAAGCAACATCTCTTTCAACACTTACAGACTAAGCATCTGGGTAGACTAAAGTATTTTATGGGTATTGAGGTCACTCAATCTAGCTCAGGCATTATGATCTCACAGCGGAAGTATGCCTTAGACATTCTTGAGGAAACAGAAATAACAGGTTGTAGACCGATTGACACTTCGATGGATCCGAATTCTAAACTTCTGTCAGGACAGGGTGAGCCACTTAGTGATCCTGCAAGATATAGGCGGCTGATTGGTAAATTAAATTATCTCACAGTGACTAGACCTGACATTTCCTTTCTTATGAGCATTGTAAGTCAGTTTATGGATTCTCTATGTGATAGTCATTGGGATGCAGTTGTCCGCATTCTTCGGTACATAAAACCAGCTCCAGGCAAAGGGTTATTGTTTGAGGATCGAGGCCATGAGCAGATCGTTGGATACTTAAATGTTGATTGGGTAGGATCACCTTCTGATAGGCATCTACGCCTAGATATTGTGTTTTAGTAGGAGACAATTTGGTGTCTTGGAAGAGCACGAAACAGAATGTAATTGCTCGGTCTACTGTAGAAGCAGAATATCGAGCAATGGCTATGGCACTATGTGAGCTAATTTGGATCAAACAATTGCTCAAGGAGTTGAAATTTGGTGAAATCAGCCAGATGAAACTTGTGTGCAATAATCAAGTTGCCCTTCATATTGCATCAAATCAGGTGTTCCATGAGAGGACTAAACACATTGAGATTGACTGTCCATTCGTCAGAGAAAAGATACTCTCCGGAGATATTGCTACAAAATTTGTGAAGTCAAATGATCAGCTTGCTGATATTTTCACCAAGTCCCTCACCGGTCCTCGTATTAGTTATATATGTAACATGCTCGGTACATATGATTTATATCCACCGTCTTGAGGGGGAGTGTTACTTTGGTAGTTAAATAGTTACATGTAAATAACTCTAATCTCATATGTAGTAGGAGTAGAACATGTATTATATATTTAGTTAATTTTCCATGGACAAGCTTCTTTTAATTGTAACACCCCAATAGCTGGGAGCACTAGTCCATGAGGTAAGCAAAACTATCAATAACTCTCAATAGTTTAAACATTTCCCTCAGTGTAGCATGCTACAAGACTTTGCCAAAAAGAAGAAAATTGACCCGTCAATAAAGGACGAGTAGCGACATCAGACTGAGCAATTATAAGTTATAATCCAACTTAAGTGTGTCTCAACCCCAAACTAGTTAAAATTGGCTCTAACAATCCATTGTGAAATTTTCATTCTATTTGGATCCATTTCATTCCAATACTAAATTAAAGCTATCATTCCTAGGAGAGGAAGTTTTAAGTATCTTCGGTCTGTTATACAGGGGGATGGGGAAATCGACAAACATGTCACACATCGTATTGGGGCGGGATGGATGAAATGGAGACTTGCTTCCTGTGTCTTGTATGATAAGAAGGTGCCAGCAAAACTTAAAGGTAAGTTCTATATCCCATGTCCACAAGATGAAGGTAGCAAAGATGAGGATGTTGAGATAGATGTGCGGGCACACAAGGTTAGATAGGATTAGGAATGAGGGTGTGGCCCTAATTAAAGACAAGATGAGTGAAGCGAGGCTTAGATGGTTTGGACATGTGAGGAGGCGGAGCAAAGAAGCTCCGGTCGGGAAGTATGAGAGGTTGTCATTGGAAGGCATAAGGAGAAGTAGAGGTAAGCCGAAGAAGAATTGGGGTGAGGAATAGGTGAGACATGGCGCAGCTTCAGCTAATCGAGGACATGACCCTTGATAGGAAAGTGTGGAGATCGAAGATTAGGGTAGTAGAGTAGTTCGTTTAGTGTTCTCCCTGTCATACCGGTAGTATTAGTGCGTACTTTAGTATTCTATTGGCATTAGATTTCTATAACTACCAGTCATTTCTTTCATTGCGGTTACCTGATTATTTGGTTGTTATTTGTGTTGCTTTTGCATGGCTTCTCACTGTTGTGCTTCTTATTTTTCTATTCTTTAACATGGTGCTTTTACATGGCTTCTCATTGTTGTGCTTCTTATTTTTCTCTTCTTTTACGTGGTGCTTATGCTTCTTACTGTCGAGGGTCTATTGGAAACAGTCTCTCTATCTCCACAAGGTAGGGGTAAGGCTGCATACACACTACCATGACCCCACTATGTGGCATTATACTGGGTTTTTTGTTGTTGTTGTACTAAATTAAAGCTACGTATTCTCTAAATCTCATGCAGATGGGCAGAGGTAGAAGTAACTTATGGGTTCATCAAAACCCAATAGCTTTGACTCGGACCCTGTATATGTGTTAAAAATTCACTAAATAAGTATGAATAATAGATTTTGAACCCAGTAAATTAAATAAGTTGTGGTAGAAATCCCAACTCGAAACCGTATGTTCAATTTCTGGATCCGCCTCTGCGCCCGCATATGATATATTGTGATACAAGTCTGTAATTCTTGCACACACCAGACATAATAAAGGTGTAGAAATAACTGAACCTTAATCTTCACCACTAATGGTCATTAAATTTATTTCACCCCATCCAAATAGCAATGTAACCCATATTCCAAATAATAGATTCATTGATCGCTTAACCTTTTCATGTAATTCCCTAACTAATACATTTATCAAAGAAGGAAATTACATACTCAAAAAGCTGAAAGGGAAATCTAACAACGAACCTCACATTGGCGAGCATTGCTGTGATTAAGCCATTGAAGAAGGCAATCTTGGTGAACATACTTGATGCTACCGCTACAAGCGCATGGATACCGCAATGGATTATCTGTGTCACCGGGGTTACGACAGATCCGGCAAACATCCTCGTCTTCATCATCGTAATTGTTCGCTACAGAATCCGATAAAGCAGATGAAGACGAATTGATCGCATCGACGGTGGAGGTGTCTGCAACAGAATTTCTCAAGCCACTGTCGTGCCCCGCCGGTGCAATCTCCATAAACGATTGAATTCGAGCGCGGTAGTTTCAATTTTACAAGGTTTTTGAGGTCGTGCGGATGTGTGAATTTACTTCATGAAGAGGTGGCGTTACGGGCTGGAAGATGTGATTATGGATGTGGCAGATGATGATTTTGCCCTTCCGAACGTAATTGTGTTTTGAAAGACGGGGTCGTTTGGTTAGCTTACGGGCTGGAAGTTATAAACGGAATTATAATACAAGGATTAAATAGTGAATATAAGTATTATAATACAGAATTATTTAGTAGATATATTTTTATTGATAGGGTTATTTTTACTAAAAATATAAATGGTCTACAATATAAAATACATGTTTGGTATATACCAAGTGATAGTTTATATGAGTCCACCAAACTATACAGCACCAGGTCCTCTATGAGTTTCCACTGAGAATACTAATAAACTAGTAAGTAAATAAGATAGGAGTTTTACGTGGAAAAATCCCTGCTCAAGGGGATAAAAAACCACGACCTACACTGGTAGGATTTCAATTTCACTATGAGCACTTTTAGATTACAACATATGCAATCTAGGAATTAAACTCGTAATCCCTCACTAACTCGTAATACACCTATTACAAGCCACTTTGCAATACACATATTACAAAGACTTCAACTCATGACTAACTCTAGTCATGACACAAACTCAAATGGTTTATGGTTTTACAAAGGGATTCCTAAGTAACGCTTCTAGCTAAGCAATTTAGGAATTACAATGAGAACAATGAAATAGTTACAACTCAACTAAGGACAACAAAATACTAGATTTAGGAACTCGTCCGTAGCAGTGTTTAACTTTGTTCTTCAGGCTCTTGAGAATTAAGTTCACTGTTGCAGAAGGCTTGAATGCTTGAAGTGATTCTCGAGTATTCAAATGATATTCTGTTATAATGCTTTTGTTAATACACCATTGATGACATCACTTAAATGATGTAAGCACTTGGTTGGTCAAAGGATAAGTGACCGCTGGAAATAGTGCAGGCAGTCACGTCGTTTTCCAGCTGTACCCAATTGACTTTGTACTACTATAAGGGAACTGATCACGCCCAACTATGCCTTATAAAAAGGACAATGCGGTCGTTGCAAATATAATCCGGTTTACAAGTCCGGAGTCGAATCCCACAGAGAGTTAACCTATCAATCACAATCTTTAGACCCACTAAACTCTTCAGAACCAGCTTCCCAAATGTTTGAATCACAAGTTGATGGTTTCTTTAGTAACTAAGATTGCAAGTAAATTAAACAGGCTGTAAACTAAAACGCTAAAGTTGTAAACAATGATGAGATAAAGCTAAGGTAAAGATTTCCCCTATTGATGGAATCCCTTCTGTTTATGCTTCATACAAATGTACCAACACTTCTCTATCAATCGTGAACGCTCGTCTTACCATAAATCTCTCCCGAGTAATCACAGTAATATACTATTGCACTCTCCCTAGATACACTAGCTAGCTTTAATTAACACAGTTCACTTAAGATTGCACCCAAGGCTTCGTTATCCCTAATCCCGCCTTTAAACCCGCAGTTATAGATTCCTCTTATACTTTAGGAGTGGTGTTATTCAACAATAACCTAAATATGTACTCTCTCCTGAGTTATGCACACTAAATAGGCACAGCTAATTGAGGATCCTGTCAATTAACTACAACAAGAACATAATTGAATAAATAAAGATTGAAACTAGCAATTTGTATTCACATAAACAAGAAGTTCATCCCCCAATAGGTTCCATCAAAACCTTAGACAAAAGATTTAGCTACTCATAACTATGGGTGAACAAACTAAGATAAGATCCATCATAAACTACCAATCAAAATCAAAGAAAAGAAGAAAGATGTTTTGGGTGATCTCTCACAATTGTTTTTCTTGCCAAGATACTCTAAAAATCAATACATGCCTCTCTTGGGCGAAGTCTAGTGTTTAAAATAGGTTTTAGGGCTAAAAATCCCGTGTTTACACTTTAGTCCCTACACTTTTCTCGCGCCTGCCGCGGTTCTACCGCGGTCACGGTGGAACCGCGACCAAACAGCTCCTCTGAATCTCCTTCTGTCCGCGAGTATCCTTCACCGCGGTTCTGCCGCGGTCGCGATGGAACCACGGCAGAGTCATTTTTCTGTTTCTTCAGCCTGTTTTTGCGTGGTTCACTTGGGACATTTCACGGTTGGCCTCTCTTTCTTCATTTTTTTGACTCCAAAAGTGCTCCCTAGCCTTCCCTAGTCATATATAACCTGCAAATCATGAAAAGCACTAATAAGAGCATTTTGTTATCACTTTTATTATTAAAACTATGCAAGAAGGCGGTTATTTAGGGCCTGAATATAGTTAAATTCACCTATTATCAACACCCCACACTTAAACCCTTGCTCGTCCTCGAGCAAGCTAATCCACACTTAAAAGCCTAACCGTTTGATGCTTTACCCCAAATATGTCACACCCACTATTTTGACGGAACAACCTAAGCAATGTGCCGGTCATACCCCAGATGCAGACTCTACTGCCATGACACACTTGCGCTCACTCTAGTTACTCTAACAGAGGTGAAGACTTACTTTTCCTTCCCGAGTCACATTCCCTCACATCAAAAGTCTGAGAGAAGTTCCACACGCATAAAATTCAAACACAAGGAACTGAAGATAGAAAGAATTCACTCACTCTCAGCAAAGAACATTCACATGCCGCACAGACACCATAAGCTTGCCCCTAGTGTAGTACTCTACTAATCGAGCTGTTTTAGTCAAAGATCAAGAGGTCTTTATTTGGTTGTAATGTAGGCTAAGGGACGGGTAGGATACATTTGGATGTAGTGACTAACCTCCCTAAGCACTTTTAATACACACTTCCTTTTATCTCAATTTCCCTGCTCAGCCTAATCATTCCTCCACATTTTTGTATCACAAGTGACCCCTACTTTCCTTTAGGTGCAACTGGCTTTTTTTTTAAGATACCAGTGCACCATTCAAATAATTCATTCCTGATTCCCCATTTTTTTTCGCTAACTCCCTACCACCCCACACTTTGACTTTTGTATGTTCTTTAGTGATTCAAGTGCTTTTCGGAGGTATAGGTTCAAACAATCAGCTATTCAAACACAGGGATATAGGTCATTATAGGGTTATCAGAGAACAAGCTTCAGGCTCAAAGGGGTTAACTATGGCAATATAGACAGGTGGATTCACCATTATATGTAGGCTTACACAAAGAAATGCCTCAATCATCTCTAAAACCCAACAACTTCTATTTCGCTTTGCAAACACACAGGGCAAGTTCTAGGTATCGCACGCACGCACAGAATGCAAGTAAAATCTCACACACACTTAGCATGTAACTCGTTCGGGATCAGTCTATCAACACACTCATACGAGCGTTCAAGCAAAGCAAGATGTGCAAAATTAAGGCATAGATTTACAAGTCCACAACTAAGCCTAGACGTCACACTCTCAGGTTCATTTTAGTTGGTTGCAGGTGTGTACATCAGAGGTAGCATTCTAGCCTTTACCCATCTTAGTCTTAACTATAAAAGAAAAATCTACCTAACCCGGTTCAAGAAAAACCCTTGGAAAAGAACCGTGGCCAAAAGAAAAATCAAGGGGGACTTACTACACTACCTAAAAAGAAAAATAAATAAAATAAAAAAATCTTCATGGACTACTTCCCTCAAGAGTACTGTCCTAGTGGTCCGTCCTCAGGAAGAGTCCTCTACCTTTAATTTTTTTTTTTTTTTGATAAATATATCCGACTTGGACCCTCAAGAGACCCGTCGACAAGTGTCCGTAGTTGGGCCAAGTCAGACTCCTAATATAATTACAGTCAATTATATACAGCAACATCAATTTCATGCTACAACACACACAATGTCTATGTACAGTACACATATAACTAGAGCAAGTCTCCCACCCCACACTTAAAATCATGGCATGTCCCCATGTCATATCAAGAAAGTAAAGAGCAGAAGGGTAAGAAGACTTCCCTGAGACTCAATCAGAGTCGGAGACTGTGCTGGGGTCTACATGGCAAGCTCTCCCTAAAGCACGGAACCAGGACATGAACCTGTTCTCAGACCGGGCCTGCCTCTGAGACATGGCATCCATCCGTGTGTGTAGGCCATCCACTGAGGTGCGGAGATCCGCGACCTCTTCCTCTATGGAACGCATCATAGGCCTGGTGGACTGAGATCTGACAAAGCCTGCCCCAGTATGGGGGTGCCGAGAGGGTCCGACACTGTCATTAGATCTCCTGGATGGTGCAAGAGGAACCGGGTCATCAGCCTCATCATCTAGCACAATTGTTGTACGTGTGCCCCTGCCCACTCTGATGCGTGAAACTCGGAATGGTGCTTCAGGTGCCAATGCTCCATCAGCAGGATCAGTGGGGACCCTCCTCCGCAAGCACAGTACAGTCACCAAAGAAGGGAAGTAAAATCCCTTTGACAGCAGCGGTCCCCGCAGGACCATTTCGTCACCAATTACCTGTGCTGCATCAAAATCCTTCTTCGTCACGAAGCACCAAGTCAATAGGGCTCTGTTGAAGTTCACGTTTGTGGTGTTGCTGGAGGGCATGAACCGACTGCAGATGACAGTCAACCAACACTTAGCCAAGTGCGTGAAAGAGTTGGAGTTCAGGGTGATGTGGTCCTTGATCCAGGTTGGTCGCCCACCAGCATAAACTACATCAGTCATAACTTCCCACGTGACACCTGGTCTGTCGTGGTAGTAGTCAATATCGCCCGTGAACCGGGGTAGCCTCAATACCTGGTGGATAGTTTCAATTGAGGCATCTAGCCCTATTCCTCGCACAGTCACCTCCCGCAGCATATGTGCTGGGCAGTTCGCGTAGAACTCCCTAACCATCATCCGGTTTGTTGGGCCGGGGTCATCAAAGAGGAATTCCATTTCGCGCCTTCGAATTTCTTCATACATTTCCTCTTGTTCCACGCGGAGGTATGCCCGGTCAATTTGCAACTCATGAATGAAGTTCTTACCAGCCTTGGCATGAAAATCGTCCTCCGCTCGTTCCGATTCAAACCTGGACTCATCATATGTCGGCTGTTGGGATGTGCCTGCCCCTCTCTTTAGTTTTTTACGGGCCATAATACCTGCAATGAGTTAGGAAAATTCATAACCATCAAATTCATCCTAATTAGTGTCCGTCAGATGGGTACTCAGACTTTGCCACCCAATGGCACTAAAACACCATCCCCATTGAGTTCTTCTTGGCAGACTAGCCACACAAGAAAGGTAGGGAAGGTTACAATCTCCACAGAGGCCTCACAACAGAACTACGTACAACATTCAGCCTACACCACTCCACACTACTCCTGCACATATTATCAAATAGTGACAACACCCCCAATCACCAAGTATAACACCCCCTAATTAGGAGTGGGTATAACCCGCCCCATAATATTACAAAAACTCCAATATTTCGACCCGCATGGTGCATAATAACAACTACACCCCAAAAAAATGATTTCTAGGCTAAAACATCATAAACACCATGAAGGCCCACACACTATGACACCAAACAATTTCACAACAGTACCATACAACAATAAAAACCATGAAAGAAAGCAAAAATTGACAAAAGTTATACTAACCCTACCTAGGGTTAAACTAAATACAATTATGCTAAATTATACTAAGTTAGAAGATGAAATAGAGAGAGAGAAAGAACAACTTACTTGTTTGGTTGAGGGAAAGTGGATAAAGAAGGTGAATAGTAGGGGAGGATGATAATGGAGTGATGTGAAGATGAGAAGAGAAGAGAGAAGATAGAGAGAAGTGGGAGAGGAATTAGAGAGAAGGGAGTGGGGGGTGTTTTGCTGAATCTGGGCGAATTGGGTGGGGTTTTAGTGGTAGGTGAGGGGTATTTTGGGTAAAAGGTGAAAAAGAGAAAAAAATTAAAACGAAAAACTTACCTGGACCCCGTCTGCGTCTGCCGCGATCGCGGTAGGACCGCGGTAGACCAAGTTCAGAGGGTCTCCCTTGCCGCGGTTTTACCGCGATCGCGGTGTAACCACAATGGCCTGGGTTCAAAGAAGGGTCAGTACCGCGGTTTGACCGCGGTCGCGGTGGAACCCTGGTCTGACTGCGTCTCTGATTCTGACGTTTTTTTTATGTTACACTTACAACAATTTCGCGGGTTGCCTACCACGTAGCGCCTGATTTAACGTCGTTGCACGACGCAGGAAGAGCGCATTTAAGGCTCGCTCGACCTCTGTGGTTCAGTCAGATGCAGTTCAGTCCCTTCCTTAGGCTCGCTCATACCCACATACAACTTCAATCTATGACCATTGACTCTAAATGTATGAGAGTCATTCTCAGTGGCAACTTCAACCGCTCCTGACGGGAAAACTTCAACTACTCGAAATGGTCCAGACCATCGTGACTTCAGCTTACCCGGGAACAACCTCAGTCTTGAGTTGTATAGCAATACCATGTTCCCAGGTTTGATGTTCCGCTCAACGATGTTCTGATCATTTAGCCTCTTTATTCTCTCTTTGTACAGCCTTGTGCTCTCAAAAGCAAGATACCGGAACTCCTCAAGCTCATGCAGTTTTGTGACCCTTGACGTGCCCGCAGCTTCCATGTCTAAATTTAGTTGTTTCAGTGCCCACCACGCTCTATGCTCAAGTTCTACAGGTAGGTGACAGGCCTTCCCAAACACTAACGTGTATGGTGACATACCAATTGGTGTCTTGAAAGCTGTCCTGTAGGCCCAGAGTGCATCATCTAACTTCCTCGCCCAATCAGTTCTCGTAGCGTTCACAGTTTTCGTTAACACACTCTTGATTTCCCTGTTGGATACCTCAACCTGTCCACTAGTCTGCGGGTGGTAAGGAGTAGCCACCTTGTGGCGCACATCGTATTTTGTAAGCAACTTCTCGAAGGCTCTATTGCAGAAGTGAGTGCCTCCGTCGCTGATAATCGCTCGTGGTGTCCCGAAGTGGGTGAATATGTTCTTCTTTAGAAACCCCACCACCACTTTTGCATCATTGGTGGGCAATGCTACAGCTTCCACCCACTTGGACACATAGTCTACGGCAACAAGGATGTATTTATTACCATAAGAGCTGACGAAGGGACCCATGAAATCAATCCCCCAGACGTCGAACAGTTATATCTCCTGAATTGGGTTCATGGGCATCTCGTGGCGCCGAAAAATGTTCCCGGTGCATTGACATTCATTACAACCCTTCACCCATGAGTGGGCATCTTTAAACACAGTCGGCCAGAAAAATCCGGCCTCTAGCACCTTTGCTGTTGTCCTGATCCCTCCAAAGTGTCCACCATAAACCGATGCATGACAAGCCTGCAAAATAGAAGATTGTTCTATCTCGGAGACGCATCTCCGGATCATGTTATCCAGGCATATTCTAAAGAGATAGGACTCGTCCCAATAGTACAAGCGACTTTCATGAAAAAATCGCTTCCTCTGGACCGATGAAAGGTCGTGAGGAACTATACCACTGGCCAGGTAATTGGCCAAGTCCGCATACCATGGCGCTTCCTGATGAGTGATGGCGAGCAGTTGCTCGTCTGGAAAAGTTTCCAGAATTTCCTCAACTTCAATTGCATTTTCAGCTCCCTCAAGTCGTGATAGGTGATCAGCGACTTGATTCTCAGTGCCTTTGCGGTCACGTATTTCAAGATCGAACTCTTGCAGCAGAAACACCCAACGAATCAGGTGTGGCTTAGAGTCTTTCTTTTCTATTACGTACCTGAGAGCAGCATGGTCAGTGTATACAATTACCTTTGATCCTATCAGGTAGGGATGGAACTTGTCGAATGCGAACACCACAGCTAGCATCTCCTTTTCAGTCACCGTATAGTTCAATTGAGCTCCACTCAGCATTCGACTGGCATAGTAAATTGGGTGCATCAATTTGTCCTTCCGCTGGCCCAGCACTGCCCCCACTGCATAGTCACTAGCGTCACACATTAATTCGAACGGTTGCTCCCAATTGGGGGCAACAATGATGGATGTTGTGACCAGCTTCTGCTTCAACTCCTCAAACGCTAACCTGCAATCATCAGAAAACACAAACGAGTGATTTTTCTCTAATAACTTACAGAGAGGGTTGGTGATTTTGGAAAAGTCTTTTATGCCGCCGGTAGAAACCGGCATGTTCAAGGAAACTTCTGATTTCTTTGACCGAAGTTGGTAGAGGCATCTTTGCTATTACATCAATCTTTGCTCGATCTACCGCTATTCCCTTGCTAGACACCCAGTGCCCCAAGACTATGCCTTCTTGTACCATGAAATGACACTTCTCCTAGTTCAGCACCAGATTAGTCTCGATGCACCGTTTCAGCACACGCGTCAAATTCACCAGGCACTCATCAAATGAACTCCCCACCACTGAGAAGTCATCCATGAAAACCTCCATTATATCCTCAACCATGTCAGTGAATATGGCCATCATGCACCGTTGGAATGTGGCGGGTGCATTGCATAGGCCAAAGGGCATCCTCCTGAAGGCATAAATGCCATAAGGGCATGTGAAGGAGGTCTTCTCTCAGTCCTCAGGTGCAATGGAGATCTGATTGTACCCTGAGTACCCATCCAGAAAACAAAAGTGTGACCTCCCTGCAATCTATCCAGCATTTGATCAATGAAGGGAAGTGGGAAGTGGTCTTTCCGGGTGGCTAGATTCAACTTTCGATAATCCATGCAAATTCTCCAGCCTGTGACGGTTCTTGTTGGGATTAGTTCATTGTTGTCATTCTTCACAACCGTCATTCCACCCTTCTTAGGCACACATTGAACTGGGCTCACCCAGTTGCTGTCAGAGATTGAGAAAATAATTCCCGCATCTAACCACTTTATCACCTCCTTTTTCACCACTTCCTTCATATTTGGATTCAGCCTCCTCTGATGTTCCCTGGAAGGTTTGTGCCCTTCTTCCAGCAGAATTTTATGCATGCAGTAAGTGGGGCTGATCCCCTTGATGTCTGCCATGGTCCACCCAATGGCAGATTTGCACTCTTTCAATACCTGTAGAAGTTGTTGGACATACACATCTAACAAACCAGATGAGATAATAACAGGTAGAGTGGAGTCGGGTCCCAGAAATTCATACCTGAGGTGGGTTGGCAGTGGCTTTAGTTCCAGCTTCGGTGGTTCTTCAATGGATGGCTTAGCTGAAGGAGTTTCTCTCTTTCCTAAGTGTAGGGGCTCGAACTCTAGTTCTCTATCCCAGAACCCTCTACCTTCCAATGCCAATACCCATTCTGCCAAGTCCTCACCGTTCACTTCCTCCAAATTCGTCAAACATGCAGCGAGGGGATCCTCAATCGTCAACACTTCATCATCAGACTGTACGATTACATCCACGACATCAGTAAGAGAGCAATTTGCGAACTCACTTGGGCGCCTCATAGATTTCTGTATATTGAATATAATCTCTTCGTCATTGAGCCTCATCTTAAGCTCCCCAGTCTCACAATCAATAAGAGCTCTCCCTATGGCCAAGAAAGGTCTTCCTAAGATGATAGGAATTTCTTCATCCACCTTGCAATCCAATATTACAAAATCTACAGGGAACACGAATTTCCCCACCTGAATAAGTACATCATCCAGGATCCCAAATGGACGCTTCATAGTCCTGTCAGCCAGCTGTAGCAACATAGAGGTGGGTCTAGCTCTCCCAATGCCCAACCTCTTGTAAATGACCAGGGGCATAAGATTAATGCTGGCCCTTAAATCACAGAGTGCTTTCGCAAAAGCAAAGTTTCCAATTGTACATGGAATAGTAAATTTCCCTGGATCAGAGAGCTTTTCAGCAACAGGTCTAGTTACCACTGAACTGCACGTCTGAGTAAGTGTCACTGTAGCCAAGTCATGGAAATCAAATTTCCGGGACATTAAGTCTTTCATCATTTTTGCGTATCCAGGCATCTCCTTTAAGGCTTCAATCAATGGAATATTTACTTGAATTTGCTTGAGCATCTCAAAGAACTTTTTGTACTCCTCCTCCTTTTGATGCTTGGCTAACCTCTGTGGAAATGGTGGAGGAGGGATTTTCTTCCCAATCACTTGGGACTTTTCTTTCTCGGCTACTATCTCCACTACCGGCTCTTCAACTGCTTCAGCAACTTTCTCGGTCTCCTGTGGAGTATTCTTTTCTTCCTGAGCAGGCTGGACTATCACATCTGTCAACCTTGTGGATTCATCCAGCTCAATGGGTACCTGAATGAGTGTCTCAGCCTGTATATTGTCACGAGCTCTCTTTTGCTCTTCGTCGAGATCCCTGCCGTTACGGAGACTCACTACCATCAGCTGCTTCGGGTCCTGATCTTTAGGATTGATTTGGGTATCTGTAGGTAGCGTCCCTTGAGGACGATTGTTCAGAGACATTGAAATTTGGCCCACTTGCACTTCAATATTTTTGATAGCTGCATCATGTGCATCTACTCTCTCATTTATCTTCGCAGTGGACCCAATAACCTGCTGCATCATTGCTTCCAGTCTAGCAAACCCATCGTCCTGTCTTCCACCATGCTGCTGCTGAGGAGGGTGGTACCCCTGCTGCTGATTGTTGTACCCCTGTGGTCTAGGATATGGTGCCATGTTGTTGGGGGGTATCATACGTCCCATGTTTCCGGCGTTATATTGTGGCTGAGGTGGTCTGTACTGCTGCTGAGTCTGCTGACCCCAGTTCTGATTTCCCTATCTCTGACCCCCATAGTTAGCAACATAGTTCATATCTTCAGGGTGCTGCTGATGATGATCAAGCTCTGTATTCCAAGGATTACCAATTGGCTGACTAATGCAAGATGTGCACAAGCCCCCATTGGTAGTATCTACTATGTGTACCTGTTGCTTCTGCCCTGATTCCTCCACCTTTTTGGTGAGGATGCTCATTTGTGTTAGGAGAGTCGCCATATTTTCAGCCATAGTGTTTGAAGGATCAAGAGGCACTGAGTGCACCACTGGAGTGATGGGTGCATTCCTGGATGTCCAACCCGAATTCTGTGCCATTTTATCTAGTAAACTCTGACCTTCACTCCATGTCTTGCTCAGGAATGCCCCACCAGCTGAGGCATCCACAATATTCTTCAACCCATCTGACAGTCCCATATAAAATCGTTGTCCCAACATCTGTTCTGGAATATCATGATATGGACACATAACCAACATTCCTTTGAACATGCCCCATGTTTAATGCAGTGTCTCCATCGGTATCTGCTTGAAGCTCATGATCTCATCAATTTGTTGGGCAGTTTTGTTAGGTGGATGAAACTTGTTATGAAACTGCATGACTAACTCATCCCACGTTGCTATAGAATTTATGGGGAGTGAGTTTAGCCAAACCTGTGCAGCTCCTGTCACCGAGAATGGGAACAATAATAGCCTGATAGCCTCTGGAGTGACATTGGGCTGCCTCTGGGTCTTGCAGATTGACAGGAAGTTCTTCAGGTGTTGCTGAGGATCTTCAAGTTGTGTCCCAGAGAAGAGTCCCTTGTTTTGCAACAAGTGCAACATGTTATTTGTGATCTGGAACGACTCAGCTTGTATTGCGGGCACAACTATGACAGTAGCCAAATTGTCAGATGTGGGTTGTGCCCAGTCATACAGTGCACCCTCGGGCACCAAAGGTGACGCTTCTCTAACATTCAAGTTGACTTGCTCATGCCTGCCGTTTTCGTTGGGGTCGATTGCGTCTCCCATGTCAATTTTGAATTTGTCTATTTGTTGAGGTGGTTGAAGTCTTCTGTTGGCACGGTTCAATGCCCTGAATATTTTCTCAGGGTCTGAGAGTCCTTCAAGTAGTTCTCCAGTCCTGGTAGAGTTTCTAGGCATACACCTGTGCAACCAAGTCAACAACCGTCAAAAGTTTCAATCAAAAATTGGGTGTAGAGAAACTGCCTACACTAAGAATTTTTGTATTTCTATCAATGGTAATTGATAATTCCGTTAACTCCCAGGCAACGGCGCCAAAATTTGATCACGCCCAACTATGCCTTATAAAAAGGACAATGCGGTCGTTGCAAATATAATCCGGTTTACAAGTCCGGAGTCGAATCCTATAGAGAGTTAACCTATCAATCACAATATTTAGACCCACTAAACTCTTCAGAACCAGCTTCCCAAATGTTTGAATCACAAGTTGATGGTTTCTTTAGTAACTAAGATTTCAAGTAAATTAAATAGGCTGTAAACTAAAACGCTAAAGTTGTAAACAATGATGAGATAAAGCTAAGGTAAAGATTTCCCCTATTGATGGAATCCCTTCTGTTTATGCTTCATACAAATGTACCAACACTTCTCTATCAATCATGAACTCTCGTCTTACCATAAATCTCTCCCGAGTAATCACAGTAATATACTATTGCACTCTCCCGAGATACACTAGCTAGCTTTAATTAACACAGTTCACTTAAGATTGCACCCAAGGCTTCGTTATCCCTAATCCCGCCTTTAAACCCGCAGTTATAGATTCCTCTTATACTTTAGGAGTGGTGTTATTCAACAATAACCTAAATATGCACTCTCTCCCGAGTTATGCACACTAAATAGGCACAGCTAATTGAGGATCCTGTCAATTAACTACAACAAGAACATAGTTGAATAAATAAAGATTGAAACTAGCAATTTGTATTCACATAAACAAGAAGTTCATCCCTCAATAGGTTCCATCAAAACCTTAGACAAAAGATTTAACTACTCATAACTATGGGTGAACAAACTAAGATAAGATCCATCATAAACTAGCAATCAAAAGCAAAGAAAAGAAGAAAGATGTTTTGGGTGATCTCTCACAATTGTTTTTCTTGCCAAGATACTCTAAAAATCAATACATGCCTCTCTTGGGCGAAGTCTAGTGTTTAAAATAGGTTTTAGGGCTAAAAATCCCGTGTTTGCACTTTAGTCCCTGCACTTTTCTCGCGCCTGCCGCGGTTCTACCGCGGTCGCGGTGGAACCGCGGCCAAACAACTCCTCTGAATCTCCTTCTGTCCGCGAGCATCCTTCACCGCGGTTCTGTCGCGGTCGCGGTGGAACCGCGACAGAGTCATTTTTCTGATTCTTCAGCCTGTTTTTGCGTGGTTCACTTGGGACATTTCACGGTTGGCCTCTCTTTCTTTTTTTTTTTTGACTCCAAAAGTGCTCCCTAGCCTTCCCTAGTCATATATAACCTGCAAATCATGAAAAGCACTAATAAGAGCATTTTGTTATCACTTTTATTATTAAAACTATGCAAGAAGGCGGTTATTTAGGGCCTGAATATAGTTAAATTCACCTATTATCATACACCCTTAGAAAACAGGGCCTTAATTTAGACAAATTTACGCTCAATCGAGTGATCCCAACTGAGCAACACTTTTTAACACTTTCTACCCAACTCAATATGATTAAGGGAACCATGCTTTCATTTACTTAGGCAATAGGAAAGATTGTACATTCAACATTGATAGATCATTTCATATTACAACCTTAAACCGTAGTTAAGTTCCAAGATTACATACAATCACAATTTAGAGAAACAAGAGTTTGAGATTACAACTTAGTTCATAGACCTATCCAACACCCATACATAACCCACACAAACGTCTACGGAGCCTCTAAGGATACAAAAGACAATTATGACAACGCCGGCAACAAGGCCCCGGCTATACCTCAAAAGTGAAAGTCCATAACAAAAGATGTGCAATATAACCCCTTGGAGGATAAAGGGGCTCACCAAGACTATGTGAGGAGGATACTCCGATATGCGCGATCGGCACTGTTCGATATGGAGCCACCTACATTCATTTAAAAATGTAGCGCCCCCGGCAAAAGAGACGTTAGTACCATGGAATAGTACTAGTATGTATAACTAAACACCATCTTACTAAAAAGAACTATCATACAAGAACAAGGAAATCACAAGAGACGATCAAAAGCTTTAACCTAGCACCACATCATCACATAAAAGAATCATATGACTTTCACATCATTTCCATAGCTTTAGTTTGGGGCATTTCATACTGTTCATCATTATTCACATACCACTGCTATCATGAGCGGAGTCCAATCACGACCCGATTGGCTAGGTTACGTCATTTGAGACATATACCTCAATCACAATCTCATTCTCCTTTTCCGGAATTCAATATCATCACATTACCACCATGTGTGCGGCATGGTGTCCGATCACGGCCCGATCGGCTAGGCCGCGTTACCTAGGTGTTGTTCCTTTCTCATTAATCATCTCATTTGAATATTTATTTCACATATATCATATCAATTCATTGGCACTAGGGCCACAATTATTACATCATTTCCACTTTCAATGTCAACCTTGCAATTTATGATCATAGGCACATACAAAAGCAATTTAAGTTGCAAGCATAGGAAGGATTTCACCTTGTTAGCATGACAATCTCAGTTTTAAATCTTGACGTGAAGTCTAGGCAATTTCAACAAATGGTTCATATTCTTTGCACATCTTCAAATATCTAGGATAGTACTTCGCACACATTGAGGCACACCTTTCATGTTTATATATACAATTCCAAAACCAATTCATGTAAAAGAACAATCAATACATCAATCAAGTTTTTAGTCTTATCACATTTGCACACACACATACCAACGAAGCTCAATATCTAATAAAAGGGGGTTTTAGCCATACATACCTCAATAAAGCTTTCCTTAATTTCTTACAAAATTCCGGGACTCTTAGCAACTTCAATCTATTTTATGAAAATTATAAATTAAAACAAGAATTAGAGACATGATTAAGATTCTAGCTCATTTGAGCACATTATCAAGCACTAGGCGTGCATTGTGATTATAGGACCCTTTTGTAAGAGATTTCTATCATTTTACACCCCAATTGCTATCTTTTTAGTTCAACACCTCCCCATACCCTATTATCTTTTATGCATGAGAGAAAATCCATTCTTATACCCATGAACCCCCAAGCTAATTACTCATTCTAGTGTGAATTTCGAAACCAAGGGTTAGGGCTCAAGTTCTTACCTCTTGGGGTGAAGGTCTAGCAGCTTTACTTGATAATCTTCAAGGGTTTAGGCAAGGATTGAGTGGAGACTTGATGAAGATCACCCTCTCCCTCTCTCACTTTATTTGCAGCAAAATAACATAAAAGGGGTCTAATGGGGTATTTTTAATAGGATGGGGTCAGGTTTTAAAAGTTAGAAAATAGGCGCCCGACGAAATCTGTGATCGCATATGCGATCGCATAATGGACATGCGGCCCGCGAAATGGACTGCAAAAATGGTCCCAAAAACCTGAACAAATTGTTTAGGCGTGCGACAAAAATGTGGTCTGGATACCTGTTCTGCGATCGCATAATGCACTGCAGAACTGCTTCTCACAAAAATTCTAAGGGGATTATGCGATGACTATGCGGCCCGCATATCGATTATGCGATCGCATAATTGGCTGCATAGTTGACCTCAAATTAACCGTCGCACTGCCTGACTATGCAGCGACTATGCGATCTGCATATCTATTATGCGACCGCATAATGGACCGCAAAAACACACATTTCTGGAAAACATAATTTCTTAACTTTTTAATGCACAGATCAATCCAAAAGGTTCCGAACAGCTGGCACCACGAGATTCGGTTTTTTGAGTAGAAATTTCACGGGGCATTACAAGGTCCTTGTGTTGGTTCTCAATCTCCTGAAGCTATAACAGTTCACATTTAGCTGGAGTCCGTTGATTGGCAATGTAAACCAAGTGCGTCAGGTTCCCTATTTGGTTCTTGACAGTAAGTTTGCTAGATCATCAAAACATAAGGCTAAGACATTGAAAACCCATCAATTTCCCCCTTTTTGATGATGTTAAACTTAGACATTGATAACACATTTTTTGAACAGAAATAACTAGATGAAGCAATAGGAACTTTGCAAGTTCCCCCTGACTTTATGCTTCCCCCTTGATCGAATCACTGTTTCAGTTATACTTCCCCCTTTTGGTATTATTAAAAATACATAAGAAAGCAATCAGCATAAAGAAGTCTAGCCTAGTTAACTCTTGCCACATATGTGCACACAACATGGTAGAAGAGAGAAACAGAGAAACATAAACATTAGATAATAAAAAGAGGATAGTTTTTATAGATAAAACATATGCATTTTCTAAGCAACGACAAAGAATGGATTGTTACCATCGGGAGCAAAACTGATACATCACATCCACATCAAAAACAAAAGAAACAAATACAACTACCAAGTCATTAAAACAAAAAAAACAATCAAGAATCTGGTCACTGAAAAGGTTTCTTAGGGGGCAGTAGGAGTAGAGGCTTTGGAAGCTGCAATAAGAGTTTGGAGAACTAGGTCTATTCGGGCATTTGCCGACTTTTGCTTATTGTGCAGTCTGCTTTCAGGTTCTCTACTTGTGCCCTGAGATCAGCATTCTCTTTTGTCAAATGAACCACCTCCTCATTTGACTCAGGAGCCCCTTGGGTCTGCTGACCTTCCAAGATAGCATTCCTCGCCTTCAATCGTCGAATCTCCTTAGTTGCACTATTCTGAGCATTGATGAGCTAAGAGATTGTCGATGTACTGCCTAACCCCCCCCCCCATTTTTCTTGATGCACACATATTCTTCAAAGGTTGTTTGAGAAAAGGTTTGCTTTTTGGTCCCTACTTTGCTTTGTCCCAGTGACACTTTGAAAAACTTAAACACTTGCGTAAGTAGAATCCCATAAAGACCATGATTGTCATCCTTGAAGGTTGCTACCTTTTGCATATGTTCGATCATGATAGCATGCAAGTTCATAGGGGTAAAGCCATCCAGTTGCTCCATTTGAAATGGGTTAGCCTTGGAAGTCATGGACCTCATCTCAGCACGAGGCAACAGAACTGTGTTCACCAACTCGAAAAGCAACTAATAAATAGGGAGTAATGCCTTCTTGTGAATCTGGTCCCCCTTTTGGTTCGCATTATCCTTTACCACAGCATTCCTGAAGTTAGATCCACACACATATTTCACACTAGACACACCAACTGTAGGGACTTTAAGAATATACCCAAGTAGACTCATATCGAACACGATATCCACTCCATTCACCAAGGCACAAATATGGTCAGTATCAACAGGAAAGAGGCTGGCAAAGAAGCTTTGAACATCATACTCATACACCTTAGGTGCATCCATTTGGAATAGATGCCCCTATCATTGAAACTCAACCATCTTAAGAACTTGTCGCATACCAACCATATTAGAGATTGCTGGGTCAAAAGTGCGACCCAGCAGGACCTTTTGGTGCCTCAAACGTTTTGAATCAGAATTGGTTTTACCTCTCACCCTTTTCGCAGAAGCAGGTTCCTTAACAGGTTCAGACTTTCTCTTGCCAGACTTCACTACACTTGATTTTGCTTTTCCCTTAGACTTGATCAACACATCCTCATCAAAAACTGATGGTTCACTCACAATATCTTTCAACTTTGAACTGGGGGTTGAAACTTTCTCTACTAAAGTAGGGTGTTTCTTTTTTTGGGACCTTCTCACCAAGGAACCAGGTTCCTCTGGTGTTTCCTCTTTCACTTCTACCACATGGACATCTTTATCACATACTACTACATTGTTTTTCACTAGTTTCCTCCTTTTCTTTTGACTGCTCTTTCTGCTCTTTTGAAGGGCAGAATCATAGGCTACCTTTGTCTGTAACCTTGTAGTAGGTTGCTTAGTAAAAGACTCAGGGGTGATCACTTCCCTTCGCTTGACTAGGAATGCATCAAGAGGAATGTTGTCTTGATCCTCCTCATCACTAGACCTCGTCTCAGGATCTAGAATGTCCAAGGGCTCAACAGCAAATGGAGGAGGAGATGTAGGAGCAGAACTGGCCTGGGAGTGAGAACCCTGACCTGTTTCCTCCGGAGAGGGGTTAGGTTCCTCACTAGAGGGCCCAGTAGTACCTGCTGGTGCAAAGCCTTCAACAGTCACCATAGCTCCTTCTCCTGCCAATCCCTGTATCTCGTTCCTCTGAGACATGAGTGCACCAGAAATTATCTCTTGTAATACTCCATCAGTAGATACCACAAAAATGGTTGTGATATTTTCATCCTCGATAAGCTCCATAGCCACCACAGAATCTGAAGCAATAATGGCGGAAACCTCTGCGACCTTAGGACCTTTACCCCGTTCTCCATTTTTCCCTTGATCAATAGGAATCTTAGAAGATAGAGAATATGAATCAACGATTTTAGGGTTTTCTGAGATAGTCGCCTTAGAATTGGAGGGTGACAAGAAATCTGGGTTAAGAGTGATTTCAATGATGAGGATATGGATGGTTACAGAGGACTCATCGGAGACGGATGATTCAATGGTTTGTTCAGGGTTAGTGCCTACTGGGCAGGAATTTCGAAGTTTGTGTCAGCCATTGAAGAGATGGAGAGAAAATTCTTTGGAGAATTTCTAATGAAGGACTATGGTCTGTGAAGAAGGGAGAGGGTTTTAATGTGAGAGGATAATTATAGAGAGAGATATGGGAACCGATTCTGAAACGACGGTTGTGCTTGGAGAGTTGCAATGTTTCAGAGGGAGATGGAATGATTTGAAGTGAAAAGACGTGATAGCAGAATCTGAAAAGGTGGATGACATAGCAGTTGATATTTGTACCTTTTCAAGACGTGTATTAAAGAATGCACAGTCCTACTAACCTTTGGTACAAGAACCAGGTTCTTGACCTGTCATTGAAAATTTCAATCCTCTTTTATCACCCATGCAATGCATCTACATCTTCTATAATCATCATGTGTGTTTAACTGCAATGGTATTGAAGTGAGTTAGACTTGGCCAGAAAATACTTTAGCTAATTTTATGTCACGACCCAAACCAATGGACCGCGACGGGCACCCGGTACCTTACTCAACTGAGTACCAACATAACATATCTTTTCATGTCATACTATCATAAATAACTGAGTCGGAGAGGCTGTCGTGAAATAGGTAGGATACAACATGCAATACCAATCTATGCATAAGACATATGGACATGCAGGCCCAAAATAACCACTCGTACCCTGAATATAGGCCGACAAGGCCATACAATATCTTACGTACATGACATTTGTCTAAAAGCCGCTAAGAATATGAAATTTTCATAAAGGTCAGGACAGAGTCCCGCCATACCAAACAATACACGTCAAAATTATACCAACCAAACAAGTAACTCCGAAGCAAATGGAGCGCACCAACATTTTCTGCTAAGCTGATAACCTACTTGGAGGTCTCTCAACCTGTCTATCGAGACCTGCAGGCATGAAACGCAGCGTCCCCAGGCAAAAGGGATGTCAGTACGAATAATGTACCGAGTATGTAAGGCACGTAAATAAGTACATAACATACATGGAAGAAATATAGAGTAATTGACTCAACCTGTAAGTCTGGATAACTCTGTAAATCATGAAATACTTTTAGCATCATGCATATGCGTATGAATGTCATGTCGTGCATAGGTACATGTTTCATAACATCATCAACCTCTGAGGGCATCCCATCATATCATATCGGCCACTGTGGGCAAAATCATCAACGTATACCAGCTGATTAGGTGCTGGAGTATATAAAACGCCATAACCTTTCCCATATCCCATATACATATATATACATACATATATACGCATATATAACGTCATCTGATCACAGGTCAATGTACATGAATGCAATGCATGAAAAGTACGTTAATAAATTCTTTCGGAATGTCACAAGACCATTTTGCCTTTGAGTAATATCATAAAGTAAACTCTTTTTAACTTTCATATTTTTCTGAGACCCATGAATAAATGATAAAATATTATGACACCTGAAAATTCAAGAACATAGATGTCTCTAATACTTTTATGAATAGAGTCATTTATGGAATTTGTGCATTTCCACGTTTCGTTCATATCGTATGGATCATGCCAAAAGAAAGAAGGGATAACCTTAACATACCTATATAATCTCTTCCTTATTACACAACCAAGCTCAACACAACTTCTTGCATCTACAACAAGTGAAATGATATTATCGTTAACATATAATATTGTACCATCGTATTTGGTTAGTCGTATGACTTAAGAAAAATCAGGCAGCAACTCCCCTATTTTTAATACATCCCAAAGACCACTAAGGGTCATAAACAACACAACAACAAGAACTATAACCAACACTAGCAACAACAACAATATAATCCAATATGAGTTTCTCCGAAGTGCGGCAAAGTGACTTGGTGACCCTAGTTTAAAAATCCATATTTCTCTACCCCGATGTCGTATGAATAAATGGTTTGGACCGTTGGAAACTAGGTTACAATACCTTAATTTTGGTATGATTTGTGTACCAAAATGACATCATAATGTGTACGAATTTAATTTCTCAAAACGGCTCGTTACAAGGCAAATCTTAACTCGATTTTTCCGTAAGTTAAATCCAATTTTTTCCCAAACATTATATTTTATGTCCAAACATCATATATAGTCATATTAAGGCTTTGCTCTCATTAAATCACGATTAACAAGTCTCATATTCATTATATGTCACCTTAGGACGCACAGGGTGTAACACCAAACTTGTCGACTTTTGACAAAACTTATCTCCTTCAATTCGTTTAGCTTCTAAGCCTTCCAACTATCTTGGTACTTGTTATTCATGATCTTAAATATTATTAACTTACCCAGTAATATGATTAACTTACTTTATAAATTTTTCAAAGATGATTTCATTTATGAGCTTACATGAATTGACTTACGATGTACTCTCAAGTACAAAAACATGGGGTGTAACATCATTCCTTCCTTTGGAACATTCGTCCTCAAATGTTGACTGATGCGCTTATCAGTCTTATACCTCATAGCTCTTATGAATATTTAAATATTGTCCTTGCCATCTAGCTAACTTCTTTGTGAACAAATCTAAAGGCCAGGGCATTCCTCTGTTATGCCTCTTTCTCACACCACGACTTGTAGTCAGAATCCTTCATCATGCAGCCTGTACCACCTTTTTCCTTGTATGTGCGCCTATATGACTCTTCCCTCCAGCTTTTTCCTCAAGTTCTTACCCAATCTCTAGGCCTCACTTTGTAAACATATACAGAGCTTGATAAGATGTCCCTCTAGACATCTATAAGTATACTGAAGTTCTTTGCTCGGTACTTTGATGAACCTATGAATATTGCTATACCTTACTTCATGGACCCGGTTATCCATCCATATGACTTTACCGCATCTAGGTAGGTCATACTGTAATTACTGAGGCCTGCCACCAAACTCCAGGTTATTCTCGTTGCTTATCTTATATGCATAAATCTAAGTCCTTTAATGCTCCCTCATTACTGTTCATCTTAATAACGACGGCCTAATCTCATCTTATACTTTATGACTTTTGTCCATTCATTGTTGATTCACCTCACGTGGGTGTGTCAATCCTGTACAATTCATGAAATCTCCCTTTTTTTCCAAATAATTACTCAATTAAAGGCCCAAACATCATCCCTTAGTTATCACAACTACATCCTCATTCTACTACCATGGCAGCATTCCATCTCTTCTAAATGCTACTAGTCTTAGACTCATTTAAGTTCTTTCAGGCTATAATGAGCTTTTTATAACTTACCGAAACCATCAGCTCTTTTGTTTTCCTGGGCTTAATTCCAAGGACTTATCTATTTCTCGTTACCTTCTTACTCACCTTTTCTTGTCCTTACTCATGTCTTCCTAAAATCTGTTGCTTCACCATACTTTAGCTTGCGACCTATACATGTTTATTTATACTACTCGCAACCTTCCTTCAACTTTCTTGCACCATAGATTTTCTTATGTGATTTTGGAACATCAAGCGAGGCATCACATCGTCTATAACTCTTGTTTACTCTCTTGACCAGATCTCTCGGTACCTAGAAACTATAGGCTGGAAGATATGCTACTGATGATGCCGCTATCAATCTTGGATAATGAATCCCCGCGCTTCTAGCCTTTTATCCGAAGTATGGTCTATTTACAACTTTTTTCATTTGAGTATCTCGTACGTTGTTCACCTTTACCTTACTTACCTTAAAGTCTCTCATCCCACCTTCTATCTCTTTCGTGACCTCCCTTCCACATAGGTATAATTCACATCCACAACTTGAACTTCTATTATAATACTTGCACATCTTTACATAATTTGGTGAGAGCTTCACATTGTCTTCTTATGAGGCTAGTACTCTTCTAACTGGCTTTATTGTAGAGTTGTTATAAAATATGGCTATTGTGCTATCTCTCTTACACCTCTGATATTAAGAGTGATTATGCAATGTTCTCAATCACGATGTCCATAATTTCCTGGGTCTAATAATCGAACTCTTGCTTTACTTAGTTGATGTACCCCTTTAGTTTCCTCTTCCTTCTGATCAGCCTTTATGTATGCGTAAGCTATCTTTCGATATGGGGCTCATGGAATTTAGTTATTACTTTAGCTTTTCATGGATGCTATGGAAAACCACAATACAATCTTCTAATAATTCAATCCTTTGTCTATGATGTAGACCCAATTCCTTCTTTAACTTATACCGGAGTCTTCTACGGATGATCATAAATTTAATAATTCCTTTCGTTCCATATCAGCTTTCTTCAAACATAAGCAATTGCTTTTCCTAGTCTTTTTGCCCCCTTGTAGCGTGCATACTTAGCTTTTCTTAGTTCCTATGCATGACGAAATTTTCGTGCAACTCACATGATCTCGAATCCTACTTTCTTATAGAGTGCATACAATGTTGCAGTGAGACTACTGTTATAAGACCATTTCCTCTTTAGGTCACTATACTTAGGTTGAAGCCTTCTTCCTTATTTCCTTAGCTAGTCTTTTATTGTAGTACTTAGTGAGGACCCTCTGATTCTTGAAAGTCTGTGAGCTTATTACATCACTTACCCGGAGGAATTTTTGATGTTCTTTCTTACTTGTAATTATCCTTACTTACTTACCTTCATACCCTTTTGCTTGTAGGGTAGCTTCTAAGATGATATTTTGATTATCTTCCCAGTGGCACTCTCTTTTATCTCCATAACACTCATATGATACCTTTAACTACCTCAACTCCTATCTTAATATTTCTCAAGGTTACGATGTCATATCGACGAGACTGAATTCCCCATATTAGGATTTACTATGTTTATCTTGCATGATCTATTGATTTGTCTGTATCCCCTTGTTTAGCCGTAACTAGGCTCTTCCTGAATTATTTGCTAACTACTCGTTGGTCCATTCTCATAATATTCTGCGTAATCTTTAATTGGTTATTTCCTTTATCTTAACTTACCTCTCACACTGGCCCCTTATTTATCAATAACATCCCGGGCAAGAACCCTTACTTCCTCTCCTTGACATCGCGTTTGCATAATGTTCTGGAATCGTAGCTTCCCTTTTCTCATAGGGGGGATTTGGATAAGTGCAATCTCATCCCTTTTCTCATTTTTATTGCATTCTTCCTTCACCATTCTAAAATTACTAAAACCACTTAATTTTGACTTAATGCCACATCATTTAATATTCCCCCCCTTTAGGGGAGTACTGAGACTTAGCGCTACGATGATCTACCTATAGATGTTTTACCTCTTCATCTTTGGCGTCTTCTCACATCATCGATGACCCTTCAAGGCTTCCAGTGCCTATCTTTGTAGTACTCATATCTAGCTATACTATTCTAGAGTGCACCATCTGGGTGTCTCACAAGGAGATCTATTAGCACATTTGCAATATCCTTTGGAAATGTCAACTAATGCAAACAATCCATCTATCATTTTAGGTTACTCTAACCCCAGCCGGGTCCTAATATCCCGTCCTTCTCTTAAACCATATATGTTAGCTCCCATAGGGCATAACTAAGATCGATGTGGCCAATTGTACATACCCCTGCTACTGTTGAAGGTAACTCAAAATGCTTATATCTCTCTTCCTGATTTGTAGATAATGTTCATCTTTACTAACTGGTTACCTTGTACCCTTCTTCACCTTGCTTCTTTTACTTATTGAAACTTGTACCTTCTGATTCTCTCGTTGTTTTCACCATATGGGTGGACAAATATTCATACCTTAGGGCTCCTTAACAAGAAGCTTACATGTCTTAGTACACACATGATCTACTGAAGACCTTACATTTACTCATTATAAGCATCAAAATCAAGTTCCTCTGACTCAACTTTCCATAACTAAGTTCAATCCCTTACCAACCGTCTTTCTAAATGTAGGCATCATTGTATTATAAATAACATATGGTTTAGGAAATTGAGTTCTTACAACTGAGCTCTACTACATGATCTAGAGTGAGAAGAAAGAGTGACATTCCTAAATGCCCTGTAGCCTCCTGCTTATAAGTGTAGTGCACAACACACCCATAAACAAGACTCTACTAGACACGGCTTGTAGACTCCCTAGGACAGAACTACACTGATACCACTTTTGCCATGACCCAAACCAATGGACCGCGATAGGCACCTGGTCCCTTACTCAACCGAGTACCAATATAACGTATCTTTTCATGTCATACTATCATAAATAACTAAGCCGGAGAGGCTGCCGTGAAATAGGTAGGATACAACATGTAATACCAATCTATACATAAGACATACAGGCATATAGGCCCAAAATAACCACTCGTACCTGAATATAGACCGACAAGGCCATACAACATCTTACGTACATGACATCTGTCTACAAGCCTCTAAGGATATGAAACTTTCATAAAGGTCGGGACAGAGTCCCGCCATACCAAACAATACACGTCTAAATCATACCAACCAAACAAGTAACTCCGAAGCAAATGGAGCGCATCAATATCTTTCGCTGAGTTGATAGCCTACTTGGAGGGCTCTCGACCTATCTATCGGGACGTGCGGGCATGAAATACAGCGTCCCCAGGCAAAAGGGATGTTAGTAAGATAATGTATCGAGTATGTAAGGAACATAAATAAGTACATAACAGACATGGAAGAAATATAGAGTAATTGATTCAACCTGTAAGTTTGGATAACTCTGTAAATCATGAAATGTTTTTAGCGTCATGCATATGCATATGAATGTCATGTCGTGCATATATAGGTACATGTTTCATAACATCATCAACCTCTGAGGGCATCCCATCATATCATATCGGCCACTGTGGGCAAAATCATCAACGTATACCAGCTGATTAGGTGGTAGAGCGTATATAACGCCATAACCTTTCCCATATCCCCCCCCCCACACACATATATATATATATATACATACATACATATATACACGTATATAACATCATCTGGTTACGGGTCAATGTACATGAATGCAATGCATGAAAAATACGTTAATAAAATCTTTCGGAATGTCATAAGACCATTTTGCCTTTGAGTAATATCATAAAGTAAACTCTTTTCAACTTTTGTATTTTTCTGAAACCCATGAACAAATGATAAAATATTATGACACATGGAAATTCAAGAACGTAGATATCTCTAATACTTTTATGAATTGAGTCATTTATGGAATTTTTGCATTTGCACGTTTCGTTCGTATCGTATAGATCATGCCAAAAGAAAGAAGGGATAGCCTTAACATACCTATATGATCTCTTCCTTATTACACAACCAAGCTCAACACAACTTCTTGCATCTACAACAAGTGAAATGATATTATCGTTAACATCTAATATCGTACCATCGTATTTGGTTAGTCGCATGACTTAAGGAAAATCGGGCAGCAACTCCCCTATTTTTAATACATCCCAAAGACCACTAAGGGTCATAAACAACCCAACAACAAGAACTATAACCAACACTAGCAATAACAACAATATAATCCAATATGAGTTTCTCCGAAGTGCGGCAAAGTGACTTGGTGACCCTAGTTTAAAAATCCATATTTCTCTACCCCGATGTCGTATGAATAAATGGTTTTGACCATTGGAAACTAGGTTCAAATACCTTCATTTTGGTATGATTTATGTCCCAAAATGACACCATAAAGCGTACAAATTTAATTTCTCAAAACGGCTCGTTACAAGGCAAATCTTAACCCGATTTTTCCGTAAGTTAAATCCAATTTTTCCCATACATTATATTTTATGTCCAACATCATATATAGTCATACTATGACTTTACTCTCATTAAATCATGATTAACAAGTCTCATATTCATTATACGTCACCTTAGGACGCATAAGGTGTAACACCAAACTTGTCAACTTTTGACAAAACTTATCTCCTTCAATTCGTTTAGCTTCTAAGCCTTCCAACCATCTTGGTACTTGTTATTCATGATCTTAAATATTATTAGCTTTCACGGTAACATGATTAACTTACTTTATAATTTTTTCAAAGATGATTTCATTTCTGAACTTACATGAATTGACATACGACGTACTCTCAAATACGAAACACATGGGGTGTAACATTTTACCTGAAGGTGATTTCATTGCCAGCTGACGGGGAATCAGGTTCTCAATTAGGCTTCAATAGCCCCAACTTCACCATGTTTCTTTCAAAATATTCCCTACTCAATGCTTTGGTTAAGATATCTGTAATTTGATCTTCAGTACTGTAGAACTTCATACAAATCATTCGTTTCTCCACATTGTCCCTCAGAAAATGATATCTCACATCAATGTGCTTGGTTTTTTTGTGTTGAACTAGATTCTTGGTCATGTTGAGTGCACTGGTATTATCACATAGAAGAGGCACACAATCAGTAAATACCCCATAATCCTCCAGTTGCTATTTAATCCATAGGAGCTGTGCACAGCAGGAGGTTGCACCTACATATTCTGCTTTAGTTGTTGAAAGAGCCACTGAGTTTTGCTTCCTTGTGACCCAAGAGATGAGACATGATCCTAGAAAGTGAGTCATTCCAGAAGTGCTTTTTTATTCAAAAGATAACCTGCATAGTCAGCATCAGCATACCTAATAAGGTTAAAACTATCACCTGAGGGGTAATACAGGACCAGGTCCTATGTTCCCTTGAGGTATCTCAAAATTCTTTTAGCAGCCTTCAGAGGAGATTCCTTGGGATTTGATTGAAACCTTGCACATAGCCCCACACTGAAGACAATATCGGGTCTGCTGGCAGTGAGATAGAGAAGAGACCCAATAATGCCTCTATACATAGTTTGATTCACAGGAGATTCCGTTTCATCCATGTCTAGTCGAGTAGCTATAGAAATGGGAGTGTCTATCACCTTTGATGCTTCCATATCAAACCTCTTCAAGAGCTCCTTAATGTATTTCTGTTGACAAATGAATGTATCCTTTGTGGACTGCTTCACTTGAAGACCCAAGAAGAAACTCAGCTCCCCCATCATGCTTATTTCAAACTCACTTCCCATGAGTTTTGCAAATTCTTCACACAGAGAATCAATTGTTGCCCCAAAGATGATGTCATCAACATAGACCTGAACAATGAGCAGGTTCCTTCCCTGTTTTTTCAGGAACAAAGTGTTGTCAATTTTCTCTCTTATAAAACCATTTTCTAAGAGGAACTTTGACAACTTTCATACCAAGCTCGAGGAGCCTGCTTCAACCCATACAATGCTTTGTCCAGTTTAAACACATATTCAGGGTGTTCATGACATTCAAACCCTGGAGGTTGCTTTACATAGACATCTTCCTTAAGAAGTCCATACAGAAATGTACTTTTGACATCCATTTGGAATAGAGTGAATTCCATATGAGATGCAAAAGCGATTAGGATTCTAATAGCTTCCACGCAAGCAACCGGAGCAAACGTATCATCATAATCGATCCCTTCCTCCTGATTGTAACCTTGATCCACTAGCCTGGCCTTGTTTCTTGTAGTGTTTCCATGTTCATCAAGCTTATTCCTGAATACCCACTTGGTTCCTATAATGGTTCGATCTGAGGGTCTAGGTACCAGGTGACATACATTGTTCCTTTCGAACTGATGTAGCTCATCTTGCATGGCTGTAATCCAATCTGCATATTTCAAGGCTTCCTTGATATTTTTGGGTTCTATTTGGGAAAGAAAGGTTGATAAGGCAAGTAAATTTCTGGCTTTTGATCTGGTTTGCACTCAAGAATCAAGAGGGGTAACTATGTTGTCAAGAGGATGAGAGCTTTTGTGTTTCCAGTTGGGCATTTGAGGTTCATTTAAAGAGGTTCTTGGTATATCTAATTGGTTCCCTTGTGTTCTTCTCTCAGGTACTTGTGGAGGACCCTGTGCTACATCAACCACTATTTCTTCAGCTTCGGTGGTTGTAATTGAGGTACCTGGTTCCCTTGAAGAAGAGGCAGCATTGTCTCCACTTGGCTCCTTCACTTGGCTCATTATGTCTGCCTTTCCATTTGTCATGTCAATGACTTCACCTGGAACCAGTAAGGGCTCTCCATCTTGATCATCCTTGGTACTCTTCTCACATGAGGGGTATGACTCGTCAAAGATTACATGAACACTTTCCTCAACACATTGAGTCCGCTTGTTGTATATCTTGTAAGCTTGGCTTTAAGAAGAATACCCTAGAAAGTTTCCTTCATCACTCTTGGCATGAATTTTACCAAGCTGATCCTTTCCATTATTGAGAATATAGCATTTGCACCCAAATGTTCTTAGGTGAGTCAGCTTGGGTTTCCTTCCATTTAGTAACTCATAGGGAGTTTTGTTTAGGAGAGATCTGATCATGCATCTGTTCACCAAATAGCAGGCAGTGTTGACAGCTTCAACCCAGAAGTTCTTTGCTATCCCAATATCGATCAACATTGTTCTTGCCATTTCTTCAAGAGTTCTACTCTTCCTTTTTGCAACTCCATTTTGCTGGGAAGTACTTGGAGCTGAGAAGTTGTGGGTAATGCCATTTTCATTACAGAACTCATCAAATTTGGCATTGTCAAATTCTGTTCCATGATCTGATGATACATGCTACTCTAGACTCCATCTTTACCTGAATTTTCTTCACAAAAGCCACAAATACCTCAAAGGTTTCATCTTTTGTTCTAAGAAACAGAGTCCATGTGAATCTGGAGTAGTCCTCCACTATCACGAAGATGTATCTTTTTCCTCCTCTGCTTTGAACTCTCATGGGGCCACACAAATCCATATAAAGAAGATCAAGTGGCTTTGAGGTGCTGACATCCTTTTTAGGCTTAAAAGAGGACTTCGCATGCTTTCCTCTAGCACATGCATCACACACTTTCTGTACTTTGAACTTTGACATGGGCAGACCACAGACCAGGTCCTTTTGAATTAGTTTATTCAGAATGGAGAAGATTGTGTGCCCCAATCTTCTATGCGAGAGTTCAGCATCATCATCAACAGCTTTCAGACAACTCAGATCACCACTTTGTATAGACTCAAAATCAGCAACATAGATTTTCTTGTATCTCTTGGCCACAAGTACCACTTCAACAGTTACCATATTAGTAACTGTACATATCTTGGACAATAACTCTACCTTGTTTCCTTTATCACAGATATGAGAGACACTCAAGAGAGTGTACTTAAGACCATTGATATAGTACACATTCTCAATAGAGTAAGTGAGTGATCTCCCAACTTTTCCAACTCCAAGAATGTACTACGTTTTCCCATTGCCAAAGGATACACTCCCTCCTTGTAGTGCTTTTAGTGAAAGGAAGTCCATAGTGTTCCCAGTCATGTGCTTTGAACATCCACTATGCATGAACCATTGCTGACTGCTTCCTTTTACTGTTCCCTGTACAAGGAAATCAAAAGTTAGTTTTAGCAACCCAAACAAGTTTGGATCCCTTGTAATAGGCAAGAGGATGAATAAGAGCTCTCTTAGTCCATGTAGGTAATATACGTTTTTTGTGGGTGGCACCTGGTCCCTTTTTAGTAGTTACATTTTCAGCAAGCACTTTGTTTTTCTGAATACACTGGACACTGGCTTGGTAATTTTTCTTGAAATGTCTATTGTTCCCACAATGGGTACACAGCCAGTTATCCGGTACAGTAACATACTTGCTATGGGGGTTGTAAGAGGTTTTCTCCCTTGGGAACCCTATTCCCTGTCTGTTTCCACCATTATTAAAATACACGGCAGTGATAGCTTTTGAGGACCAAGTCCACTTTAGGGATTTTCAAGATCATTTTTTACTCTTTCCAGTTCAGTTTGGAGATGCTTATTTTTCTTAGTTTCAACACACATCCTTCAACTCATTTTCAAGCCTAATGTGTGCTTCACTGGATACCTCTTTTCCTTTTCTATAATTTCCAGGTTTAGACTCAGTTCCTAGTCCCTCTATTGTTTCCCTCAGGTCTGCAACTACTACCAAGATATCATCTCTTTCTTCCTCAATCTCACCCACTCTCTTCACTAAGGCCTCTTTTTCTTTACTAAAGTTCTCAATGGTTTCCTTATGGTCAACGACTACAACCACTAGGTCATCTCTTTCATGCTCTATGTTAGCAATTTGTTCGGTTAAAACGCATTCATCTTTCTCCAACTCACAAATGGTTTCCTTCATATCAACTACACACACTACTAGATCATCTCTAGTTTGTTCAGCTTCCCTTAGTTCTAAGGTCAAAGAACACTTATCTTCCACAAGACTATGATAGGCATCAATCAATACATTAGCTAAAG